>NC_086445.1:622694087-623017420 GCF_028390025.1 Pseudophryne corroboree
TTTTTCAAATCAACCTTACCGATACTCCTCATGACAGGGAGGTAGTATGTGACGCAATACAAGAGTTGTGTCTGGATCAGATCATTGTCCTGCTGTTCCGGTCATAAAAGAAGCAGCTGCTGTTCAAGCTTTTTCGTGTTCCCGAGGCCGGACGACTCGGTCAGTTAAATTCCAATTTTTCCTACTTAAACTTCATGAGGAAATCTCTCATGGCAGGGTTCTCCACTCTGAAAGTGGAGTAAGGAGGTCTAATTACGGTTTCTTCCACTTTAGGCTTACCTGAGGTTTGCGATTCAGGATTGTTGTTACCATTTCACCAGGGTGATGGCGGTATGATGGGTTTCCTTCGTTAGTAAGGAGTCATATTTATTCTGTACTGGATCGCTCTCCGAATTATGGAAAGATCAAGAAGCAAAATGGTGCGAAACGTTGTTTTCTCCTTGACAGTTCTTCAACAACAGGACTTGCCGGAATCACTGTTGGTCCCAACGACGCATTGATCGGCTTGGGCAATATTAATAGAGGCAGTACTGAGAAGAGTTTCTTTGCTTCCAAAAAAAATAAAAAAGGGGGAAGCTCTGAGAATTCAGAGTCTGGCAGTCCTGCAATGGTGTCAATCCGTCGATACAGTCAGTTGCTGAAATAAGATGGTGGGGCCTACGAGGCCATTCAGTGGGCAGGTTCCAGGCCTGAGTGTTTAGCGGGACCTGTTGGACAAGTGGTCCGGTTCCCACCTGGGATAATCATGGTTTCAAGACCAGTATCTCGCTCCTGTGGTAGCGCCGCAGTTCTCACTGAGGACAAGTGTCATGTTAGGATACTTGTCGCCCCATTAACGGTCTAGAGTTTTCTATAGACAAGAAATAGCAGAAGCCAGAAAGATTTTCCACTGGGCGACGAAAACATTTACGCGCTCTATCAGCAATGTTCGTTCCAGGAGTGGACAACTGGGAAGCAGACTTCCACGGCGGACACGTTCTCTCTCCGTTCAGGAGGGTTGAGTCTTCATCAAGCGGTTTTTCACAGAAGTGATAAGTCTTTGGAGAATTCTGAAAATAGACAAGATGGCATCTCGCCTTGAAAAAAAAATTTCAGAAATTTTGTTACGGGTCGGGGGTCCCCTCAAGCATTAGCGATGGACACCCTAGTGACACCGTGGGTGTTTCGATCAGTCTGTGTTCCCTCCACTTCCGCTCTTTCCAAAAATGTTAAAAGATTATAAGAGGAACAAGAGTTCAGATGATCCTCCTTGTTCCAGACTGGTCAAGGAGGGCTGGTATCCGGATCTTAAGCAAATTACTCATAGGAGATCCCTGTCCTCTTCCTCTGCGAGAGGATCTGTTATGGCAGGGGCCGTGTGTGTTCCTAGACTTACCTCGGTTTCCATTGACGACTTGGAGATTGAACGTCGGATTCCAGCCCGGAAGGGTATTTCCAGTGAGGTCTTCCCTACTCTTTTTCAGTCAGAAAAGAAGTAACATCAAAACATTACCACCATATTTGGGGGGGGGGGAAATTGTGTCTTGGTGTGAATCCAAGAAGGTTCCTACGGAAGAATTCCAGTTGAATCGTTTTCTCCCTTTTCTTACAAGATCGTGTGGAGGCGATCTTTGGTTGGGCTCGATTTAAGGTCAGATTTCAGCCTTATCGGTTGTATTCCAAGAAACAATTGGCCTCCTTTCCAGAGTTTAATACTTTCGTAAAAAGAGTCTAACACATCCATCCTCCCTTGTACCTCTCTGACACTATGGGATCTTTACGTGGTGTTGCAGTTACTGCAATTTCTTTGGTTGAACTTTTCAGTATGGTTAAGTTGAAATTCCTCACTTGAAAAGTGGTCATGCGCTTGACCTTGGCATCTGCAAGGCGGGTGTCTGAGTTGGTGGTTTGGTCTCAAAAGAGCCCTGTTTGATCTTCCATGAAGATAGAGTGGAGTTGAGAACTCTGCAACAGTTTCTGCCAAAAGTGGTTTCATCGTTTTCACTTACACCAACCTATTGTGGTGCTGGTGGCTACTGACGTCTGGGTGACATCGGAGTATCTCGATGTGGTCGGAATTTTGAAAACTTGTGTTGCCTGATTGGCTCAGATCAGGAAAACGGAGGATCTGTTATCCTATATGCTCCCAACAAGATTGGGGTTCCTGCTTCCAAGCAGACTATTGCACGCTGGATCTGAATTACAATTAAGCTTGCTTGTTTTAAGGCTGGTTTACCGTTGCCGAAATCGGTGAAGGCCCATTCTACCAAGAAGGTGGGCTCATCCTGGGCGGCTACCCGAGGGGTCTCGGTTTATAGCCTTGCAGAGCAGCTGCTTCGTCGGGTTCAAACAATTTTTGCAAATATTCTACAAGTTTGATACCCTGGCAGTTGAGGCCCTCTTGTTTGGGCATTCGGTGCTGCAGAGTCATCCACACTCTCCCGCCCGTTCTAGAGCTTTGGTATAGACCCCATGGTCCTTTTGGAGTCCCCAGCATTCTCTAGGACGTATGAGAAAATAGGATTTTAATACCTACCGGTAAATTCTTTTCTCTTAGTCCGTAGAGGATGCTGGGGGCCCGTCCCAGTGCGTACTGTATCTGCAGTTATTGGTTATGGTTACACATGTTGTGTTTCCTTTCAGTCAGTCTGTTGCTGACGTTATTCATGCCATGGCATGCAGTATGCTATTATTGGTCGTGTTTACACACAGGTTGTGTTACAATTTCGGACAGCATATTGCTGTGTATTTTTTCATGCCGTCAGCTGGTGTTCTATTGAATGCCACGTTCTGCGGCATGTTTGAGGTGTGAGTTGGTATGACGCTCACCGTGATTAAACAATAAATTCTTTCCTCGAAATGTCCGTCTCCCTGGGCACAGTTCTATAACTGAGGTCTGGATAAGGGGCAAGAGGAAAGAGCCAGTTCACACCCATTCAAAGTCTTATAGTGTGCCCATGTCTCCTGCGGATCCCATCTATACCCCATGGTCCTTTTGGAGTCCCCAGCATCCTCTACGGACTAAGAGAAAAGGATTTACCGGTAGGTATTAAAATCCTATTTTTTCTGCAAGAGCAAAATCTTCGACCAACTTCGACCATTCTGCTGGGCTGAGGAAGGCGTGAACTCTGATAGGTTTCTCAGCAGTTTTCTAAGCTAATTTCCCCAGGGTTATCTCATTGTCCTGATCCTGTCAGTGCAGCGATGATTATTATGTAGTGTCTTATAGAATGGAAGGCAGTCACTTGGTTTGGTGCTGCCTTCACTTAGATGACAGGAACTCTTGGTAAAATATTAACCAATGATATCTACATTTTTGTTTTATTTAAGTTTTATAAATAAAATATTCTGGAATGTCATTTAGATCAGCAATGTTTAGGTGTAGCCAGGAAATGTTTCCCCTATCGTGTTACAAACAACAAGGTATTCCAAAACAAGAATGATTCCTAATATTCTCATTATCAAATTATGTACAAAATATGTTCCTAACTCCTTTCTGGACTTGCAGGACAGGAGCTTTTGTTATGGGCATGTTCAGAAACCTGCTATGGTAGAATTCTGCCCACATTCTGAGTCACAGAGCAAGGAAATCCTTTTCTAAATCTTAGAACTTTCCTTCTACTTTCACTTCTGGGCTGCTATTTTGCATAGCCTCATATCTTGCAATTCAATGATTTGTGATTGGCTCTGAGAAATAGAAGCTTAAACAAACTGATGCAAATTTCCTGTCCGTTGCAAAGGCAGACATCACTTGCAAATCATACAAACAGCTAATGATTGGATTAACATGTTAACGAGGCTGGGATGACAAACAACCCGAATGTCATCAATCATACTACAGAAGTGCCAGTGGGAGCGGCGGCACCTGATTATACAGGTACTGTGGCTATGCAGGCAGTCTACTGACACAGCTGTATTGACATCTTTCAATTGCAGTACATTGGCATGCGATCTAGTAGCCCTAATTTATGGGGGCTCCTCCACTTAAACACACTTTCCTCTGTTAACTTAAATGCTGTGCAGGGAAAAGTGATATGCTCCATATAGTATCATATAGGCCGCTAATATTTTAGGCATGCAAACAGAAAAAAAAATCCCCTTTTTCCTCTATTACGGTTAAAACCTTTTTATTTGTACAGTATGTTAAGTGTATAATGGTCATTAGTTGCACTTCACATTATCACTCTTTTACCAATAGTCGAAACATTGGACAGATGGAATTTTTTCCCCCCAGTGTTCTGCTTCCGTAATTGTTCTCAAAAGAGGTGAGAGACACTGTGATGCAGGCACAGCATCACTGCTGCTAGCGAGTTCTAATTATATATTAAGAAAGTAACTATGATAGGACACTGCAAATTAACCCTAATTTGCGTTAGAGATAGGAGAGGAACGGTACATGCTGTGTCCATGCTGTGTTGAGTAATGAAAATGTGTATCCACTAATTATTGCAAGACAGTGATCAGGTGGGCTAATATATTGTATGTTGGGGGGTGAATGTCGCTGTCATTGGTGCTGCTAAGCTAATACAACCTTTAAAAAGAGTGGCTACTTTTATAATGCTCTCCCTTTCATTATCTGTATTTCATGGACAAGTTTTTGAAGGAGTCAAAACCAGTTGCAGTTAAAATGACAACTTTCGGGATCCCGGCTTGCAGAATACAGACGCCGAAATCCCGACAGCCGACAATGCCGACAGACTGAATCTTGGCGCACAAGGGCTATTCTCACTATGTTTTGTTTTCTTGCTGCTGAGAATGATACAAACAAAATAAAATCAAGTGTACCAAGCATGTTTAATGCTTAACAATCAACAAAGCTTAGGAACCACATTCTGATGCCTCACCTTTTTATGAACACCGCAAACGATTGTGCCCATTCGTACATACACAACCTGCAATAAGTATTCACTACAAATTTGTTGTTACCACGACATAGAATTACTGGTATCCGGATGCTGGGTCGATATTGATAAGGTTGAAAGTCAATAGGTCAACCACTAATGGTCGACATGGACAAAGTCAACATGTCAATGGTCGACACAGGAAAAGGTCAATATGACTTTTTACAGTTTTTGTTTTTTTTTACTTTTTTTACTTTTTACATACTTTACAACCCACGTGGACTACGATTGGGAATAGCAACCTGTGCCGAGCACAGCAGTAACGGAGCAAGGCACCTTGCCCGAAGCGTGGCAAGCAAAGCTGTGCGCTAACTTTGGGTTCCTGGTCACTTTACAGAGTAAACAACACAAATTTAAAAAAAAACTATTTTTGGGTGTCGACCTTTTCCAGGTCGACTAATACAGCCACACCCAGAATTAGTAGCTATGAGAGCTCTAATAATGGTACTGCATGTTGCTGGGAGTCATGGCTGTCATCTGCAGTTTGTATTTTGTTGGTCACAAAACTTGGTGAGAATTTTCTTATTTTACTTTCATCACTCTTGTGCATAAATGGTTTCTAACATGATGAAAGTTTTTTTTCTCTCCACGTATGTGCTATAAAGGGCCCCATACACTAGAACGATAATGCCCGATTTCGATGTTTCGTGCCGATAAATCGGATGAAAAGTGGCAAATCGGATGTGTTTTAAATCCGATCCGATGCGAGTTCCTGTGAGCATTGCATCGAAGCACCTAGGTCGTTACTGCTGCACTCGTGATAGGTCGGATCCCGCAGGCATGGCTGGGATCGCATACGATACATCGTATGCAAAAGGACCGCATACGATGTATCATATGCGATCCTGTCGCCCGGGAAGTTGCCGGGCGGTTCAAGGGAAATCGCATCCGACTTTAGCCTCCGACATGTCGCTGTAGTGTATCCCCTCTGGCCCCTACTGACTGCTTTCTACCACCGCTGTCTGCTCTTCTCCTATGTGTTTTTGTGTTTTCTCAGAGTGGATATTTATCACAATATTATCGCAATAAATTCTTTAGTCATGTCGGCGCAGTGTCTTCCAAGCTGCATTCTACGGTGATTAATCCACTCACTGTAGCCTCTTACCAGAACTGAGCTCAAAAGATTGACCTTTTCTGGACACTGCAAATCCTACAGTCCTGTTGGTGTGCGGTGGAGGCCTGTGGACAGATGGCTACCCTTGGTCCTTTCAGCCGATCACACAGCTCCATGTATTGGAAGGGAAGGCGATTGTACAGAACGCAAGTGACCTACTGTTCCTTTCAAATACCACAGTATGTGAAAAGGGTGCAATTTCCGTAGCACCTTCAGATTGTAGACTGGCTAGACAAATACCTTTTAATCAATGCAGGTTGAGTGTCCCATATCCAAATATTCCGAAATACGGAATATTCCGAAATAAGGAACTTTTTGAGTGAGACTGAGATAGGGAGACCTTTGTTTTCTAATAGCTCAATGTATACAAACTTTATTTAATACACAAAGTTATTAAACATATTGTATTAAATGACCTTCAGGCTGTGTGTATAACGTGTATATGAAACATAAATGCATTCTGTGCTTAGACTTGGGTCCCATCACCATGATATCTCATTATGGCATGCAATTATTCCAAAATATAGAAAAATCCCATATCCAAAATACTTCTGGTCGCAAGCGTTTTGGATAATAGATACTCAACCTTTATTGTCTTTATGATTATAATAGTACATTTCAAGAACTGTAACTTTTTATTACTATGGGTAAAAGATGTTTTAATGGTCTATAGGATTTCATGATTTTCATATAATTAGGGTAATGTAGCTGTTGTACATATATGTATTTTTTATTTTTATTTGTTATTGGTTAGGTGTTTTTGTGGAGGAGTGAATGGTTCATAAAGATCCTATAGGAGGACTGTTACAAAAATAGTTACTCTGAGTACTTGCCATTGTATGCCTATAAAATTTGGGTCTTATTCAGATTTAGGAGCAGATTAAAAAAGATGCAGTTTTGTCCTGGAACAAACCATGCTTCACTGCAAAGGGTGCAAATGCATTTATTTATTATTTTTGCATGGTTGGGGGATACTTGATACTTTTGCATATAGCAAACTAATATTGAACATTTTTTTTTTATTTTGTTTTTATATGTAAATTTACAATTAAGCAAGGACACCCTACTACCCAGCAGAAAGAAACAAATTCCATTAACTGCAAGCCCTGTACTGGGATGTTGCTGGTTGTATTAACGAGGGCTTGATGGTTTTTTCCCCCTCTTACGTCCTAGAGAATACTGGGGTCCATTTAGTACCATGGGGTATAGACTGGTCCACTAGGAGCCATGGTCACTTTAAGGTGGAAATTCAAATGTTTGAAAAGTTGGTTGGGTGTCTGTTTTTTCCTGTCTATTAGATAGGAAAAAAGAAACTCCCAACTGACTTTTCAAACATTTGAATCTCCCCCCTAAGAATTTGAAGGTGTGGGTTGGCTCCTCCCTCTATGCCCCTCCTACCAGACTCTGATAGAAAATGTGCACGGAGGAGCTGGTCACGCTGAAGGAAGCTCCTGAAGAGTTTTCTGCATTTATTTACTATGTTTTCAGGCAGAGATGGTTGGCACGAGCCTGCCTGCTTCGTGGGACTTAGGGGAGTGGGAACGGCCCAACCTCTTGAAGGGTTAATGGTCCCGTTCCCCACTGACAGGACACTGAGCTCCTGAGGGAACTATTCGCAAGCCCCACCACAGCGAGCGTACATTCCCGCAGCACGCCGCCACCCCTAACAGAGCCAGAAGAATGAAGAGTGGTGAGTACTGAGCCGGCGTCCCGGTTAGCGGGGTGCCGGCTATTATGGCGGCACGAGGATACCGAGACGCACGGCTTCTAAACAGGGCGGAATGCATCTCCGTACACAATACCCAGACTGGCAACACAGCCTTAAAACGGTTTCTCTCCATTTTAAGCACCAGATTCCTCAGCCAGAATAAAAAAAGGACCATTTTCCTTCTGCAGTGGACACAGACACTGACAGGACAAAGACACGGACACGCAGCTCCTCCGGTGTGACTCTAGATTACCTCAGCGGCACCAGGGGGTCGTAGCAGGGGGGAGCAACTATTAATGTACTAAATCCCCTATCAGGGTACTTTAGTCTGTGGCCTGGCTAAGCTTGGCATTAGCGATAAGGGCACGGTGGGGGCTGGCTCCAAACAACTGTGTGTCTCCCTGAAGGGCTCTTTGTGGGATATTGTGCTTAACCTTTTCCTGTGTGTGTGTGCTGTCACATTTACATTATGTCAGGCAGAGAGAGTGTTTCTTGTACAGTGGAGTGTTCCTCTTCACCAGGTGGCTCACTACTGGGCACTCAAGGTTCACAAGCTAGAGGGGCTGAACCGGAGTTGGTTAATTCTCTCGAAGGAATGATTTCCACTTTTTCTGCAATATTGTCCCGCAATGAGAAAGAGATGCAATACTTAAAACAAACTGTGCATGAGTTTATGAACAGAGACTCAGTCCCCAAAAAAGCGTCTCAGTCCCCTCCCTTTTGTCCACAAAAGCGATCTCTGGCCCATATCCTGCAATCTGACTCTGGCGCTGATGGGTCAGACATGGAGCAGGGTGAGGTAGACTTGGAGGTGGGGGATGTGGCTCTGTCACAGGGAATAGAGGCTCTTATAGAGGCTATCAGAGATGTTCTGCATATTCCTGATAAGGTGTCAGAGGATAGTGAGGAATCTTATTTTAATGAAAAGAAGTCCTCCGTTACTTTTCCTGTGTCAAAGGAATTGAATACCCTGTTTGAAGAACCATGGGTTAATCCTGATAAGTTTCAGATCCCTAAAAGGTTGCTCTCATCTTTTCCTTTTCCTCTGGAGGATAGGAAAAAATGGGAAAATCCACCGATAGTGGACGCATCAGTTTCTAGGCTGTGACGTAAAATTGTATTGCCTGTTCCTGGTGCAGCCTCCCTAAAAGACACGGCTGATCGTAAAATTGAGACTACACTCAAATCATTGTGCACAGCTGCTGGGGTGGCCCAAAGACCCACTATTGCATGTGCATGGATCACTAAAGCCATTGTGAAATGGTCATGTAACCTAATTGAGGGGTTTGATTCCTTATCTAGGGGGGATGTTGTCTTACTGCTGCAGCATATACAGGACTCTGCGAACTTTGTGGTAGAAGCCATTAAGGAAATAGGCGTGCTTAACGCACGCACCACCGCTATGGTTTTGTAGTCACGCATGGGCTTGTTGCTATGCCAGTGGACTGCTGACGTGGACTCCTGGAAAGGCATGGAAGACCTACCATTCACAGGAGAGCCCTTGTTTGGGGATGAACTAGACAAATGGATCTCCACAGCTACTGCGGGTAAGTCTACGTTTCTTCCTTCCGCAGCCCCCCCAATCAATATGACTTATTCAGCTTCTAAGTTGCAGTCCTTTCTGGCGGCCAAGTTCAAGAGCAAATCCAGAGGTGCATCTACGTCCTCCAGTGGCGCAAGAGGTAAACCATGCAAACAAGCAACTGTAGGTGCTCGGGAACAGAGCTCAGGCTCTGCTTCCTCAAAGACTTCAGCATGACGGTGGACCGCAATGCCTGGAAGGCTGTCAGGTGGAATACCGACTAAAATTCTTCAGTCACATCGGGTCAAATTCGTGCCAGGATCCCTGGGTCATAGATCTTATTTCGCAGAGCTAAAGACTGGAGTTCCAAGAGCTCCCTCCTCACAGATTCTTCAAATCCGGCTTGCCAGTTTCACAAGAGGCAAGTATAACTTTACAGCTTGCCATCCAACAACTGGTACAGACTCAGGTCATTGTTCCAGCTCTACCTCATCTACTAAAGAAGGGGTACTATTCCAACTTGTTCGTAGTACCGAAACCAGACGGTTCGGTAAGACCGATTCTGAACCTCAAGTCTTTGAACCCGTACTTGAGTGTTCAAGTTCAAGATGGAGTCTCTGAGAGCGGTGATCTCCGTTCTGGAGGTGGGGGAATTCCTAGTGACTCTGGATATCGAGGATACGTACCTTCATATTCTGATCTGGCCGCCTCTTCAGGCTTATTTACGGTTTCCACTGCAGGACTGTCGCTACCAGTTCCAGGCCCTGCCATTTGGTCTCTCCACGGCACCGAGGGTGTTCACCAAGGTGATGGCGGAGATTATTTTCTACTCAGCAAACAGGGAGTGAGCATAATTCCGTATCTGAACGATCTGCTGATAAAAGCGCCGTCCAAGGAGAGGTTGTTGGACAGCATTTCTCTCTCAACTAAACTCCTCCAGGATCACGGGTGGATTATGAATCTTCTGAAATCTCACCTAGGGCCAACACGGAGGCTCCCATTCCTGGGAATGATACTGGACACGGAGTCACAAAAGGTATACCTCCCGGTGGAAAAGGCATTGGTAATCCAGTCGATATCCTTAAGCCAACCCGGATATCGGTGCATCTATCCATTCTGGGGGAAATGGTGGCCTCCTACGAGTCGCTTCAATACGGAAGGTTTCACGCAAGACCTTTCCAGCTCGATATGTTGGACAAATGGCCGGATCGTATCTTCACATGTACCTGAGGATCCATCGGTCGCCAAAGGCCAGGATCTCCCTTCTATGGTGGCTACAGTCTTCTCACCTCTTCGTAGGATGGAGGTTCGTAATTCAGAACTGGATTCTGTTAACCACAGACGCAAGCCTTAGAGGTTGGGGAGCAGTCACTCGGGGGGTGCAGTTTCAGGGAAGAGGGTCAAGTCAGGTAGTCATCCTTCCAATCAACATTCTGGAACTCAGAGCCATATACAACGCCCTTCTGCAGGCCTCACATCTTCAAGATCTGGCAATTCAGTTCCAGTCGGATAATGTGACGGCAGTAACGTACATAAACCGAGTGGGCGGAACGAAAAGCAGAGCAGCAATGTCAGAGGTGTCAAGAATTCTCCTCTGGTCAGAAAGAAACACTGTGGCGTTGTCAGTGGTCTTCATTCCGTGAGTAGACAACTGAGAAGCAGACATCCTCAGCAGACACGACCTGTACCCGGGGGAGTGCGGCCTTCACCCGGAAGTGTTCAGGTGCTTAACAAGTCGATGGGGATATCCACAGATCGACATGATGGCCTCTCGTCTCAACAAAAAGCTCAGGCGGTATTGTTCCAGGTTGAGAGACCCACAGGCAGTGGCGATAGATGCCCTGAAGACTCCATGGGTCTATCATATGGTGTATGTGTTTCCTCTACTTTCTCTGATCCCAAGAATTCTAAAGCGAATAAAAAGGAGAAAGGTTCAAGCAGTAATCATTGCTCCGGACTGGACAAGAAGGTCCTGGTACGCGGACCTTCTGGAGATGCTCCTCGAAGATCTGTGGCCTCTACCTCTTTGCGAGGATCTTCGGCAACAGGGCCCGGTCGTCTATCAGGACTTACCGCGGCTACGTTTGACAGCATGAAAGTTGAACGGCTGATTCTAGCCAGGAGTGGGATCCCTAAAAGGATTATCCTGACTATGATCCAATGAAAAAATACATCTCTTGGTGTGAAAGCAGAAATTTATTCTGCGGTGGAATTTCACCTGGGCCGTTTCCTGCTTTTTCTGCAGGTAGGCGTGGATGTGGGCCTGCGTCTGGGCTCCATAAAAGTCCAGATTTCGGCCGTATCCATTTTCATTTAGAAACAATTGGCTTCTCTTCCTGAGGTTCAGACGTTCTTGAAAGGGGTTCTGCACATCCAACCTCCCTGTGTGCCTCCCACGGCACCTTGGGATCTCAATGTGGGGCTGCAGTTCCTCCAACCGGACTGCTTTGAACTGTTACAGGAGGTGGACGTAAAATATTTTACGAGGAAGACCGTCACACTGTTGGCCTTGGCTTCAGCAAGACTTGTGTTGGAGCTGGGGGCTTTGTCTCACAAAAGTTCCTATTTAATTTTCCATGAGGATAGAGCTCAACTTAGAACTCGTCAGCAATTTCTTCCTAAAGTAGTGTCCGCATTTCATATCAACCAATCTATTGTGGTTTTGGTTGTCACAGACACCTCTGCTACTTCAAAGTCTTTGGATGTTGTGAGGGCTTTGAAGGTGTATGTGAAAAGAACAGCTCATCACAGAAAAATGGACTCGCTGTTTGTTCTTTATGATCCCAATAAGGTTGGGTGTCCTGCTTCAAAGCAGACAATTGTACACTGGATCAGACTTACTACCCAGCATGCTTATTCCATGGCAGGTTTGCCATGTCCAAAATCTCTACAGGCCCACTCTACTAGGTCGGTGGGTTCTTCCTGGGCGGCTTCCCGGGGCGTCTCGGCTTTACAGCTCTGCCGAGTAGCTACTTGGTCAGGTTCGATCACGTTTGCTAAGTTCTACAAGTTCAATACTTTGGCCTCTGAGGACCTTTAGTTTGGTCAATCAGTTCTGCAGGAACTTCAGCACTCTCCCATCCGGTTTGGAAGCATTGGTACATCCCCACGGTACTAAATGGACCCCAGTATCCTCTAGGACAGGGCTGGCCAAACCGGTCCTCGAGATCTACCAACAGTACATGTTTTCCAGGCCTCCTGGAGATCTGTAGAATTGTCAGTTAGGAATGAATGCAGCACATCTTAATTAGTAATGACTACACCTGTGTACTAGCTAGGTGGTCTGGAAAATGTGAACTGTTGGTAGATCTAGAGGACTGGTTTGGCCAGCCCTGCTCTAGGACATAAGAGAAAATAGGATTTTAATTAAATACCGGTAAATCCTTTTCTCATAGTCTGTAGAGGATTCTGGCGCCCGCCCAGTGCTTCGTTCTTCCTGCACTGTTACTTGGTTAAGTAGTGTTGGTTCAGCCGTTGCTGTTCCTGTTTCAAATTTGGTTAGCTTGGCTTTCCTTTTGTGTCTGCTGATTCAGAATCTCCTTATGTATCCTCGCAAAGTATGTCCGTCTCCTCGGGCACAGTTTCCTAGACTGAGTCTGGTAGGAGGAGCATAGAGGGAGGAGCCAGCCCACACTGTCAAATTCTTAAAGTGCCCATGGCTCCTTGTGGACCCATTTATACCCCATGGTACTAAATGGACCCCAGTATCCTCTACGGACTACGAGAAAAGGATTTACCGGTAGGTAATTAAAGTCCTATTTTCGCTCACAATCTGCGCTGTTGATTTGTAAATGGCAATTCATTGGCAACGCAGTGCATGACCTTGGTAAAGTGAAGAAATCACCCTGAAGCCTCCAAAAAGTGTAAAATCAGTATAGAAGGCTATTAGTGGCATAAGCAAAGAATTGATGGCAGTCAAATGGTGGATATTTACAATTTTTTAAATGATATATTTCATCAAATAATGGTCTAGAGTATTTTGGGCACATTAAAAATAGCTATCTTCTTGAGGGTCCATAGGACTCCACACGGAATACCTTGGGGTGTAGATGGTTGAATAAGACTGGGAACCAAACAGTTAAAGCTTTTACAGCTCCTAGTATGCTCCGGTACTTCCCCCTGCCTCCCCCCCTCCTATGCCTCACACACAGCCCAGGCTACATGGTTTTGTTTTGGTGCCAGCAGGAGCCGTTTGCGCCTTTTGTAACAGCAACCCCAAGCTTTTACTTTTATGATTTAATTTCATTTTAATTCTACTACATTGAGCCAGCAGCGCTAGGGAGTCCTTAAGATTCCAGTGCTGCTGCTCCATCAACTCCCCGCAACACAAGTAAGTAGTCTGGTGATTCTAGCGGGGCATCTTGGAGCACTGCTAGCACTACTCCCTGGGGGATTCAGACTGCAATAGAACACAGGGTGACTGGTAAGGCTGGAGCTCGTGTCTTTATGCAGTCCTACCTCCGGTGGAGACCAGACCGGAGGTGTTAATGGGTGTCCCGGTTCCCTCGGGACCCCACTAAACCACCAGGGCATACTTATACTGGCACAGGGACTTAGCTGAGACCAGCGGACTTGGCGGTTGATATCAGCCTGGGGAGGTCCGCTTTCTCCCATCTGTCACTCCCCCAGTTCACAGTGGGATTTCACGGCGGCTTCCCGCCTCTTAGCTGCTCCTCCCTCACCCTCCTCCCCTTCAGAGACTCACAGCAGCCATTTTTTAAAGCAGTTACAGATCTGTCTCCAGGCTCCCCGTTTACCTCTCCTAGGAGCAAGGTTATACAGCGCTAATTCCCACCAGCCACTGCGGGCTATGTAGTTGATTTAGTGCCCATTGCAGTTATATATATTCTGCATTGTTTGTGACTAAGATTTCAACTTATACCTTTCCCTTTGTTTCCTATAACCCTAAGATGCAGTTGTATCACTGTACTTCACATCTACCAGTATTTGTAAAGGCTCACAGTACTATATTTGTTGCACACTGCCTAATGCCATATTGTGGGTTTTATACTGTTCCTACAGCTATGTCTAGCAAAGGTAAAGGTCACAAGGAGGCTGCTGCTCCTATGATGGTCTTATACAAGTCCTGTTCAGCGGGATTATCCACTCCGGACATTGTACAGATTGGTTTGTGTGCATCTTGCTATATCCAACCTAACCAGCCAGCCCCTTCAGCTTCTGTTCAGGTTCCCCTCTGGGCTTCCTTTTCACAGGTGTTTGCTTGCTACCTCTACAAAAGGACCAACTGATGCTCCTCTGTAGCTTTTGTTAAAGACAATGTGGAAAACTTGTTTAGGCTAAATGGACTTTCTCTTACAAAGAAATGTGGTTTAAGCATTTGCCCGTTTTTCCTGAGCTACACTTTACAGAATTTTGTGGACATTTCTCTTCGTTATGACTTGTACCATAATAGTGAGAGGACTTCTACAAAGGCTAAGCCTGCAGGAGTTAGATTTAGTTTTGGTCAGGTTGTCAAACCAAATCACTTTAATAGCACATTTGTCAGCCCTATGAAATTTTCATAAATTCAGCTTAGCTGTGTCTGTCTAATGTTAGTAAGTCAGAGTAACTGACTCTCAGTTGACTAAGATGGACTAGGTCTTTGGAAATTTCATTGTGGGCCAGGGCAATGGAAAAGAGCCTGGTTAGTCATTTTGTTCACCAATCATTGTACTTACAGCCACACCAAATTGGACATGCCCAGTCTCCTTTGATCTTGGAAGCTGTGCTGTGTTGGGCCTGGTTACTACTTGGGTGGATAACTTGAAAGCAACATTGTCAGAGGGGGGTAATTCAGAGTTGATCACAGCAGCAAATTTGTTAGCAGTTGGGCAAAACCATGGGGGTCATTCCGAGTTGTTCGCACGCAAGCTGCTTTTAGCAGCTTTACACACGCTAAGCCGCCGCCTACTGGGAGTGAATCTTAGCTTCTTAAAATTGCGAACGAAAGATTCTCTAAATTGCGACCACACACCTCTTAGCAGTTTCTGAGTAGCTCCAG
Organism: Pseudophryne corroboree; assembly: GCF_028390025.1. Lineage (NCBI taxonomy): Eukaryota > Metazoa > Chordata > Amphibia > Anura > Myobatrachidae > Pseudophryne > Pseudophryne corroboree. The sequence continues at coordinate 622,709,313 of NC_086445.1, forward strand.
ACTTACTCGGCATCTGCGATCAGTTCAGTCAGTTTCGTTCCTGGTTTGACGTCACAAACACACCCAGCGTTCGCCCAGACACTCCTCCGTTTCTCCAGCCACTCCCGCGTTTTTCCCAGAAACGGTAGCGTTTTTTCGCACACACCCATAAAACGGCCTGTTTCCGCCCAGAAACACCCACTTCCTGTCAATCACACTCCGATCACCAGAACGAAGAAAAAACCTCGTAATGCCGTGAGTAAAATTCCTAACTGCATAGCAAATTTACTTGGCGCAGTCGCACTGCGGACATTGCGCATGCGCATTAGCGACTAATCGCTCCGTTGCGAGAAAAAAATACAGAGCGAACAACTCGGAATGACCCCCCATGTGCACTGCAAGGGGGGGGGCATATATAACGTGCAGAGAGAGTTAGATGTGGGTAGGGTGTGTTCAAACTGAAATCTAAATTGCAGTGTAAAAATAAAGCAGCCAGTATTTACCCTGCACCGAAACAAAATAACCCACCCAAATCTAACTCTCTCTGCAAATGTTATATCTGCCTCACCTGCAGTGCACATGGTTTTGCCCGACTGCTAACAAATTTGCTGCTGCGATCAACTCTGAATTACCCCCAGAGTTAGAGCCTGTCTGGAAAGCTCTATTATTAAAGCACGTGGATGGTGGTGTACACTACCTGTTGTCTATCCTGTTAAGTAATGTTAAATATCTAATTTATCCGGAGTAGTTATTAACAACTATTGCTAATTAGAAAAACCTGGTAATATATAGGCATTTACCATGAAAGATACACCAGTATTAGACAAACTGATTTTTACTGTTTTATGACACTTAATTTAAGATGTTGACCAGCTTCCAGGAAGAGTACGGCCGAATGGATTAGGTCCACAATTCAGTAGACCTAGGACGTGGTTGAATGAACTATATACTACTAGGATCTATGGGGGACATTTACTAAACAGTGATAAGAGCGGAGAAGTGAGCCAGTGGAGAAGTTGCCCATGGCAACCAATCAGCACTGAAGTAACCTCTATAAATTGCATACTATAAAGTGATACAGAGCTGCTGATTGGTTGATGGGCCAACTTCTCCACTGGCTCACTTCTCCGCTTTTATCACTGCTTAGTAAATGTCCCCATAAGTTCACTCCATCTAGCTCAGTTGGTGCTTTTTGCGTTTTCATGATTTTACGTCCAGTAAATCTGACTTAGGATGTAAAGTGTTGAATTCAGATAAGTCTGACTGTACCCTCCCATAGGGACAGCTTTTGCACATCCCCATGTGTAATGAAGTGTTCCCCAGATGAAGGAAAGGGAAAACAAGATTTGTTTTGTACTTACCAGTTAATCATGGTCTGTTTAGCTCCTAGTTGTTCTCCCTCAACATGCCTCTCTTCACTCGCAGAAATGTCTCCTATTTATCTCGCATCTTTCGCTTACCCTACTTCCCTTTTCTTTTGATGTCCGCCACCTTCTACTCTACCTTTTTTATTTCTCTTTACATGCTTTTCTTACTTTCATTACATTATGGACTGGCTTTGTATTTTATCACCCATGTGGTCTTTGTACTGGCATTTGTCGGATTTCGTCATACTGGTGACCTCGCTGTTATTCCACCATCCTCCTTACACCTTTACAAAACCAATGTGTGATTCTTCTGATCGCTTATACTTGCCAGTATTATTTAATAAAAACAGATTAAAAAAAATAAAAATAATAATTGTTGGGACTCTGTGCACAAGCTATAGCAAAAGTATCAGGGAGCGCAAAGCTCTGTCAAATGTAAAATCTGTCAGATTTCAACAATCTAAAACAGCTGTAATTTACATGTTTTGGGATTTGTGGTACAAATAAAATAGATTTATCCTAAGGGTACTGAAAGAAATAGTAAAATGTCCGTTATCTACTTAACATTTTAATATTTCTCATAAGATATGGTTTATTTTGGGAAACCAATAAAATAAAAAATTATTATTTGCCTTTTGATCTGAAACGTATTTGCCATTTAACTTGGATATAGCCAAAATGTTAGCTTAGTCTTAGTAAATGATAACAACTTAGGTTTGTTTGTAGGTATTTTAAAATGTCATGTTATAAAGTCTTCTCTAGGTTTCCCATAAAGAAAAAAATGAAACGTTGTTTTAAGGTCTTAAATCTGCATTACCACCTTTACAAAATATTTTATTAATATGCCCCTTTCTCCACGTCCGAGACCCTCCGCAGGCAGTAAAAAGTTAACCTATAAAACAAGGTAGATAATTTGTGTGTTACCTGCCAGCAGGTGGACTTCAAAATTATTAACATACCACCAAAACAACTCCCCTTAATAAGATAACTTTTTTAAGTTTGACTTAATCCATTAATATGTTTAATAGATAAATGCAGTAAATCCCATCTAATTTATGTATACTGGATACAGTATAAATATTGGATATTCCTAAAAATATTTAACATGAACAAAATGTTTTTATAATGTCCTTTAAATTATAGGTCTTTTTTTTTTTTCCCCCCAGTTAAGTAAGGTTAAGTGTGCAATTATGTGACCAGTAACTTTATAGAACAATTTTTTGTATAATGTAGAAATTAAATGTAATAGCTTTTTTTAATTCTTTTTTTTTTCCAGAGAACTAATTTTACTAATTTAGCTCATGGCGTGAGCGGAGTAAGCAGCCTCACACTCACAATGTGGTTGCATAATGTGGCTCTTTAAAGAAGAATCTAAAATGTCTACTAAAGATTAATTTCTCCTTGATTGTCATATTGTTCCAGTGTCAGAATGCTAGCACATTACACTCCTAGCCAGCTTGTGCGTATTTGCCATAAATCCTTTTGTGGACATATTATTATGTTAACATTACAACAGTTGCTTAAATGCATATTTAATGTCACACAGTTGCTCTTGTGTCATATGTGGTGATCTTTTCCCAATACAGAAGTTTGGTGGCATGGTCTTGTAATTGTGGAAAACCTTTCAGGATTGTTGACTCGTTCTAGGCAAATGATTAAAAACACATGGTGGGGAATTTTCATGCCATTGCACATGATTTGCTGTTCCATCTATAGCGCTAATCTTGCCTCACACCCCATAGAGGGGTAAAGGAAAACTTGCAATACCAGGGCCACCTATGTGGCTGGGCATGAGGGATATGTCTGCAGTACATTGATGTGAATTGGATCATCCCCAATGGACACTTACACATGCACTAGATTTTAGTGATGTGTAAGTGCTTTTACATGTGTTACACGTTTACTTACTGTATATGATATATTGTACATGTTGAGTATTTTAACCAATGATAAATAGGTTGTGTAACTAAAATTTTAAATGTGTTAATATTTTAAAAAGCCATGTTGAGAATCTGACAGTCATTCATCCCTTTTATTTCGTTTTTTTTGGTTAATGAAGCCTACCATTGTTTGCCCCTAAGGGTACATTTTACCTCCACTACATGAGCATGTCCTGGAGAGGTGAATGCAGCCCCCCAAGAGTTCTTATAGGCTGCACAGAAAAACAGCCTAACATTTATTCCCCCTAAGCCATTAAAGCATATATTAAGTCTAGTGCAAAGCTATATTGAATTAGGGACTTGAAATCTATCGACATCATAAAAGATAAGTGGTGTAATATGCAGTCCTTAAAGATCCTTCACAACATATGTAGACCCCTCCCTCCCTCCCCCTCTCTCCCTCCCTCCCCCTCTCTCCCCATCTCTCTCTCCTCTTTTTTTTTTTTTTTTGCGACGTTTGTTACAATTCCATAAAGTGTGTTCATTACTACAATTTCGGTTTGCTCCAGTCTGCCACCTGATTACAAGAACCAGAGTTTTTAGCATGTCATACCATGGGACAAGTTGATAGTGAAGATTTTGAGTTTTGGTTCTTGAATTGTAACCACTTTAAATATGCAGATGTATATTATGTGCAGGTCGCAGGCACTACAATGGGGTCCAATGTAGCACTCTTCATAAAGCGTATAAGGCAGAACGATCTAGGAGCAGAATTATAAAATTACCAGTGGGCTGATATTTGCATGTGTCATATCTTGTACTAGTCAACTGAATAAGTGACATTGGGCAATGGTTTCTACTTATTTTTGTTTGTCAATGTGGACAGATCTATGTATTGGGAAACTACAAGGAACTACCAGTATACGCACAGCGTTAACCGTAGGTATTGCAGATGGTCCACCAAGTATCCACTCTGATATGCATGTTGATTGATTACATTTCGCATAAGAGGAATAGAATGATTTGGTACCTGTGCTTTAAAAACAGGTCAGATTGACACAGTGGCTGTTAGGGACTCATGATTATTTTGGGAATATTTTTGAGATACATCTGTGTGTAGATACCATATTCTTTAATGGCTGTATTTATAATATTTACTTTCCTAGTTTTAATTCTTGTATAGTGATGGCATTTAACTGAGTGGTACTGTATATATATATATATATATATATATATATATATATATATGAATCTGGGAAAATTGTGGCTATTCAGTGCAATATGTGAGCAGACTTGTAATTAAGGTTTTGTGTAGTCAATATGGCAACACTGATGTATGCTTAAGGTGATTGCAAGACTTGGCTACAGTCTTTGCAGTTAATTCATGAAATTTATTGGACCTAGTATTTTGCTATTATATATGTAAGGAAATATTATATAATAACATGCTTTTTTAAGGACGGTTCAGTTAAGCACTACGAGCCTCCACAGGATATTGCTTTTTTATTTTGTTATTTACCCCATAGAGGTGTCAGCAAAGATAAATAATGTTTTGCCTACCACAATACCTGGAAGTGAAAGCTCACTGCTATCCTAATCTGTGCCCATCTGTTTGTTGCATTCCCAAGTACAGCGCGTATAGTGCTCCTATGACATGATTATACATAAAATAGTTTTAAAATTATTAATATATTTATTTATTTTTCAAAGAAACCATTCTGCCACCTACATATTGAAAACATAAAGTAGAACCTGGTGTAGAAATAAAAACACTTAAAAAAAATAATTATAAAAAATTACACTTTTTTTCAGAAGGGGGTGGCATTCCTAAGAACACCCCTAATACACTTTAGCGTCTCTCTTAAATCAAAATGTACATGTAAAAACTGATCTACAACTCTTGAAGGCTGACATTGCGTTAAAGGCACATCTCATTAATATTTTTTTTCCTCAACACCAGCCATGACTTTACAAGGTTTGGCTGTCCTACGAAATCTGAGATTCCAAGTTCAGCTTGATGATTTACTGCAAAATTGCTTCTAAATTGAAGTAGAAAATGTTTTGCAGACCTGGCAGCTTTCAAGCCTTGCACCCATTTGTCACCCAGCATTTCCCTTTGTGTATGGAACAAGAATTAATTAGGCTGCTCGGCAGGAAAACTTTTATGGCAATAATTTATATAGGAAAATATCTATTAAAGTGACAGTTTTGCTTTGTTTGAACCTTGACTTCACTAACACTAATTATTACATTTTTTACCCCTCTTTTCAATACTAAAAAAAGTATTAAATTTTTGCATTTTTATATAAATAAATGCACTTACAAGATTTAAACCTTTAGGTTTAGATGCTGCCAGACATCAATGCAATGTCCAGATATGCACGTTGTCTATATTGGTCCACAATCTTCATCATTAAGTGATAATCATTATTACTGTTCGCCAGATGCCTATGCTCGACTGTTCCTCAGACACTTTTTATTTTTTATTTTTCTGTATATTTTTTTTGACCAGGATAGATTTTCATTTAAACAAATCGGCAATCTCGCAAACATCCCCAAGATTTGCGGTATGTCGATTGACCAGTTTCTTTTAATGTTGAGAGTACAATTAGTTTGTTGCATAATACGTTGTATACTATACAGCCCAGATGTCTAGAGTATTATGCACCACCTGTGTCCAACACATAATATACTAACAACCAATGTATAAAATCATCACACCGTTGTGACCTGTACATTTTTTTCTACTAATAAGCAATCCATGCCCTCATAAAAGTTTTCACACTGACCTGTACCCCAATAAACCGAGTACAGCCGCATATGTCCTATACTACAAAGTAGTCTGTGTCCTCAGAAAAATGGAATAAAAAAGAGCTTGTGCAGATTAGCATAGTACACGCCAGCACAATAGTGTTTAAAGGGTAGTTGACTTATCACACAGGCATGGCAAGCAGAAACAAATCCAGCATGGGGAAGATGTGGGACCACCATAAAGGTAAAGTATTTTGTTGCTACAGTACATAGATCAGTTGGTGGTATTACATTTATCTCCAGACTTTTCATCTTTTGAGTGTGTCCACTCCTTTTCTTTGTCCCTGGCATGGAGTAAGTAACCCCCCCCCCCCTAAAAAATAAATAAAAAAAATAATTTAAAAATAAATGCATATGTTAACGGTATGATTTGTTTTGGCAGCACTTTTATATTATGTGAGACAAATATTTGGATATATAGGATGGTGTCCTCAGTATGTATGTATCTCTCGCTCTCTCTTTCTGTATTTTTTTTTATTTATTTTTTTACCGTTTTCTATTTTCACCTGAAAGCTGCCGAGATGTTGCAGTTTACATAAGCCTCTGCTTCATGAATATAGCCCTAAGGCTTGGGTACACACTATAAATTGTTTGTACAGCCTACAAACAATATATTGTTGAGTGCACCGGTGGGTGTGTACACGCAATATGTCTGTGAACGACATTCACAGACATCACGTCGGGCAAGCAGCAGATGCAGATGTAAAGACGTGTATGGGCGACCTGCTGACCGACCTATATGTTGGCCTCAGGAACTGCTGACAGTGTCACAACCGGTACCTGGCCAGGCATATTGGACGTCCAAGTGTGTATGGTGTGCGGTATACATACCATATCAGTTGGTTAGATGGCCGATCTGTGCTACACTGTGTACCCAGCCTAAGTATGTGATATACTTATCTTTGAAGCTTAGATTTTATGTGATTTGTTACAATATGCATCTCCAGAAATGTAATCTCCAATATGTTTTGACTTCAGCATTTTTTTGCTTGTGTACTTTTAAGAATACGAGATTATTGAATTTGAGTGCTGTTTATTCAGTATCAAAAAATAAATAAAATACATTTTCTTTTTGCTTTATCCATGTGTTTCATGATTGGTCCATGCAGAGCAGCCATGATTACCGGAGGCAAGCACCTTTTTATTTGAAGAGAGGACAGGATACGTATGTTGGGTTAGTTGAAGAGATGGCTGACAATATGCCAACTGAAAGTATCAAAATGGATTAACTGTCCAGGACCATTATGGGCGGTAGTCGGAATAGGATCAAGCATCACAGATAAGCAACAGCATATCCGTTAAAGACTTGGTCAACAGGCAGAGGAAGCAGGCTTTCAACACAAGTGACTAATAATACCTTTTATCCACTAAATTCCCAGGTCTGACCCAGGATTTGGAACACTGTTCCAAACCAGGACAGATCAATTTCCACCACGGTGCTGACCCGGGTTATTCCTGGATTGGCACTGTTCACACTGAAGCAGTGTCTGCACCTGGAGAAGACATCATCTCCTTATTCCAGGAAAGCGGCTCTCCCCATGATGTGAACGGGTCCCTGGTCGGACAACCCAGGTTATCAGTTTCCACTTCAGCTCACTCTGCTCCTTTCTCTGTAAAAACCCTGCTAGGTACCTGGGAATCATGTGTGACTGGACCCGGGTGGAGCCTTTTCCACTGACAAAAATCCCAGGTTGTTGCGTGTTCATGTGCATTAACTCTGGATTTTCAAGTCTGTGGACAAGGGATAAAACTTCTTTTTTAATTGGGCAGTCACCTTGTCTCTCTAATATATTTTGGTGAAATTTAACAATGCATTGCCACAAAATTGATATTTAGTGTTGTTCGTACCTGCCACAGTAGGTTTCTGTTTAGCTCACCAGGGCTGCTGTTTTTTATTATATCCTTTTTAATAAAAAGCTAACGCTGCTTCTCACCTCTGTGTGGAGAATTCAAGTGTTTTGCATGCTGGTGGCCACTAGATGGCACCTGACTGAGCAATTTATGTGTTGCTCCATTTGGGTGCGCACAGCCGCTTGCACTGACATTACTGTTATGTTATTCAGTAATTTTGACAGGCTGGTAACTAGTTAAGGTATAATATGTGTATGTACATTAGAGAGACCACAGCAGATATCTGAGATATCTTTAGATAGTGTTAGCCATTGTAGCTTTTGAGCTACTTACCGCAGTATCACTCCCTGGCAAAGGCCTCCCACTCATGCGTGGTCAGCAGGCCCCGAAGAAGAAGTGTAGTGATTCCATTAGTGCTCACGTCACTACTTACACATACTTACGTGTGATTTACTTTAGGGTGAATAATATTTCTCTGACGTCCTAGTGGATGCTGGGGACTCCGTAAGGACCATGGGGAATAGACGGCTCCGCAGGAGACTGGGCACATCTAAAGAAAGATTTAGGACTATCTGGTGTGCACTGGCTCCTCCCCCTATGACCCTCCTCCAAGCCTCCGTTAGATTTATGTGCCCGGCTGAGCTGGATGCACACTAGGGGCTCTCCTGCGCTCCTAGAAGAAAGTATAGTTTAGGTTTTTTATTTTCAGTGAGACCTGCTGGCAACAGGCTCACTGCAACGAGGGACTAAGGGGAGAAGAAGCGAACCTACCTAAGTGGTGGTAGCTTGGGCTTCTTAGGCTACTGGACACCATTAGCTCCAGAGGGATCGAACACAGGACCCGACCTCGTCATCCGTTCCCGGAGCCGCGCCGCCGTCCCCCTTACAGAGCCAGAAACAAGAAGGTGGTCCGGAAAATCGGCGGCTGAAGACTTCTGTCTTCTCCAAGGTAGCGCACAGCACTGCAGCTGTGCGCCATTGCTCCTCATGCACACCACACACTGCGGTCACTGATGGGTGCAGGGCGCTGGGGGGGGGCGCCCTGAGCAGCAATAATAACACCTTGGCTGGCAAAACTAACACCATATATAGCCCCAGAGGCTATATAGGTGTATATTAACCCCTGCCAGAAACGATAAAATAGCGGGAGAAAGCCCTCCGAAAAAGGGGCGGAGCCAACTCCCTCAGCACACTGGCGCCATTATTCCCTCACAGCTTCGCTGGAAGGAAGCTCCCTGGCTCTCCCCTGCAGTCCTGCACTACAGAAAGGGTAAAAAAGAGAGGGGGGGCACAATTTAGGCGCAGTATATATATATTATAGGCAGCTAAAGGGGAAAACACTCTGTATAGTGATATCCCTGTGTTATATAGCGCCCTGGTGTGTGCTGGCATACTCTCCCTCTGTCTCCCCAAAGGGCTTTGTGGGGTCCTGTCCTCTGTAAGAGCATTCCCTGTGTGTCTGCTGTGTGTCGGTACTGCTGTGTCGACATGTATGATGAGGATAATGATGTGGAGGCGGAGCAAATGCCTGTGAATGTGATGTCACCCCCTGCGGGGTCGACACCAGTGTGGATGGACTTATGGAAGGAATTACGTGACAGTGTCAGCTCCTTACATAAAAGGTTTGACGACATAGGACAGCCGGCTACTCAGCTTGTGCCTGTCCAAGCGTCTCAAATGTCATCGGGCTATAAAACGCCCGCTACCTCAGATGACAGATACAGATGTCGACACGGATACCGACTCCAGTGTCGACGATGATGAGACGAGTGTACCCTCCAATAGATCCACCCGTTATATGATTGAGGCTATGAAAAATGTATTACACATTTCTGATGATACCCCAGGTACCACAAAAAAGGGTATTATGTTTGGTGAGAAAAAACTACCAGTAGTTTTTCCTGCATCTGACGTATTAAACGAGGTGTGTGAGGAAGCGTCGACTTCCCCAGATAAGAAATTGATCATTTCTAAACGGTTAATGGCTGCGTACCCTTTCCCGCCAGAGGATAGGTCACGCTGGGAATCACCCCCTAGGGTAGATAAAGCGCTGACACGCTTATCAAAGAAGGTGGCACTACCGTCTCCGGATACGGCCGCCCTAAAAGAACCTGCTGATAGAAAGCTGGAAAGTACCCTAAAAGCTATATACACACACACTGGCATTATATTGAGACCCGCTATTGCATCAGCTTGGATGTGCAGTGCTGCTGCTGCGTGGTCAGACTCCCTGTCGGAAAACATTGATACCATGGATAGGGACAATATTTTGCTAACGATTGACCATATAAAAGACGCGGTCTTATACATGCGTGATGCACAGAGGGATATTTGCCGGCTGGCATCAAAAATAAGCGCTATGTCCATTGCCGCCAGACGGGGGTTATGGACTAGGCAATGGTCAGGTGATGCCGACTCCAAGCGGCACATGGAAGTTTTACCCTATAAAGGGGTGGAACTTTTTGGGGAAGGTCTTTCAGACCTCGTTTCCACAGCTACTGCTGGGAAATCGACTTTTTTGCCACAGGCTACCCCACAGCAAAAGAAAGCACCGTATTATCAGGTACAGTCCTTTCGGCCCCAGAAAAATAAGCGGGCTAGAGGCTCATCCTTTCTGCCGAGGGGCAGAGGAAGGGGGAAAAAGCTGCAGCACACAGCTAGTTCCCAGGAGCAGAAGTCCTCCCCTGCGTCCGGTAAGTCCACAGCATGACGCTGGGGCTGCTCAGGCGGAATCGGGAACGGTGGGGGCACGTCTCAGGTTTTTCAGCACACAGTGGGCTCTCTCACAAGTGGATCCCTGGGTCCTTCAAGTAGTATTTCAGGGGTACAGGCTGGAATTCGAGACGTCTCCCCCCCGCCGTTTCCTAAAATCTGCCTTGCCGGCAACTCCCTCTGCCAGGGAGGCAGTGTTGGTGGCTATTCAAAAACTGTATTCACAGAAAGTGATCGTCAAGGTACCCCTCCTTCAGCAAGGAAAGGGTTACTACTCCACAATGTTTGTGGTACCGAAACCGGACGGTTCGGTGAGACCCATCTTAAATTTAAAAGCCTTGAACACTTATATCAAAAGGTTCAAGTTCAAAATGGAATCGCTCAGGGCGGTTATTGCGAGCCTGGAGGAGGGGGATTACATGGTATCCCTGGACATCAAGGATGCGTACCTGCATGTCCCCATTTACCCTCCGCACCAGGAGTACCTCAGATTTGTGGTACAGGACTGTCACTATCAGTTCCAGACGCTGCCGTTTGGGTTATCCACGGCACCGAGGGTCTTTACCAAGGTAATGGCCGAAATGATGATACTCCTTCGCAAGAAGGGAGTTTTAATTATCCTGTACTTGGACGATCTCCTGATAAAGGCGAGGTCCAAAGAACAGTTGATAGTGGGGGTGGCACTTTCTCAGGAAGTGCTACAACAGCACGGCTGGATTCTCAATATTCCAAAGTCACAGCTGGTCCCGACGACACGTCTTCTGTTCCTGGGAATGATTCTGGACACAGGCCAGAAAAGAGTGTTTCTTCCACTGGAAAAAGCCGAGGAATTGTCATCTCTGGTCAGAGACATCCTAAAACCAGGAAAAGTGTCAGTACATCAATGCACACGAGTCCTGGGAAAAATGGTAGCTTCGTACGAAGCAATTCCATTCGGAAGGTTCCACGCAAGGACGTTCCAGTGGGACCTGTTGGACAAATGGTCCGGGTCCCATCTCCAGATGCAACAGCGGATAACCCTATCGGCCAGAACCAGGGTGTCGCTGCTGTGGTGGCTGCAGAGGGCTCATCTACTAGAGGGCCGCAGATTCGGAATACAGGACTGGGTCCTGGTGACCACGGATGCCAGCCTTCGGGGCTGGGGGGCAGTCACAAAGGGAAGAAATTTCCAAGGACTGTGGTCAAATCAGGAGATTTCTCTAAACATAAATATCCTGGAGCTAAGGGCCATTTACAATGCCCTAAGCCAGGCAAGACCCCTGCTTCAAAACCAGCCGGTACTGATCCAGTCAGACAACATCACGGCGGTCGCCCATGTAAACAGACAGGGCGGCACGAGAAGCAGGATGGCGATGGCAGAAGCCACAAGGATTCTCAGATGGGCAGAGAATCATGTGTTAGCACTGACGGCAGTGTTCATTCCGGGAGTGGACAACTGGGAAGCAGACTTCCTCAGCAGGCACGACCTCCACCCGGGAGAATGGGGACTTCATCCAGAAGTCTTCCAAATGCTGGTCAACCGGTGGGAAAAGCCACAGGTAGACATGATGGCGTCCCGCCTCAACAAGAAGTTGAAAAGATATTGCGCCCGGTCAAGAGACCCTCAGGCGATAGCGGTGGACGCTCTAGTGACACCATGGGTGTACCAGTCGGTTTATGTGTTTCCTCCTCTACCTCTCATACCCAAGGTACTGAGAATAATAAGAAGGCGAGGAGTGAAAACCATACTCGTGGTTCCGGATTGGCCAAGAAGAGCTTGGTACCCGGAACTTCAAGAGATGCTTACAGAGGACCCTTGGCCTCTGCCGCTCAGACGAGACCTGCTGCAGCAGGGACCCTGTCTGTTCCAAGACTTACCGCAGCTGCGTTTGATGGCATGGCGGTTGAACACCGGATCCTGAAGGAAAAGGGTATTCCGGAGGAAGTCATCCCTACCCTGATCAAAGCCAGGAAGGATGTCACCGCAAAACATTATCACCGCATTTGGCGAAAATATGTTGCTTGGTGTGAGGCCATGAAGGCCCCGACGGAGGAATTTCAACTGGGTCGGTTCCTGCACTTCCTGCAAGCAGGGGTGACGTTGGGCCTCAAATTGGGGTCCATAAAGGTCCAGATTTCGGCTCTGTCGATTTTCTTCCAAAAAGAACTGGCTTCACTGCCCGAAGTTCAGACTTTTGTCAAAGGAGTACTGCATATTCAGCCTCCTTTTGTGCCCCCAGTGGCACCTTGGGATCTCAATGTGGTTTTGGCATTCCTGAAATCACATTGGTTCGAACCACTTAAGACTGTAAAATTAAAATATCTCACGTGGAAAGTGGTCATGCTGTTGGCCTTGGCGTCGGCCAGGCGGGTTTCAGAATTGGCGGCTTTGTCTTGTAAAAGCCCTTATCTGATTTTCCATATGGATAGGGCAGAATTGAGGACTCGTCCTCAGTTTCTCCCAAAGGTGGTCTCAGCTTTTCACTTGAACCAACCTATTGTGGTGCCTGCGGCTACTAGGGACTTGGAGGATTCCAAGTTGCTGGACGTAGTCAGGGCCCTAAAAATTTATATTTCCAGGACGGCTGGAGTCAGAAAGACTGACTCGCTGTTTATCCTGTATGCACCCACCAAGCTGGGTGCTCCTGCTTCTAAGCAGTCTATTGCGCGCTGGATTTATAGCACTATTCAGCTGGCGCATTCTGCGGTAGGCTTACCGCAGCCTAAATCTGTAAAAGCCCATTCCACACGGAAGGTGGGCTCATCTTGGGCGGCTGCCCGAGGGGTCTCGGCTTTACAACTTTGCCGAGCAGCTACTTGGTCGGGGGCAAACACGTTTGCAAAATTCTACAAATTTGATACCCTGGCTGAGGAGGACCTGGAATTCTCTCATTCGGTGCTGCAGAGTCATCCGCACTCTCCCGCCCGTTTGGGAGCTTTGGTATAATCCCCATGGTCCTTACGGAGTCCCCAGCATCCACTAGGACGTCAGAGAAAATAAGAATTTACTCACCGGTAATTCTATTTCTCGTAGTCCGTAGTGGATGCTGGGCGCCCATCCCAAGTGCGGATTGTCTGCAATACCTGTACATAGTTATTGTTACAAAAATCGGGTTTTGTTGTGAGCCATCTCTTCAGAGGCTCCATTTGTTATCATACTGTTAACCGGGGTTCCTCTCACGTGTTATATGGTGTGATTGGTGTGGCTGGTATGAGTGTTACCCGGGATTCAAAAATCCTTCCTTATTGTGTCAGCTCTTCCGGGCACAGTTCCTAACTGAGGCTTGGAGGAGGGTCATAGGGGGAGGAGCCAGTGCACACCAGATAGTCCTAAATCTTTCTTTAGATGTGCCCAGTCTCCTGCGGAGCCGTCTATTCCCCATGGTCCTTACGGAGTCCCCAGCATCCACTACGGACTACGAGAAATAGAATTACCGGTGAGTAAATTCTTATTTTTTATTGCTGTGATATGAATATTTAAGTATTTGGTCTGAAACCGAATAATCAAGAATTATGTGCCGTTATCCTTTGTTAAAGTTGACACATCAATAGTATAACATAGGGGAAGATATAAGAAGAGGTGATAAGTGGAAAATATGCCATGACTAGCGCTATTTGGCACACATTAAATTTCCGTATGTATGAAAGTAGATAACATTGGGCTAATCACTTTTCTGTACAGTGTCTGCATCTTAACAATTTCAGAGTCAACGTACAATTGTCAACATACAATTGAGGGAAAACCTCTGTGAATGTAATGAGAGCAGGAAGGAGTAATGCATACTTCTCTGCAGGGTATGAAAAAATCATGATTTAAAAAAAAAAAATCTGATTTTTTTATTTTAAATCAGATTTTTAATTACATTTTTATAAAAACTAATGAAGTTAAATAAATCAAGTAAAAACAATAATCCAAATTTCTTTAAAAATACTGTAACTTTAATATACTTAATTTAAATGACTTGATAGTGTCACCATGAATCATGGCATGGCACTGCAAACTACACACAAACTGCAAAAGAAAAAACAGCAATTATGTTAAAAGTTACAATAGTTGGCAATTGCCTTGCCTTATTTGTAAATCTGAATAAGCCTACACATTAGGTTTATTGAACACCTTAAAAAGAAAAGTTATGCAGCTTTGTCAGTACCCAAGTGGCTTCTCCGTTTTACTGCACCAAACTAAGGGGTTAATCAGGTTTGTTAGCGAACCAAAAAAAGTTAGCAATTGGGCAAAACCATTTTGCACTTGCAGGTGGGGCAGATGTAACGTGTGCAGAGAGATTTAGATTTGGTTGGGTTAAATTGTTTCTGTGCATGGTAAATACGGGCTGCTTAATTTCTACACTACAATTTAGATTTCAGTTTTAACACACCCCACCCAAATCTAACTCTGCACATGTTACATCTGCCCCCCCTGCAGTGCAACATGGTTTAGCCCAATTGCTAACTTATTTTGCTTGCAATCAAACCTGAATAAGGGCCCAAATGTGGAAAATATTTTTTCTACTGAAGCTGATGATGTTGCAGCGGTCAGCAATTGCTCTACTGCTGCCAGGATATTTTCATTACCAGCTACAGTTTCTAAACCAATGTGCATTTTCCACCAATCTATTTATCACAATACCGTGGTCAAACGAGGTCGTTAAACGGGGTTGCTTTTGCTTGGAATTTGACTAGTGTTGGTGGAAGGGTATTTGAATGTGGATATTTCTCTTACGTCCTAGAGGATACTGGGGTCCACATTAGTACCATGGAGTATAGACTGGTCCACTAGGAGCCATGGCCACTTTAAGAAATCAATAGTGTGGGCTGGCTCCTCCCTCTATACCCCTCCTACCAGACTCAGTTTAGAAAATGTGCCCCGGAGGAGTCGGTCACGCTTTGGAGAGCTCCTGAAGAGTTTTCTACTTTAATTTTAAATGTTTGCCGGACTGCTTCGTGGGACTTAGGGTGGGGGTGGGGGATGGGGGGACGGCCCAACTTCCTTAGAGTTAATGGTCCCGTTTCTCTGCTGACAGGACACTGAGCTCCTGAGGGAGCCATTCACAATCCACACCACGGCGCAGCATACCCTCCTGCAGCACGCCGCCACCCCTTAACAGAGCCAGAAGATGAAGAGTGGTGAGTACAACGCCAGTGTCCCGGGTTAGCGGGGCGCCGGTGGGAATGACGGCACAAGGACTGGAGCGCAGCTCTGACTGCAGGATGCGCTTCAGGTGGCTCAGACAGACACACGCTGGTGGTGTGTCCTGCTGTGAGGGGCGCGCTGAGCCTCCGCTGATGCCCACACTGGCCACAACGTACTAACAGGGGTTTTAACTCTTGGTTAGACATTGTTTATCTCAGGGCCAGTATAAAAAATGCGGGAAGCCGCGCACCATTACAGGGGGGCGGGGCTTCACTCAGAGCGGTTCCTACAGCTCTCCAGCGCCATTTCCCTCTGTAGCTCATACAGGCAGCATTCCCAGGAACGTGCAGCTCCTCCATAAGGACTCCAAGTCTCCTCAGTGTACTTAGTAAAGGGGAAGAGTAAGTTTAAGATTATAACCACTACTAAGGTGCTTATTTCTGTGCGACCCAGCTAGGTTTTACCTTGCTAAAAGGGGCGCTGTGTGGCCGGCTCTGAATTCTGTGTCTCTCTGAGGACTGCCTACGTATACTGAGTTTTCTCTAGTGTGTGTGTGTGTGTGTGTGTGTGTGTGTGTGTGTGTGTGTGTGTGTGTGTGTGTGTGTGTGTGTGTGTAGGTGTCCCTTTACAATCATTCCCAGGGACTGTGTGTCTTGTACAGCGGAATGTCTCTCATCCCCTGGGGACTCACTACCCTGTACTCGGGATAGTGTTCACTCCCAGTCCAGTGGGGCTGAACCCCCATGGTTGGCCTCCATTAAAGGGATGATTTCAAATATTTCTACTAAGCTGTCTCATACTGAGAATGAGACAAAATTCTTACGGCAGTCTATAGATGACCTGATAAATTCTAGAGGATGCTGGGGTCCAATTTAGTACCATGGGGTATAGACTGGTCCTCTGGGAGCCACTGGCACTTCAAGAGTTTAATAGTGTGGGCTGGCTCCTCCCTCTATGCCTCTCCTACCAGAATCAGTTTAGAAAATGTGCCCGGAGGAGCCTGTCACAGCTAGGGGAGCTCTTAGGAGTTTTTCTAGTTTTATTATTTTTTTTAGAGGTAGATAGGTACAGGAAGGCTGTTGGCAACAGCCTCCCTGCTTCGTGGGACTTATGGGGAGGGGAGGGGGGGGGGGGGGGGGGAGTAGGAACCAACTTCCTGAAGAATTATTAATGTTTCTCTACTCCGCTGACAGGACACTGAGCTCCTGAGGGTGTTGATCACAAGCCCACGAGGCGACCGCAGCACGGCCGCCACCCCCTAACAGAGCCAGAAGAGAGTACAGTTGCGAGTACAGTGCCGGTGTCCCGGTTAGCGTGTATAGCGGCACAAGGGTTGGAGCACAGCTCTGAGGGGCTGTGCATCCGGAGGTCCAGCAACATGCATCATGTCGGCGCCCTGGGCTAGCACATTACCCTACACTGGTCACGCTTGTTAACAGGGGCTGATCCCACTGTTAACATTACAAACACCTCAGGCCAGTATAATCACTTAGGGGGTCATTCCGAGTTGATCGCTCGCTGCCGTTTTTCGCAGCATAGCGATCAGGCTAAAAATCGGCTGTTCTGCGCATGCGTATGGGCCGCAGGGCGCACGCGCCAAGTAATATTACACAAAACTAAGCAATTTTACACAGGGGCGTGCAACGCTTTTCAGTCGCTCTGCTGATCGGTGAGTGATTGACAGGAAGTGGGTGTTTCTGGGCGGAAACTGACCGTTTTCCAGAAGTGTGCTAAAAAACGCAGGCGTGTCAGGCTAAAACGCAAGAGTGGCTGGAGAAACGGGGGAGTGGCTGGCCGAACGCAGGGCGTGTTCGTGACGTCAAACCAGGAACTAAACAGTCTGTAGTGGTCGCAATCTAGGAGTAGGTCTGGAGCTACTCAGAAACTGCAGGAAAAGATTTTCGAGCAATTCTGCTAATCTTTCGTTCGCACTTCTGCTAAGATACACTCCCAGAGGGCGGCGGCTTAGCATTTGCACTGCTGCTTAAAGCAGCTAGCGAGCGATCAACTCGGAATGAGGGCCTTTAGTGCGGGAAGCCGCGCGCCATTACAGGGGGCGGGGCTTCCCCTCAGAGCGGTTCCAGCACTCACCAGCGCCATTTTCTCCCTGCAGATCAACAGAAAAGCTGACTGGGAGCGCTGCCCTCCACATAACTCCACAGGTACTCTGCGGTACCAGGGTGTTATAGACGGGGGGGGGGGGGGGTGTTGTATTAGGACTAACTACCCTATTAAGGATAGTTAGTCGGCGCCGGGCTTTTTAGTATAACTGTCCACAGGGGCGCTGTGTGGCTGGCTCCTTATACTCTGTGACTCACTGAAGGTACTCTGGGGGAAACTGTATCTGACATTTTCGTGTGTGTGTGTGTGTGTGTGTGTCTGTATATCCCACATTACCATGTCCAAGGACTCTGTGGCCCGTGCTGCGGAATGTTTATCTTCTCCTGAGGAGTCTATTCCATGTACTCAGGACTGCAATGTGCTTTCTCAGCCTCCCGAATCCGAACCTGCATGGATGGATTCTTTAAGGGGAATGATATCCCCGATTTCTAGCAGGATGTCACATAATGAGAGAGATGCCGTTTTTGAGGAAATCTGTAGAGGGTTTGCATTATTCGACCCCCACTACTTCATCAAAAGAGCCACCTACATATCCACAAAAGCGTACACTTGCCAAGATAATGCAAGTTGTCACTGATACCGACACATCCAACCACCCTTTGGTGGACGTAAAGTTTCTTACTTGGAAGACAGTCACACTGTTGGCGTTGGCATCTGCAAGGTGTGTGTCCGAACTGGGGGCATTGTCTCACAAAAGCCCCTATTTGGTTTTTCATGAGGATAAAGCTGAACTCAGAACTCGTCAGCAATTTCTTGCTAAGGCGGTGTCTGCGTTTCATATCAACCAACCTATTGTGGTTCCGGTGCTTACTGACACCTCTGCTACCTCAAAGTCCCTGGATGTTGTGAGTGCTTTGAGGATCTACGTGAAGAGGACAGCTCGTCACAGAAAATCTGACTCGCTGTATGTTCTCTATGATCCCAAGAAAATTGGGTGTCCTGCTTCAAAGCAGTCTATTACTTGCTGGATCAGGCTTACTATCCAGCAAGCTTATTCATCGGCAGGATTGACGGTTCCAAACGTGCAGGCCCACTCTCCCAGGTCAGTGGGTTCTTCCTTGGCTGTTGCCCAGGGTGTCTCGGCTTTACAGCTCTGCTGAGCAGCTACTTGGTCAGGATCGAACACGTTTGCTAAGTTCTACAAGTTTGATACTTTGACTAAACTGAAGGTCCTCAGAGACCAATCAGTTCTGCAGGTACCTTAGCACTCTCCAACCCGGTTTGGGTGCTTTGGTACATCCCCATGGTACTAATATGGACCCCAGTATCCTCTAGGAGGTAAGAGAAAATAGGATTTTAATTACCTACCGGTAAATCCTTTTCTCGAAGTCCATAGAGGATACTGGGCGACCGCGCAGTGCTTCGTGTTTCCTGCCCTGTTACTTAGTTGAGTAATGTTGTTGGTTCAGCTGTTGCTGTTCCTGTTCAGTTTGGTTAGCATGGTTTTCCTCTTGTTTGTGTGTGCTGGTTAGAATCTCACCACTGTTCAGTTAAATTCCTCTTACGAAGTATGTCCGTCTCCTCGGGCACAGTTTCTAGACTGAGTCTGGTAGGAGGGGCATAGAGGGAGGAGCCAGCCCACACTATTGATTTCTTAAAGTGCCCATGGCTCCTGGTGGACCCGTCTATACCCCATGGTACTAATGTGGACCTCAGTATCCTCTACGGACTACGAGAAAAGGATTTACCGGTAGGTAACTAAAATCCTATTTTTTTTCTTTGGCAAACTTAAGTGCTTCTAACTGTTCTGCAGTTAAACAACTACCTCAGTAATGTGGGTCCATCAAGTAAGCAAGAAAATGTGCAGGACCCAATGCTTTATTATAGCTGTCCAAAATGTCTTCATGTTTGGTTTGTCCAGATTTAATTCTTTTAAACTGGCCTCTAATTCTTTCCACACGTTTACAGCATTGTAAAAAATAAAAAATTAATGCGATTTAAAATAAAATAAAATTGTTACTTAAATCCTGATTTAAATTGTGATTTAAATCAAGTTGATTTAAATCTGCACTTCCGGCTTTTCTGTACAGTTGCAAACACTTATGCGGTGATTTTTCCTGGAAGAAACATTTACAGATATTTTTCTGGAACATCTCTCCAAGCTGTGGTGATTTATTTAAATTGATTTGAGCGTTTATTTGCTTTTTCTTAAGATGCATACACATTAGGCGATATTGTAAACCATATTGCTCATTTTTACCCTCCTTAGCGATTATTGTTTACAATATCACCTGGTATGTATGCTGCGAGCGATGCCCGATGCACGCTCCAGAATGTTATTAACGACCCCTGCTGTCGGCTGTGCATGCAGCTCAATCTATGTAGTCAAAAGCTGAATGTATGGGCCAGTCGCGGTCTGACGTCCCTTGCGCTATCGTAAAGTGTGTATGCACTATATCGGCTGCCGGGAGAGTAGGGAAAACACTAGGCGATATCGCTCATAGGGGGTAATTCAGATCTGATTGCTAGGCTGCGGTTTCGTACAGCGGACTATCAGGTCTAAACTGCGTATGCACCGCAATGTGCAGGCGCGTTGCACGGGTACAAAGCGGATCTCCACTCAGCTATGGCTTTTTGGGAAGGATGCATTCGCACAGGTGTTTGCAAGGAGATTGACAGGAAGAGGACGTTTGTAGGTGGCAACTGATCGTTTTCTGGGAGTGGTTGGAAAAACGCAGGCGTGTCCATGCGTTTGCACGGAGTGTTTCTGACGTCAGTTCTGGTCCTGGACAGGCTGAAGCAATCGCAGCGGCTGAGTAAGTCCTGGGCTACTCAGAGACTGCACAAAATCTGTTTGTACAGCTCTGCTACACATGCATTCGCACACTTGCACAGCTAAAATACACTCCCCTATGGGCGGCGACTATGAGAACGCAGGGGAAGTTCTTGTGGTTATGGTGTAAGCAAAAAACACCATGCTAGCCTATTTGTCACCTTTTGAAGAGATGCTGACAGATAGAGATCATAGACTATGGCACCTGGAAGAAACATTTTACAGATTTTTCCTTTAACTGTCTGTCTGTGTTGATTTATTTAATTTGAGGGGTTGTTTTCCATTTTCTAACAATGGTTTAGTGTTTGCTTGTTTTATTATTTTCCATATTTTTTTTCTTTTGTTTGGTGGTATAGGCAGCTGCCTGTGTGTGATTATATCTTGCATATGGTCTGAAGATTGTTGTCAAAATCTAGGTTAAGAGATGGGTTATAATTTGGATGTCCTTAAGTGCATGCATGATTGAAGTCCCATGCGAAAAGCAGTGATAAGTTCCCTTCCATTTTGAAGCTTTTCTTCATACTCATTCAGTAGGAAATGTATAGTTTATGGTATAAAATCAGTGCTGTCCAACTTCTTGGAAGGCTATGTTTTCGTAAATCCACACAATTAAGGCCTTGACATACAATAGGAAGCATTCTTTCTCCATATCCTCAACCTCTTCTGTTCAGTGCTCACAAATGCCTAGGGTACTAAAAACAAAATAAAAATAAATCACAGAAGTAGCACAATTTATGTTAAGAATACAAAACAAAGTTAGCCAGGTTATGCATATTCCTTGACAGACTGACAATTATATTATGCATTAAATTCTTACTTCTAATGGCCCATAAACACTTGTTCTGTGATAGCATCAAAAAACTAGTGTGAACCACAAGGGGAAAATGAATACAAATATTTGTACATGTGTCCAATAAGTATTTGATATGTGGTTCATACATATTGGATGCGTTAACAGGATTATTGAAATTCCCTGGAATGTAAGTGTTATAGAGCGTTTTTTCCATTAAGTTCAGTGGGGCTTTCCAGCATGGTAGATGCTAGAATCAAGTGGGCTAAGGGACCTTTTCCGTCTGGGGGAGGAGTCGCAACACAAGGGGGAGGAGCTAGGCCAGCGGGATAGTTCCTCTACTATCCACGCCACAAACTATTACCTTTAGTAATCAGGTGGCGAGTGGAGCGGAGCGAGCCACCGAGCCCGAAGCGTGGCGAGCGGAGCGAGCCCACGAGGGTACTTTTCGGGTACCCTGCTCGCCCGTAGCTCCTCCCCCTGGTGACGTGTCTCCTCCCCTAGATACGTCAGAAGGTCCCTTCTCCCACTCCGAAATAGAATCAACCTTTCCAGCATGGGGTAATGTAGAAACCGTAATGTGAATAATGGGAGTATCTTATTTTTATTGATTTGTATATGGATATTAACAGCCTATGCTGATTTATACGATTGTCAGGGCAACCTGCAGCATGGGGTCCTCTTTAAATGGTTGGAACCTAACCCAGGCTGGTTAGAGCATGTCTATTGGTTGCTGGTGCTGGCTGTTGGGGCCAAACTCCTCCAAAGCATATTTCGAAGCTTGGTACATTTCACAAATAGCAACCCCCATAGAAACTGATGGCTGAAAAATGGATTGACTGCAGCAGATATCTCCAATTTTTGCTTACATGTTTTAAGGAATCATCCGAAAACAGTTGTTTTTATATGATTTCTCACAAAAATGTGTATAATAGGTATGTCCCTAAATGTAGAGAGGTTATTTGAACAATGAGGCACATATTAAAGGGGGAAGAAAAGAAGCAATGTACTAGGACGCAGCTACATATCAAGAATGGAGTTCAAGCATAACCACTAACTTCAAGTGTGTCTCATAGAGGCTCCGAAAACCTGTGTTTATAGCCTGAACATCCTGTGGTCTCACTGAGAGATCGATTTCATCCTTCTATACACTATGTGCATCTAGTTTGCTAATAACGTTTCTTCGGTGTTGCATAAAGCAAAGCTTTCCTTCTCTTCCCTTCCCTCACTCCTTTTTCTCATCTAAGAAAGGGATCAGCAAAGGTACGTACACAGCATTGGCCCCAATTCATAGTATGCCACACGATAATACCCATAATATTAATAACTAACAATAATGTTATGATGAAGCCAAATAGGTCAAGTGACTTGCCCTGGGATGTTGCCAAAATGGGATGGGATACTGCTCAGCACTAAGCTATGGAAGTGGGGAATAAAGAGTTGAATAGTTCAATCATTATCAATGTTTATTATAAATGGTAAACAGATTATACAGTACAATAAATAAATGGGTAGAAATTTGATAGGTGTAAGTACTGTTAAGGGTATGGATGTAGCAGTAGTGCCAATGTTCAGCCTATAGGATGCATGACTGGGAGAGGACTCTACCCACATGACCTGAGGCTAGTGGAAGGAAATTTTGACACATGAGAGATGGTAAAAGATGGGGTTGTTCTTTTGAAGAGATACTGAAAGGTAGAGATCATCAAGTATGACACCTTAGAGCTCCATTGTGGAGGCAGAGATGCCAGAGGAGTCCGTTCTGCAGATCCAGGAGAATTGATGAAAGCACAATGTTAAACAGTTCGGCATTTTCAAGTCCTAAAAAAAATACTGGAACCGTTGCAGTCTGAAAGCGTCTCAATATTACATCCTCTTCAGGCATTGTTATGTCTTGGGAAGAAGGAGGGGAAAACAGGGGTGAGGACTCTGCATGCATGCACATGTCCCACAGATACTGGCTGGCGGCCTACGTCAATTAAGAAGGGACTAGCACTGGAGCTGCTCCTGGTCCAGCCTACCGCTACCCTTGTTCCATGGCACCAGCTCTACAGTGGTAGATTCCAATTCCTAAATGTGAGTTGGACTTCATTCAGTTTGGCTATTTCTACATGCAATAGTCGTGTAGTGAGCGCTCTTGTTCAAAGACCCTTTCATCATCGGATCAAACCATACACTTTTCTCTATCGTCCTTGTGGATGCTGGGGTTCCTGAAAGGACCATGGGGAATAGCGGCTCCGCAGGAGACAGGGCACAAAAAGTAAAGCTTTCCGATCAGGTGGTGTGCACTGGCTCCTCCCCCTATGACCCTCCTCCAGACTCCAGTTAGATTTTTGTGCCCGGCCGAGAAGGGTGCAATCTAGGTGGCTCTCCTAAAGAGCTGCTTAGAGAAAGTTTAGCTTAGGTTTTTTATTTTACAGTGAGTCCTGCTGGCAACAGGATCACTGCAACGAGGGACTTAGGGGAGAAGGAGTGAACTCACCTGCGTGCAGGATGGATTGGCTTCTTGGCTACTGGACATCAGCTCCAGAGGGACGATCACAGGTACAGCCTGGATGGTCACCGGAGCCGCGCCGCCGGCCCCCTTGCAGATGCTGAAGTAAGAAGAGGTCCAGAATCGGCGGCTGAAGACTCCTGCAGTCTTCTAAAGGTAGCGCACAGCACTGCAGCTGTGCGCCATTTTCCTCTCAGCACACTTCACACGGCAGTCACTGAGGGTGCAGGGCGCTGGGAGGGGGGCGCCCTGGGAGGCAAATGAAAACCTTTTTTGGCGAAAAATACCTCACATATAGCCCCCAGAGGCTATATGGAGATATTTAACCCCTGCCAAGATTCACTAAATAGCGGGAGACGAGCCCGCCGAAAAAGGGGCGGGGCCTATCTCCTCAGCACACAGCGCCATTTTCTCTCACAGAAAGCCTGGAGAGAAGGCTCCCAGGCTCTCCCCTGCACTGCACTACAGAAACAGGGTTAAAACAGAGAGGGGGGGCACTGATTTTGGCGATATTGAGATATATATAAAGATGCTATAAGGGAAAACACTTATATAAGGTTGTCCCTATATAATTATAGCGTTTTGGTGTGTGCTGGCAAACTCTCCCTCTGTCTCCCCAAAGGGCTAGTGTGGGTCCTGTCCTCTGTCAGAGCATTCCCGGTGTGTGTGCTGTGTGTCGGTACGTGTGTGTCGACATGTATGAGGACGATGTTGGTGAGGAGGCGGAGAAATTGCCTGTAATGGTGATGTCACTCTCTAGGGAGTCGACACCGGAATGGATGGCTTATTTAGGGAATTACGTGAGAATGTCAACACGCTGCAAGGTCGGTTGACGACGTGAGACGGCCGACAAACTATTAGTACCGGTCCAGGCGTCTCAGAAACACCGTCAGGGGCGTTAAAAACGCCCATTTACCTCAGTCGGTCGACACAGACACAGACACGGACACTGAATCCAGTGTCGACGGTGAATAAACAAACGTATTTCTCATTAGGGCCACACGTTAAGGGCAATGAAGGAGGTGTTGCATATTTCTGATACTACAAGTACCACAAAAAAGGGTATTATGTGGGAGTGAAAAAACTACCTGTAGTTTTTCCTGAATCAGATAAAATAAAATGAAGTGTGTGATGATGCGTGGGGTTATCCCGATAGCAAATATTGGCGTTATACCCTTTCCCGCCAGAAATTAGGGCGCGTTGGGAAACACCCCTTAGGGTGATAAGGCGCTCACACGCTTATCAAGTGGCGTTACCGTCTCCAGATACGGCCGCCCTCAAGGAGCCAGCTGATAGGAAGCTGGAAAGATATCCTAAAAAGTATATACACACATACGGTGGTTATACTGCGACCAGCGATCGCCATCAGCCTGGAGATGCAGTGCTGGGTTGGCTTGGTCGGATTCCCTGACTGAAAATATTTTATTCATATAGAGCATTTAATAGGATGCATTCTATATATATGTACGTGAGATGCACAGAGGGATATTTGCTCTCTGGCATCAAGATAAGTACGTTGTCCATATCACCCAGAAGATGTCATGGACACGACAGTGGTCAGGTGATACAGATCCCATACGGCACATGGAAGTATGGCCGTATAAAGGGAAGGAGTTAGTTGGGGTCGGTCCATCGGACCTGGAGACCACGGCAACAGCTGGGAAATCCAACCTTTTTACCCCAAGTTACATCTCAGCTGAAAAAGACACCGTCTTTTCAGCCTCAATCCTTCCTTTTCCATGAGGGCATGCAGGCAAAAGGCCAGTCATATCTGCCCAGACATAGAGGTAAGGGAAGTAGACTGCAGCAGGCAGCCCCTTCCCAGGAAAAGAAGCCCTCCACCGCGTCTGCCAAGTCCTCAGCATGACGCTGGGGCCGTGCAAGCGGACTCAAGGTGGGGGGGTAGTCTCAAGAGTCTCAGCGCGCAGTGGGATCACTCGCAGGTTGACCCCTAGATAGTACAAGTATTATCCCAGGGGTACAGATTGGAGAGTCGAGACATCTTCTCCTCGCAGGTTTCTGAAGTCTGCTTTACCAACGGCTCCCTCCGACAGGGAGGCAGCATTGGAAACAATTCACAAGCTGTATATCCAGCAGGTGATAATCAAAGTACCCCTCCTACAACAAGGAAAAGGGTATTATTTTTCCACACTATATTGTGGTACTGAAGCCAGACGGCTTGGTGAGACATAGTCTAAACTGAAATCCTTGAACACTTACATAAAAGGTTCAAATCGAGATGGAGTCACTCAGAGCAGTGATAGCGAACCGGAAAAAAGGGGACTATATGGTGTCCCTGGACATCAAGGATTACCTCCATGTCCAAATTTGCCCTTCTCAACAAGGGTACCTCTGGTTCGTGGTACAGAACTGTCAATATCAGTTTCAGACGATGCCGTTTGAATTATCCACGGCACCCCGGGCCTTTTACCAAGGTAATGGCCGAAAAGATGTTTTTTCAAAGAAAAAAGGCATCTAAATTATCCCTTACTTGGACGATATCCTGAAAAGGGCAAGTTCCAGAGAACAGTTGGAGGTCGGAAGAGCACTATCTAAAGTAGTTCTACGACAGCACGACTGGATTCTAAATATTCCAAGAATCGCAGCTGTTTTCCGACGATACGTCTGCTGTTCCTAGGAATGATTCTGGGCATAGTCCAGAAAAAGGTGTTCCTCCGGGAGGAAAAAGCCAAGGAGTTATTCGACCTAGTCAGAAACCTCCTAAAACCAGGCCAAGTATCAGTGCATCAATGCACAGGAGTCCTGGGAAAAATGGTGGCTTCTTACGAAGCGATTCCATTCGGCAGATCTCAGGGGATTTGCTGGACGAATGGTCCGGATCGCATTTTCAGATGCATCAGCGGATAATCCTGTCTCCAAGGACAAGGGTGTCTCTTCTGTGGGGGCTGCAGAGTGCTCATCTTTTAGAGGGCAGCACACTCAGCATTCAGGACTGTGTTCTGGGGACCACGGATACCAGCCTGAGAGGCTGGGGAGTAGTCACACAGGAAAAAAAAAAAAATTTCCAAGGAAGTGTGGTCAAGTCTGGAGACTTCTCTCCACATGAATATACTGGAGCTAAGGGCAATTTACAATGCTCTGAGCCTAGGAAGACTCCTGCTTCAAAGTCAACCGGTGCTGATCCAGTAGGACATCATCATGGCGGTCGCCCACGTTATCAGACGGGGCGACACAAGAAGCAGGAGGGCAATGACAGCAAGGATTTTTCGCTGGGCGGAAAATCATGTGATAACACTGTCAGCAGTGTTCATTCCGGGAGTGGGCAACTGGGAAGATTTCCTCAGCATAAATGAATTCCACCCGGAAAAGTGGAAACTTAATCTGGAAGTTTCCACATGATTGTAAACCGTTGGGAAAGACCAAAGGTGGTTATGATGGCGTCCCACCTGAAGCGCCAGGTCACGAGACACTCAGGCAATAGCTGGGACGCTCTGGTAACACCGTCGGTGTACCAGTCGGTGTATGTGTTCCATCCTCTGCTTTTCATACCCAATGTATTGAAAATGATAGGAAGGAGAGGAGTAAGAACTATACTCGTGGCTCCGGTTTGGCCAAGAAGGACTTGGTTCCCGGAACTTCAAGAGATACTAAGAAGGGTCTTGATTCGGCAAGAACCGTGTCTGTTCCGGGACTTACCGCAGCTGCGTTGACGCCAAGGCGGGTGAACGCCGGATCCTAAGGGAAAGAGGCATTCCGGAAGAGGTCATCCCTACCCTGGTCAGAGCCAGGAAGGAGGTGACCGCACAACATTATCACCACTTAGGTGAAAATATGTGCCAGGGTGTGAGTCCAGGAAGGCTCCACGGAAGAATTTCAACTAGGTTAATTTCTACATTTCCTGCAAACAGGAGTGTCTATGGGTCTCAAATTGGGTCCATTAAGGTTCAAATTTCGGCCTGTTGATTTTCTTCCAGAAAGAAATTGGCTTCAGTTCCTGAAGTCCAGAAGTTGTTAAGGGAGTACTGCATATACAGCCCCTTTGATGTCTCCAGTGGCACTGGGCGATCTCAACGTAGTTTTGGGATTCCTAAAAAATCACATTGGTTTAAACAACTCAAATCTGTGGATTTGATATATCTCACATGGAAAATGACCATGCTGTTGGTCCTGGCCTTGGCCAGGCGAGTGTCAGAATTGGCGGCTTTATCTCACAAAGCCATATCTGATTGTCCATTCGGACAGAGCAAAGCTGCGGACTCGTCCCCAGTTTCTCCTTAAGGTGGTGTCAGCGTTTCACCTGAACCAGCTTATTGTGGTACCTGCGGCTACTAGGGACTTGGAGGACTCCAAGTTGCTGGATGTTATCAGGGCCCTGAAAATATAGTTTCCAGGTTGGCTGGAGTCAGGAAATCTGACTTGCTGTTTATCCTGTATGCACCCAACAATGCTGGGTGCTTCTGCTTCTAAGCAGTCGATTGCTCGTGGGATTGGTAGCACAATTCAATTTGCACATTCTGTGGCAGGCCTGCCACAGTCTAAATCTGTTAAGGCCCATTCCACAAGGAAGGTGGGCTCATCTTGGGCGGCTGCCCGAGGGGTCTCGGCATTACAACTTTGCCGAGCAGCTACGTGGTCGGGGGAGAACACGTTTGTAAAATTCTACAAATTTGATACCCTGGCAAAAGAGGACCTGGAGTTCTCTCATTCGGTGCTGCAGAGTCATCCGCACTCTCCCGCCCGTTTGGGAGCTTTGGTATAATCCCCATGGTCCTTTCAGGAACCCCAGCATCCACAAGGACGATAGAGAAAATAAGAATTTACTTACCGATAATTCTATTTCTCGGAGTCCGTAGTGGATGCTGGGCGCCCATCCCAAGTGCGGATTATCTGCAATACTTGTACATAGTTATTGCTAACTAAATCGGGTTATTGTTGTTGTGAGCCATCTTTTCAGAGGCTCCGCTGTTATCATACTGTTAACTGGGTTCAGATCACAGGTTGTACAGTGTGATTGGTGTGGCTGGTATGAGTCTTACCCGGGATTCAAAATTCCTCCCTTATTGTGTACGCTCGTCCGGGCACAGTATCTAACTGGAGTCTGGAGGAGGGTCATAGGGGGAGGAGCCAGTGCACACCACCTGATCGGAAAGCTTTACTTTTTGTGCCCTGTCTCCTGCGGAGCCGCTATTCCCCATGGTCCTTTCAGGAACCCCAGCATCCACTACGGACTCCGAGAAATAGAATTATCGGTAAGTAAATTCTTATTTTCTCAGATGGTGATCATAAGTGGTTAAACCTAGTCTTTATGGGACCTGGCAACTGGTATTTGTGGAGCCCTTATCTAAAGTCCTACATTTTCCCTTTCGGATTTGAAGATATCTTATCTAAGTTGCTTTTATATTTGCTCATTGTATATACTGATTTCTTACACTGATAACATCCTTGTTAGCTTGGGAGCCTAGCTTTGATTTGCGCCAGTTTTATCCATCTGTTCCAAAAAAATTATATATGTGTGTGTATATGTATGTTTGTATATATTGAAGTAGGTGGCCATGGGCTACATGCACCCCACCCTATTAGTGGTGAATATATATATATATATATATATATATAATTGTCCCAAATATGCAGCGGCACTCAGAGACTCATAGTAGGTAAAAAAACGTGCAAAATTTATTCCATGTTACAAATTATTCAGGCCAACGTTTCGGGGCACATCCGCCCCTTTGTCAAGGTGAACCTTGACAAAGGGGCGGATGTGCCCCGAAACGTTGGCCTGAATAATTTGTAACATGGAATAAATTTTGCACGTTTTTTTACCTACTATGAGTCTCTGAGTGCCGCTGCATATTTGGGACAATTGGATATCGATCTTTCGCAGAAGGCACCTGAGCAAAGTATTTATGAGAGGTGAGTGCCGGTCCTATATGATATCTATATATATATATATATATATATATATATATATATATATATATATATAAACACAGTAGTATCTTTATCTCGCGCCAACCTAGAAGCGGCACCACGGGAGAGATCTTTGTTGGGAGACCTCAAAAGCATACAAGAATAAACACAAATTCCACACAAATTCCCAAGTGCGCTAAAGTGGAATGTAATTACACAGTTCTTCCAGCGTTATTTTCGTCGGAATGTAGACTGGAGGGTATTTAAATCTGGGGACCTGTAACAGACACCCCTCACCAAATAGTCACCCAAACAAGAGGCCAACAGGCCAATTAGTAAAAAGTTATTTTAATAACGTATACACAGTTCAAAGTATAAAATTGTGTCAATAAAATGCAACTAAAAGAGTACACAGCCAACACGTTTGTAAGGTGGAATCTAGATATCCCCTCACCTTTTGCAAGGTGCGAGCTCGACAGGGAGTATCTTTACAGACTAGGTTGTGATTCTCTGACTGACAAACCCAACGTGTTTCGTCTTATCGACTTCATCAGGGGTAACGAATATAGGAAAAGGCTAATTTGCTCATGATGAATTAATATAAAGGATCATAACCTCTAATGTACGATTATTCAGAATTTCCTATATCTGGACTTAGTGGATGAAGCTCTTATATCAGGGCTCCTGATTAGAACTTAAGAGGTATTCCTTCTTAAATGTGTAATCGGTTGGATAATGGTGTTTTGTATAAACTACCTTAAAACTAATTGGGCGTAAATCCTTACAGGGTCGCCTAGGAATACTATTGGTTATAATCTCTTAGGAGTGCTGACAACCATATGTCGGCATTTTTGCAAACTACCTAAAGTGTGGTGTCCAATTTTAAATTCAAGACTATTTCTGATTCGGATGTTGACCCACGTACAACGAAATTCAAGAATTATATAGCTGGTTTAACAATCTCAAAAGTATAAGTGGTGTGGCTTCCTCAATAGGTCTCACAGAATAGATCCTGGTAGAGATTTGGCTGCATGTGGAAATCACAGAATGAGTATATATATACCCTCACAACAGGCACGGCACTCCAGGGACTC
The DNA here is from genome assembly GCF_028390025.1 of Pseudophryne corroboree. Lineage (NCBI taxonomy): Eukaryota > Metazoa > Chordata > Amphibia > Anura > Myobatrachidae > Pseudophryne > Pseudophryne corroboree. The sequence continues at coordinate 622,740,163 of NC_086445.1, forward strand.
GTATGCGATAACCTTTAATGGCGGTGTTTTAGATCTAAAACACCGCCATTAAAGGTTATCGCATAAGAGTCCCTGGAGCGCCGTGCCTGTTGTGAGGGTATTTGGATTATTTTGCACTGGGCACCGGGATCAGTTGTTATTACAGCAAGGAGTGCCGGCTGAATTGGAATAGTGTGTGTGTATGTATGTATGTATGTATGTATGTATGTATGTATGTATGTATATATATATATATATATATATATATATGTGTGTATGTGTATATATATATATATATATATATGTATATATATATATATATATATATATATGTGTATGTATATATGTGAAAGGTATTCGGCACTCACAATAATGATGAATGTCACCAGGGGGTGACGAAACGCGTTGGGCGTGGCCAGCAGGACGAGGTACTTGGATCCAGCGTTTGAAGTGTCGGCGCGTGTGGTCCGTGAATTGAGTCCGTGCGGCTAGAAGGATTTAACGGCTGTTGGTATCCGGAGAGCGACGGGGTTCATCGGTGTGGGTATCCGGAGGCTCCACTGATGATCGACATCGCGCTGGTTATTTTATACTTTGAATGTACGTGAGTGATTATGATGTCAGTAAATTACTTGTGATTTTATACTCACCATTGCGCCCTCCATTATTCTCTTTTCCATATATATATATATATATATATATATATATATATATATATATAATGTATGTATGTATATATATATATATATATATATATATATATATATAAATAAAATGATGATGATGGTATAGATAATCTGTTGTTCTTGTCTCTACTCCTCTATCCAAGTCCTTCAATCTCGCTGTAACAGAAATTTTGAAGGGCCTATGCTCTACTAAGTTAGTTAATTTAATTCTGACCTTATGTATGATGATTATATTCTACAACACTTTGTAATACATTTCTGAAAATGTTTTGACGGGTAAGTATTAAAAGGGGATGTTGCCTATCCCATAAAATTTGTCATTGAAAAATCTTTTTATTCTGCTACATTTTAATACATTATTTTTCCCTGTCTCATACTTTCTACAGTGCATCCACAACAATTTATATACAATTATATATTTTAAGTAATATAGGGGTCTTAATGTTAAAAGCTTATTGTTATTCTGAGTTTATAATCTGTCGTGCTTTAATAATTTTTCCTTATGCCTGGGTAGGTCGCAAGTTGCACAATAATCACTCTCGCAGCTTTGTAATCAATGCCCACAGTAATAGGATTCCTCTGGCCACTGGCAATTAATAAATTTGTGTCTTTTCTTTAAAAAAAAAAAAAATAGAGAGAGAAAAAAAACCCACACTAGCAAGTCGGATCTGAAATACGACTGACTGGCTTTCCTCATTTGCATATTTATTGCAGTGGAAACATTCTTACCGAATGATTGATGTCAGCCCTGCCTCTTGAATTCCAAGCAGCACATTATTATGAAATGAAAAATGCCGGCCCTAGAGTTGATTAAAGTTGAAGACGGTGGAATCTGTGTTTTTTAAGATTGTGGGAGAATTAAAGGCATATATTAATGGATGTTGACAAGAAGTGAGCCAACAAAAGCAAAGCAAAGGATTTGCTTGAAAAGATTTAATCAGATGTGTTTCTTGGGGGATTAATTGCTGGGGATGACCGGTGCAGTTGGTAGTATTTGTGGATTTAAATGATAATTGTCTTGAGGAAAAAAATGGAGGTAGGATCAGCAGCAAAATAGACACGTTTTTTTAACAGATTTTGTTACATGTGTGTGGGAGTTTCTCTTACTGCATTTGGGTATTGTGTGCGGTCTAGGTAGAGGTTGTTTTTTTTTTTTATTGTTTTTTTTTTTTATCCTCCTTCCCCTTTGGTTCATTATTGTTACCTTAACTAAATGTGTCTTTGTTTTTGTATTCACTACTGTTGTTTTTGTCGCATACTTAGTGGTCAATCCTATTAGCTGCGAAGGGTGTTATGTGCCGTTGCTGCCGCATTTAATCGCCGGCAACGACACGCAATCTTGCACCCTTCGCAGGGGTGAATTCTACCTCAATTTGCTCAAAATTGCTCGGACCTCTATGGGGCAGCGAGCACTTTTTTGCGAGTTCGAGCTGCTGTAAAGTGCTGCCGTGATGACTTGCACCCGCAAGATCATCGCAGCTATTTGGATTGACCCCTAAGTGAAAATACAGTTTTTAATTTAAGACCTGTGCAGAGTGTTTGTTTTATAAATGTCTCACAGTTTTCTTAATTTATCTTGTGGTGTTCAATTATTTACTATTCATTTATAAAAGTGATAACCTATTACACAGAGTTGTACACTCAGGGCGTCTTGATACAAATTTTAAATAGTGATATGACACAGAACATACATGACCTTACAACTTTCTTCTCGCTCTCACTGGTAACTTAAATCTTTCAGGTGTGTACCAAGCTTGTCAACAGTTCCACCATTCTCAAGATATATCTGCAGATGGTGGTTGCTCATACACACTGTGTAACCACCACTGCTATCTGCAGATCAGTGATGTGCGGTGGAGTGAGGCAGAGCCTTTCCTGTCATACTAACGTGTAAACCAGAGGGTTGACTATATATAAAGTATATGAAAAATACAAAGAATATATTAGAAATATATTTCTTTGTATTCTAATAATTTTTATAGCTGAAACTCTAGAGTAAGAAGTCTGACAGGTGCCTCCCCTGCTTATCTTTTCCCCACATCTCTGATCAGTTTATACTGCTGCACCTGTGTATAATACCCTCATGTACCCTTGGGCTCATATATTGTGTCAATCTGGCTCTAGTACTAGCCAGTGCCTGCTGAGCCATTTTACCTCACTGCATGTCCCTGCTGCAGATATCTCTGTGGTGAGGACATTGGCCAATTAATCTTTTCCTCTCTACACACTGGCAGATTACATAGTATCTAAGGTTGAAAAAAGACAATTGTCCATCGGGTTCAACCTATTTGTGGTCTCCTATGCCCGATTATTTTGTATAAAATTTTGACTGAAGTTGCTGACTGCCGTTCCGAATAACCCCTCTTTTTTATAATAACCATAGTGCGTGACTATGCCCCGTAACCCTGGATATCCTTATCCATTAGGAATTTATCTAACCCATTCTTAAAGGTGTTGACTGAGTTGGCCATTACAACTCCCTCAGGCAGGGAATTCCAAACACGTTTCGTCCTTACCGTAAAAAAGCCTTTACGCCGTATTGTGTGGAATCTCCTCTCCTCTAACCTGAGCGAGTGTCCATGAGTTCTCTGTGCTGATCTAACTAAAAACAGGTCCTGCGCACGATCTGTATATTGTCCCCTTATATATTTGTAAATGTTGATCATGTCCCCTCTTAATCTCCTCTTTTCCACTGTAAACATGCCTAGTCTTGCAAGCCTTTCCTCGTATTCCAGTGTCTCCATACCCTTAATTAGTTTGGTCGCCCGCCTTTGAACCTTTTCTAGCTCCAGGATATCCTTTTTTGTAGTAAGGTGCCCAGAAGTGTACACAGTATTCAAGGTGTGGCCTCACAAGTGATTTATATAATGGGAGTATAATACTCTCGTCCCTAGCATCAATTCCCCATTTTATGCATGCTAATATCTTATTAGCCTTCTTTGCTGCAGTCCTACTTTGGGTAATACTGCTTAGTTTGCTATCTATGAGGACACCTAAGTCCTTTTCCAGTACAGAATCCCCTAATTTTACCCCATTTAGTAGGTAGGTGTTATTTTTGTTCTTGTTACCACAGTGCATTACCTTACACTTGTCTGTATTGAAGCGCATTCTCCATTTCGCTGCCCAAGCTTCTAATTTAACTAAGTCATTCTGAAGCGACTCAGCATCCCCCTCCGCATTTGTAACTTTACATAATTTGGTATCATCTGCAAAAATTGACACCATGCTCTCTAGACCTTCTGTTAGGTCGTTAATGAAAATATTGAACAATAGCGGTCCTAATACTGAGCCTTGCGGCACACCACTTAGCACTTCAGTCCAAGTTGATTGTCGTCATGAAATGTGCCAAATATTCCTGCAATTTATATAATGGCTGGCTTTCTAAAAAGCACACCATAAAAAGGAAATAGGCCTTTTTCTCTTACGTCCTAGAGGATGCTGGGGACTCCAAAAGGACCATGGGGTATAGACGGGATCCGCAGGAGCTTGGGCACACTGAAAAGACTTAAGACTGGGTGTGAACTGGCTCCTCCCTCTATGCCCCTCCTCCAGACCTCAGTTAGACTTTGTGCCCAGGACTGACTGGACACTCACAGGGGAGCTCTCCTGAGTTTCTCTGGAAAATACTTTTTGTTAGGTTTTTTATTTTCAGGGAGACCTACTGGCCATTGCATCATGGGAGTGAGGGGGGAGAAGCAGACCTACTTCTTCTTAGTTTAAGGGCTCTGCTTCATTAGCTCCAGAGGGTTCGATCACTTGGTGCGCCTAGCTGCTTGTTCCCGGAGCCACGCCGTCACCCCCTCACAGAAGCCAGAAGAAAGAAGTCAGGTGAGTATGAGAAGATCAGAAGACTTCAGGACGGCAGAAGACTTCGGTGACCAGGTACAGTGCAGCGGAGACGCTGCGCTCCATGCTCCCACACACATCGCGAATGGCACTCGCAGGGCGCTGGGGGGGGGGGGTGCCCTGGGCAGCAGGTCACTGGGGTCCGGGTAGCCGGCAGAAGCACCGTTCATCAGCCTCCGCCGGCATTTTCAAATCAGTGCCGCTGAAACCCGCCGGGAAGGGGCAGAGCTTAGCGAGCGGCTCACGGCGCCATCTTCTTCTCCTCCACGCGGCGGCAAGGAGACGCTGGGCTGGACCTCCATCGCTCCCCGCAAGTAACGGGGAGATTTCTCAGGGGGGGGGGGGGGGGGGCGCAGTGTGGTGCATTAGTTTTTTCTAGCAGCGCTGGTATTATATATCCCTTATAGGGATATATAGGCGCTGGGGTGTGAGCTGGCATACTCCCTCTGGGTCTCTCTCTGGGCTTCACTATAGGCCTGTCCCCTAGCTGAGGCATTTTGTGTGTGTGTCGCTGTGTCGATCAATCGTCTCGACATGTCGGAGGCTGAATGTGATTCACCGGAGGAGGCTGTAGGGGGTGAAGTTGTGGGTCTGGATTTGGGTCTGTCCGCGCAGCCGACACCTGATTTACTCACGTTATTAACTACAATCAATACGAATGTAGCTTCGTTATCTAAGAGGTTAGATAAATCTGAGTCACAGATGCAGGTGTGGAAAAAGTCCATAGAGGAGGCTTTATCTCAGGTACAGACCCCATCGGGCTCGCAGAAGCGGCCGTTTACTCAGGTGGCTGATACTGATTCGGACTCTGACTCTGAGGTCGATTTTTCTGAGGCGGCTTTGCATCCGCGTTTAGTAAAGAGTATTCAGTACATGATTGTGGCTTTAAAGGATGTTTTACACATTTCTGATGAACCTGCGGTGCAGGAAACAAGGATTTGTTTGTTCAAAGGGAAAAAACCTGAAGTGAAATTTCCCCCCTCTCATGAAATGAATACTCTTTGTGAAAAGGCTTGGGAGTCGCCGGATAAGAGGTGGCAGATTCCCAAGAGTATTTACATGGCGTATCCTTTCCCCTCTGATGACAGGGAAAAATGGGAGTCGTCTCCAAATGTTGACAAAGCTCTATCTCGTTTGTCTAAGAAGGTGGCGCTTCCGTCTCCGGACACGGCAGCTCTCAAGGATCCGGCGGATCGCAAGCTGGAGACGTCTCTTAAGTCCATTTTCGCTAATACAGGCGCATTGCTCAGACCTGCAGTGGCGTCGGTGTGGGTGAGTAGTGCTATTGCTAAATGGGCCGAGAATTTAGCTGCTGATATGGATACCCTTGATAAAGATAATGTTGTTCTGACTCTTGGTTATATCAAGGACGCTGCAGATTACCGGAAGGATGCGGCGAGGGATGTTTGTCTTTTGGGATCAAGAGCCAATGCTATGTCAATATCGGCTAGGAGGGCGTTGTGGATCCATCAATGGAATGCTGATGCCGACTCCAAGAGAGCTATGGAAGCTTTACCCTTCAAAGGTAATGTCTTGTTTGGGGACGGCTTGGCGGGCCTGGTCTCTACAGCGACGGCGGGTAAGTCCTCTTTTTTTCCCTATGTTCCAACACAGCACAAAAAGGCACCGTATCAGCAGATGCAGTCCTTTCGTCCTAATAAATACAGGCATGGAAAGGGTTCGTCCTTCCTGTCTTCAAAGGGTAAAGGAAGGGGTAGGAAGTCGCCTGCCGTGTCAGGTCTGGATTCGTTCAGGCCTCGATCCTTGGGTCCTAGAGATTGTATCTCAGGGATACAAGCTGGAGTTTCGGGAGGTGCCCCCTCACCGGTTTTTCGTTTCGCCCTTACCAGCGTCTCTTCCGGACAGGGAGCTGGTGTTGGCAGCGATGCAAAAATTGTGTCATCAGAAGATCATTGTTCCAGTTCCCCCGTCACAACGGTGGGAGGGATTCTACTCGAGCCTATTTGTGGTGTCGAAACCGGACGGTTCGGTCAGACCGATTCTGAATCTAAAATCCCTCAATCCATACTTGAAAGTTTTCAAGTTCAAGATGGAATCTCTTCGAGCTGTGATTTCCAGCCTAGAAGGGGGGGATTGTATGGCGTCAGTCGACATAAAGGATGCCTACTTACACGTCCCGATATTTCCTTCGCATCAGGCCTTCCTCAGGTTTGCGATACAGGACTCTCATTACTAATTTCAAACGTTGCCATTTGGCCTTTCCACGGCCCCGAGAGTGTTCACCAAGGTCATGGCGGAAATGATGGTTCTCCTTCGCAAGCAGGGGGTTTCAACTATCCCGTACTTGGACGATCTCCTGATAAAGGCGAGGTCCAAGGAAAGGTTGCTAAGGAGTGTGGACTTGGTGCTGTCGGTGCTTCGACAGCATGGTTGGCTGCTAAATTTACCAAAATCTCAGTTGATTCCGACCACCTGGCTGTCCTTTCTGGGCATGGTTCTCGACACGGAATTACAGAGTTTTTCCTCCACAAGAAAAGGCTCTAGAACTGCAGTTGTTGGTCAGGGAACTTCTGAAGCCGAAGACTGTGTCCATCCATCAATGTACACGCGTTCTTGGGAAGATGGTGGCGACGTACGAAGCCATTCCGTTCGGCAGGTTTCATGCCCGGGTGTTTCAGTGGGACTTGCTGAGCAAATGGTGTGGGTCTCACCTGCACATGCACCGGAAGGTAAGTCGATCTCCCAGAGCCAGGATTTCCCTCCTGTGGTGGCTACAAGAGTCTCACCTTCTAGAGGGACGCCGGGTCCTTATCCTGGATTGGGTACTTCTTACGACAGATGCGAGTCTCCGGGGCTGGGGTGCAGTCACCCAAGGCAGGAACTTCCAGGGGAAATGGTCGTTCCAGGAAGCGGGTCTCCACATAAATGTTCTTGAGTTAAAAGCCATTTACAACGGCCTGCTACAGTCAGACAACGTCACAGCGGTGGCACATATCAACCGTCAAGGCGGCACAAAGAGCAGAGCGGCAATGGCGGAGGCCACAAGAATCCTTCGCTGGGCGGAACATCACCTGAGCGCCCTGTCAGCAGTCTTCCTTCCGGGAGTAGACAACTGGGAAGCAGACTTCCTCAGCAGACACGATCTCCATCCGGGAGAGTGGGCTCTTCATCAAGAGGTTTTTGCAGACGTGACAAAGCGTTGGGGACTCCCTCTGATAGACATGATGGCGTCTCGTCTCAACAAGAAGCTTCCGAGGTATTGTTCCAGGTAAGGGACCCCCAAGCCAGTGCGGTGGAGGCCCTGGTGTCTCCGTGGGTGTTCAAGTCGGTGTATGTGTTCCCTCCACTTCCTCTCATTCCAAAGGTACTGGGGATCATTCAGCGAGCAAGGGTTCAGGCGATTCTCGTAGTTCCAGATTGGCCAAGAAGGGCCTGGTATCCGGACCTTCAGGAATTACTAGTGGAAGATCCTTGGCCGCTTCCTCTAAGAGAGGACCTGTTGTTTCAGGGTCCATGCGTGTTTCCAGACTTACCGCGGCTGCGTTTGACGGCAGATCTTAGCTCGTAAAGGTATTCCAGGACAGGTCATACCTACTCTCCTCAGGGCTAGGAAGGAGGTTACGGCGAAGCATTATCACCGTATTTGGAAGAAGTATGTTTCCTGGTGTGAGTTTAAGAAGGTTCCTGCGGAAGAATTTAATTTGGGGCGTTTTCTCCACTTTTTGCAGGCTGGTGTGGATGCAGGCCTGAAGTTGGGCTCCATCAAGGTGCAGATTTCGGCATTGTCTATTTTCTTTCAAAGAGAACTGGCGGCCCTCCCAGAGGTTCAGATGTTCGTGAAGGGAGTTTTGCATATCAATCCTCCGTTTGTGCCTCCTGTGGCCCCATGGGATCTGGACGTTTTCTTACAGTTTCTCATGTCTTCCTGGTTTGAGCCTTTAAGTAAGGTTGAGTTGAAGTTTCTCACCTGGAAGGTAGTCATATTGTTGGCACTGGCTTCTGCCAGGCGGGTGTCTGAGTTGGCGGCCTTATCTCATAAAAGCCCGTACTTGGTCTTTCATTCGGATAGGGCAGAATTGAGGACTCTGCAACAATTTTTACCAAAGGTGGTCTCCTCGTTTCACATTAATCAACCTATTGTGGTACCGGTGGCCAGGGATGCTGAGACAGTTCCCAGGTCTCTGGATGTAGTGAGGGCGTTGAAGATCTACGTCGCCCGTACGGCGGTTGCCAGGAAAACTGAGGCACTGTTTGTCCTGTACGCTTCCAACAAGATTGGTCATCCTGCTTAAAAACAGACTATTGCACGCTGGATTTGTAGTACGATTCAGCAGGCTCATTCTTCGGCCGGGTCTGGAGCTTTGGTATAAACCCCATGGTCCTTTTGGAGTCCCCAGCATCCTCTAGGACGTAAGAGAAAATAGGATTTTGATACTTACCAGTAAATCCTTTTCTCCTAGTCCGTAGAGGATGCTGGGCGCCCATCCCAGTGCGGACTGTTTCTTGTAGTGTTCTTTTGTCGGTTCACTTAGTTTATACACGGGTTGTGTATTTCTGTTTTCAGCTTGTTGCTGTTGTTTTTTCATACTGCTCTCTGGTTTACTGTTACTCCGGTTGTACGGTATGGTTGTGGTGTGGGCTGGTATGTTTGTAGCCCTTAGTTTACACAAAAATCCTAACTCGAAATGTCCGTCTCTCCTGGGCACAGTTACTATAACGGAGGTCTGGAGGAGGGGCATAGAGGGAGTAGCCAGTTTACACCCAGTCTTAAGTCTTTTCAGTGTGCCCAAGCTCCTGCGGATCCCGTCTATACCCCATGGTCCTTTTGGAGTTCCCAGCATCCTCTACGGACTAGGAGAAAAGGATTTACCGGTAACTACCAAAATCCTTTTTTTTTTTTATTTATTTTTAGGTCTCACTCCCTCTGTCTCTTCACTCCCTCAGTCTTCCAGTGTTTTTAACTTGCTCCCTCTGTCTCCCACTGCCTCTCTCTCGTTCTCTCGCTTTCCAACTGTCTCACTCCCTCGGTCTCCCACTGTCACTTGCTACCTCCGTCTCTTGCAATCCTTCAAGTTTCTGAGGAGACCATATATAACTAATATATGACAAGTAGTCAACTGAGTTGTCTCCACATAACCCCTCATGGCACATGCTGGACTTGGCACCCACAGTTGACTGCTCTCACAGGTTATGGTTCCGCAAATTATGGTTCCCACTGGTAGGGGCTCCCAATGTCAAGGTCTCCTGTTTCTGCTAACCGCTGCATTAGGTCACTGCTCATGCTGGCCACCCAGGGCTCCCGATAGTTACAGCAACCCCCCAGCACACACATTTCGTTTGTACACACCCACGATCATTAAACGGTACATCGGCCGTTCAATTGAATGCACAATATATCGTCCAGTGTGTACCCAGCATTACAGTTGGGAAACAGCTGATTGACATAAGTCAGTAGAAAGGGAAAGTTGGTGGCTGTTGTCCCGGTTCCAGAGCAAGCTTTTACTTTCATGTTGCTTATGGACTTGAGTAACTGGTTAATGGCATGCAGGTCAAGAGTCCTCCCTGCATGCATAACCTTCTTGGATTTAATGATATTTGGTAGATGATTATGCTGTTGGTATAATCTTTCTCCTAGGTTTAGCACCTGGTTTAAGTGCCAGGATCTATTAAATTACCACCTGCGGTATGCCCATGACTAGCCCCAGGGGTGTACTTAACGTAGATTTCTGCTTGCACACCCCTGAGATGCAAACAGAAATCTGCATTAACTAGTGTTTTCTTTGCTAGCTACGGACTTACTGCAGGCAGTAATTGCCTAGCTCTGGGCATTTAACTCGGGAGCTAAAACCCGGTATTAAGTCCCATGACTAATTGAATCTTCCCCACGGACAGAATAACCAAATATGTGCATCTATAGTCGCTATGAGGAACACGATGCTGCTCTTCATGAGGTGAGCAATGTTACAAAGAATGTGGTAATTTATTATGTTTTAATTGATAACCTCAGAATGAATTTATATACACTAGACTTAGATTGTCACCCCAAGTTGCAGCATGACTTGATATAATCAGAACAAGGTTCAGTGAAGTCCAAATTGGGACAATGTGCTGTGAAGCTTTCGTGGCATTATTCTTTCATGCTATTTCAGGTGTGAACAAGTGCAACTTGCAATAAACGGTGCACAAGTGTGTCAGCTTGTACAGTGTAATGGCACATGAATAAAGGGGATAGAAGTTCCTCATTATGTATGTATGTATATATGTGTGTGTAATATATATATATAATATAGTGTGTGTGTGTGTGTATATATATGTATATGTGTGTATGTATGTATATGTGTGTGTGTGTGTGTGTATGTGTATGTGTGTGTATATATATATATATATATATATATATATAATAAAATAGAGAATGTGCAAGCGCCACAAATGTTATAGATACACCAGACTAAAAAAACACTCCCAATAATTTTGGGCGTCTGCCGTCCCTTAAGTATGCAGTAGTGGTGAGTTACTGTGGTAATGGTTTATTGGCAAAATGGTATAAGGGTACTGGCGACCACCGGTGTAATAAAAAAGTATTTCAATCCATGTATATAATAAAATAAAATATACAAATTTATTTGGTACAGATAAAATACACTTAATATGATAGTAAAAAATGTGCAATACTAAAAAAGTGGGAAAAGGGGATGGACTGTGTTATAAAAACACATGCACAAGGTTCTAAACCAAGTTTTACATAAAAAAATAAATAAAATGACTACTAATGTTCAAAAACCAGAATAAATAAATAAGGAGAGTCTTAACTTGTAGGTAGAGGGTCACAGAGGGAGAGCCCAACGCGTTTCGTCCTGATGACTTCTTCAAGGGGTACCGGTGTGCTGGGATAGGGTCTCTATATATACCCTCTATAATCAGACTGATTGCTGATGTCACTTCCTGTTTCAGGACAGGTCAAAAAACCTTTTGCTAAGAATACATGAACAATTGTGCATTTCTCTGTAGGGGACAATCCATATATAGTGAAATGTTTCAAGTACATGAATGTTTTGAAAAGAATTGTATAAAAGTCGTATAGTCAAACCGGAGTGCGGCACTTCCGCCACACTTCCGGTAACATCAAGTCTCTTTTGCGCATGTGCAAGGTACATTTGTACCTCTAATGCCGGAGTGCAACGTTTCCGCCCCACTTCCGGTATCGTGCTCGTATAGGATGCGCGTGTGTCGTAGAAGGCTTTTTGCACCAGTTGCGTCCTCGTTTTGCTCCCGGAACCGGAAGTCCGTCTACGTCTGGTGCTTGTTGTATTGTTGCCAAGGAAATCCTCCCGTGAACCGCATATTGACCCGCACTCTGACGTCCTTTATCCCGGAAGCGGGCGTGCCGTGTACAGCTGACTTCTAATTTGATTTCATTCATAGTCCATGCCTCGTTTTGATTTCTGATTCATAGTGGAACGCATAGTTCGCTCTGATAGGCCAGTTCACAGATGCCATTGTGCTCCGTAGTAAATATATAGAATGTAAACAAAAACAGTTTCAGTCATCATATAATGATTACTTTAATCAAAGATAAGGAAAGGAAAGAAAAAGGAAAGAATATGCTAAGACCAACCATAAATTAATGTATATATGTATTCATTAATAAACATATATAAATGTATTATGTAAAATCAAATATTTTCATTGTTTAGTTCTGTTGCAGACAATAAGGATAATAAGTTCTTTAATGCGGAAAAGTGCTTGTGCTATTTGTGATGTGTGATTGAAACCAGCATGATTAATATTAATACGCGAATAGTACTTGAGTGATCGCGTTATTATATATCAGCATCCGATAAATTCGTTAAGTGCCAGTGCCTTATGAGATTACAGTGATTTTAAAAATACGATACTAAAATTGTCATACATGGTGTTCTATTATTTTAATATTACAGTGATATTAAAATAATATTATAAAATAATAAAATATACTGTGAGTAGCATATTTAAGTGCATATTATGTGGGTGTTATATTATACATATGGTGAATACCTTGCTTCCCATCGCTCTTCTTATACAGTACCGGATCTTCCCAGGTAGTCACCTCCCCTGGTACTGGTCCGGCTCAACACTGTTTTGCTTCCAAGATCGGACGAGGTTGGGCTTTCCCAGTGTGGAATGACTGTATTTATCCAGCAGGAAAACCCAAATAGCCATATGTTTTCTTAAAATATATCTTTTATTAGTGATGTGCTCAATAACAGTGATATAATCTATTTACAGTGTTGTGATTATAATATATATCAAATATAGAAAACCACAGCACTCGCCACCCCAGAAGCGGGGTGCAGTGTCTGCACTCACCACTCATAGGGTGGGGTGCATGCAGCCCATGGCCACCTACCCAAATACATACGAATAGAAAATTCAGCACTCACCATAGCAAGCTCACTTGTCCTCACAACATCAATAAATAAATGATGGGGGTTTAGTTAGTGAATTGGCCAATGCACGGAAGCCTGCAAACCGCTCGCCAAGGTACCCCACGTTCATGCAGGTCCTACACTAACTAAACCCCCATCATTTATTTATTGATGTTGTGAGGACAAGTGAGCTTGCTATGGTGAGTGCTGAATTTTCTTTTCGTATATGTATGTGTGTGTGTGTATGTATGTATATATATATATATATATATATATATATATATATATATATATATAGGGATACCGGATAGGGGTATGAGCGACCTAAGGTGTTTATATGTTGCCAAGTATAATAAATATAATAAAAAGATATATGAGATTTATAAAAATATATTATCAATTCATTTCACAACATTAGGAATGAATTTAAAGTGCAATGTAAATAAGAGACAAAAAATTATTAATTAAAAGTTAAAAAAAGGAGAGAGAGTCTCTTACATAAAATATGGTTCTAAAAAGACAGTTCTTTTAAAAAAGAGAATGGGCATATGTTAGATCCTCAATTAAAGTGCAAATTGCCTGTGCAAATAAGCTCATTTAAAAAGTGGAGTAATAGCATATATAATCTTAACTGATATAGCAGGAGGTCTCTGGGTGAAGGCCCAACGCGTTTCGTCTCCAAGACTTCTTCATGAGCTTATTTGCACAGGCAATTTGCACTTTAATTGAGGATCTAACATATGCCCATCATCTTTTTTAAAAGAACTGTCTTTTTAGAACCATATTTTATGTAAGAGTAACTCTCTCCTTTTTTTAACTTTTAATTAATAATTTTTTGTCTCTTTTATTTACATTGCACTTTAAATTCATTCCTAATGTTGTGAAATAAATTGATAATATATTTTTATAAATCTCATATATCTTTTTATTATATTTATTATACTTGGCAACATATAAACACCTTAGGTCGCTCATACCCCTATCCGGTATCCCTATCCTTTGTTTTGCGGCAACATACCATTGCCGTTTCCTTAGGGGGCAGCTGACGCCCAAATAACTGGGAGTTTTTTAATTGAGAGTTTGTGTTATCACAAGTGGCGCGGCATTCTCTTGCAATCACATATATATATATATATATATATATAATAAGCAAAAGGAGAGCACTCTCAACAGAAACGATTACTGTCCCGGTGCCAGCGATAGGTATTTCAAGCCGAAATTCCAAGGTATACGCATATACGCATGAAGTCCGCAGCACACGGTAAGAGACTCAAACATAAGCGGTTTATGTTTGAGTTTCTTACCGTGTGCTGCGGACTTCATGCATGTGTGTATATATATATATATATATATATATATATATATACTACTGTCTACCTGATGTATCATTTCTGCTTGTAAAATTAGGATAATGGAAACTCCCGCAAACTGTCAATACCCTTGTTTTGAGTTACTGTCCCTTTGGTTAATGGTTTTTGCATTAACAGTAAAAATATTCAACAATGTATTTCTTAATTTGACCAATATTTTAATGCCAGGCTATTCCAAATTTATTTTTAGGCTATAAAGCTCTAAAGGAATTAATGAGGTCTCTGGTCCATTTGCAAGATGAGCTGCTATTCCAGTTTCCAGAAACACAGTACCTAATAGATGGGAAGAAATGCAATGTAGACAGGTAAATATAAAAAAAAAATTTTGTCCTCTGTTGTAGCAAGTTTCCATTTACACTGTATTAGGGTTTTGTAAAATGCGATGCTAAGTAAAAAAATATAATGTTGCGAGGTAGGGTTTCTTCACTTACTTTTAAAAATATGGGTGTGATCATGCATATTAAAGAAGGTCATGGAGCAAAAGCAGAAGTGCCAAATATATCATTTAAAATGAAGATACCTGATTCTATTGGCATCAAAGAAGTAATCAGTGTAGACACAATGGGCAAGATTCAGTTGTTTAGAGCACCGGCAAGAAGTAGATGGCACCCAGCGGAGCTATTCAATTGTTGCTCCATTCGGGCGCATTTTAGCTTGCACCCGCCGGGGTTGTCTATCACGCCTGATCTCCCATGTAAAGATGATAGGAGATCAGGGAGGCACTATTCAGATATGATTTTTTTTTATCACACACACTGCGCTCAGAGCGGCCAGGTTTAGCCACATAAAGCCGACCAGAGTAATTGTTGCGACGTGAAAAAGTGCCATTTGGTCAATCATTTCAGCTCGCCATTTCATGGGGTAGTGAGCTAAAATGCCAGCAGCTGATCGTACCCGGATGGAGAAACTATTGAATATCTACTGGCTGCTGGTGCCGAAAACTGTTGAACCCCTCTCATTTGAATATCAGGTCATATTAGGAATTTTAACTAAGAGATCAAAATGCTGATCAATAAAGAATATTTATGAAACAAAAATAAATCCTCAATCTAATAGATTAGCCTGGATCATGTAAATGAGGAGAAGAAACCATGTCCTGTTAACAGGGATGTTTTGAGAACATAGCTGGACTTCTCAGTGTGTCGTCGTGATCCTTTGAAACCTCAATGTTAAAAGTGTTTCACCCCAAAGGATATCACACTATCATCCTTGAAAAATGTTGGGAATGTCTCATAGCCACACCTTGGTATATATTGCTGATTCTCTGATACTTGTCACTCTAACATTTTAAACATTTTGCCAGCAAACCTGACAAGTTGTTTTAGGCTTGCAAAGCATTACATTTAACGGGCCTGCCATTTACTTACACCAGAGCTAGCTAGAGGACTGATCTAGATCTGCTACTGCCTTATACGGTTAGTATTATCCTTATCTAAATTGCTCCAATACTCCCAATAGTCGTGTTTCTCAAATATCGTCACGAAAAGCTGACATCCAGTGTCTGATATGGATGGAAGAAAAAGTAGGAATGTGCTGCCTTTTCCTTTTATACTTTCCTAGATGCATAGGGCTTGGTTCAGAATCACACCCAAAGTGGCTAAAATTAGCATTTTTTCACTTTGCACATGCGTCCATCTGGGGGGCTATTCAGAGTGGCACAGAAATCGCTGGATTTCTCGTGCAACTGGGTGGCAATGGAGCATTTGCATGCAGTTAAATTTGGCGTTGAGATGTAATTGTGAGATGGGGAGATAGATAGATAGATAGATAGATAGATATAGACCAGGTATTATAGGATCAAAAGAGGATCCCAACAGAGGGCACTCACCAGTCCAACTAAGTTTGTCAAGTTTATTAGTCCATCAAAGTCACCAAATACGTGTCAACGTTTCGACCCAACAGGCCTTTATCAAGATAGCCACAAGAGACATCAGATCAGAACGCCAGATGCAAGCATACTGACACTCTCCCGGGCCCCCTTATATAGCACACACTAATCACTTAATTACATAATTTCTCTTACGTCCTATAGGATGCTGGGGACCATATTAGTACCATGGGGTATAGACGGGTCCACCAGGAGCCATTGGCCCTTTAAGAGTTTAATAGTGCGGGCTGGCTTCTCCCTCTATGCCCCTCCTACCAGACTCAGTTTAGAAAATGTGCCCGGAGGAGCCGGTCACAGCTAGAGGAGCTCTACAGAGTTCTCTTAGAAAAAGTTTTTTCTTTCTTTCAAAGTTTGTTATTTCTCTTACGTCCTAGAGGATGCTGGGGACTCCGTAAGGACCATGGGGATAGACGGGCTCCGCAGGAGACATGGGCACTTTAAGAAAGACTTTAGTTATGGGTGTGCACTGGCTCCTCCCTCTATGCCCCTCCTCCAGACCTCGGTTTACTACTGTGCCCAGAGGAGACTGGGTGCATTACAGGGAGCTCTCCTGAGTTTCCTGAAAGAAAGTATATTTGTTAGGTTTTTTATTTTCAGGGAGCCTGCTGGCAACAGACTCCCTGCATCGAGGGACTGAGGGGAGAGAAACAAACCTACTTTAATGTTAGGCTCTGTTTCTTAGGCTACTGGACACCATTAGCTCCAGAGGGATCTGTATGCAGGTCTCACCCTCGCCGTCCGTCCCAGAGCCACGCCGCCGTCCTCCTTGCAGAGTCGGAAGATAGAAGCCGGGTGAGTATGAGACGAAAGAAAGAAATTTCTAGTGCTATACGGTCATAAATGAGATGAGCAGATCAATACACAAACATATTTAATTCATAATATGATTCACTAAAACATCCATGGAATTAAACAAATAAAAGAATAGATAAAACCCTAGAAAAGGGTGTATGGCATAACTCCCAGTCACATTTAACTGAAAAAATGGAGGAGGTGATAGGACCTGTTCCTATATAGCAGGGCTGGCCAAACCGGTCCTCGAGATCTACCAACAGTTCATGTTTTCTAGGCCTCCTGGAGATCTGTAGAATTGTCAGTTAGGAATGAATGCAGCACATCTTAATTAGTAATGACTACACCTGTGCACCAGCTAGGTGGTCTGGAAAATGTGAACTGTTGGTAGATCTCGAGGACTGGTTTGGCCAGCTCTGCTATATAGAAAGTCCCCTTCTGTATCCAAATGTACCAATAGGATAGTCTTTTATTAGCAATGGTTACCACAGATGATCACGGATTATTAAGCGGCTCTGCACTCCGCAGTATTGCAGTTCCTTGGTGTAGTGGTGGAAGGAATTTCCTCAATTCAGGTGGTTTACCTCCAGCAAAGGTCCATGAGGTTCAGTGATGGGGGCTTGGTTCAGGTCCCCTGTCTCCAAATGTTTGTAAATCCAGGGAGTGATGCAGGAGAGCAGCTCACACCAACGCATTTCGTTGTGTTCACACAACTTTTTCAAGGTGCTAACTGGGCTGTAAATAAGGGTTTATATACCCAACCAATATGGCTGCTCACTTGCATAAATGATTGAGATTAACCAGCTCATCTCATAATACGACCAATTCATGACAGACATATATATCTAAAATAAACCACATACTAGTGCATATTAAAAAGTACTTAAACTATTCTAATAATATGTTTGTTCACATATCCAATGGTCACATGACCGCTTAGAAATGCCTCACATGAAGTGTTATATCTAAGCCAAGGAGTAATATCCCATTATTCTTATCATATAAACTCCTATTAAAGTGTAATCCCAACCACATTTTTGTAATAGCCGCGTGAGGGTCTCATTCCCCTCACCTGTGGCTTTTATTCTACTTGTGCAGGTTGGTAAAGATGACGTGATCGGATCTCATCCCTTTGCGTCATCCATCTTCGTCCGGCCGCATACAGTGACGCGGTCGGACCACCAGCGCCGCGTCATTCTCGCGCGCCGAGACGCGCGTATCCTGATGCGGCAAACAATCATTCTGGTTGTCGGGACAACGCGTTGTCACAGGCGCTGCCCCGTCCCGGCCAGACTGCACCCACACCGTCCGTCATTATGTAGTACATCCCGCACAGTGACGTCCCCGCGATCCCGCCAACCATTATGCCAACCACAATAGGGGCACAATATTTTACATATAGTTTAGATACAATTATAACAATATAGTCCACTCATGTTTCGCTGTTTTATATATGTACACTCATATTAAAATCAGAAAATATAATATATATTTAAAGTAGACAAAGAAATACAAATTTAAATATAAATAGAATATACTGTATATTAATTAGAAATACAGGTTGAGTATCCCATATCCGAATATTCCGAAATACGGACTTTTTTGAGTGAGAGTGAGATAATGAAACCTTTGTTTTTTGATGGCTCAATGTACACAAACTTGGTTTAATACACAAAGTTATTAAAAATATTGTATTAAATGACCTACAGGCTGTGTGTATAAGGTGTATATGAAACATAAATGAATTGTGTGAATGTAGACACACTTTGTTTAATGCACAAAGTTATAAAAAATATTGACTAAAATGACCTTCAGGCTGTGTGTATAAGGTGTATATGAAACATAAATGCATTCTGTGCTTAGATTTAGGTCCCATTACCATGATATCTCATTATGGTATGCAATTATTCCAAAATACGGAAAAATCCGGTATCCAAAATACCTCTGGTCCCAAGCATTTTGGATAAGGGATACTCAACCTGTAGTACTAAATACTAAGCAGTAATTATTAATACCAAACATCCATTAATTTCTCAATATCTATCTCTAGAAAAGGATTAATATGGTCAAAATATATAGCCCTTTAGTATATTCTATCTCTATAGTCTAGACATTAATATCATAGATGTCATATCATATTTAAATCAAAGTGTACTAATATAGCACTAAGCTTTTACATTCACAATGAATAGTAATCATAATATACCAATAAGAATAATACCATAAAGGATGATCCCCAATAAAAAGGGAAAAGAAAAAAGAAAAAGAGGGTGGGGGGGAGGGAAATGGGGGAAAAAGGAAAAGAAGGAAAGGAGGGGAAGGAAAAAAGGAGGAAGGAAAATTAAATACAAAAATGTGTGACGTTAATAATGAGGAGAAGGTAATCAGAACACTGAATTAAGTTCCACTGTTTCGTTTAATCCATTCGGAAATATAGTGTTCAATTTGAACATCCAATATAACTCTTGTTTACACAAAATATTGTACCGATCCCCCCCCCCTCTTTGTCATGCCCACCTGTTCAATTGCTGTTAGATGGAGTGAGCTAGGATCCCCCTCATGATAATCTCTAAAGTGTCGAGAGACACTATGTGTAGAGATTTTCCTAACAATATTGCGATGGTGTTCCATGAAGCGGGTTTTAATGCTTCTTGTTGTCCGTCCCACATACCTCAGATCACATCCGCAAGGGAGGAGATATATAATATAAGTTGAATTACAGTTCATAAAACTCGAAAGTTCATGATTCTCCCCATCTCTAACATGGAGATGTGTAGTTTTCTTAAACATATGTTTACAGGTTGTACACCTGGTCGCTCCGCATCTAAAAAAACCTTTAGGTTTTGGCATCAACCAGGTATCCCATATAGTCTGCTGTGTAGAGACTTTTTTGATAAAGCTGGGAGCAAGAATATTTTTGAGTGATTTATTCTTTTTGAAAATAAATTTCGGTTTAGGTGGTAAATGACTTCTAAGTAAATTATCCTGATTTAGAATGTTAAAGTTTTTACATATAATCTTTTTAATCTGCATACTTTCATTATTGGATGTAGATATAAAAGCCAAACTTTCTAGTTTATCATTAGGATCCCTTTCTTTATTATGTATTTTATTAGATCTGAGTAAAGTATCTCTCTCCAAATTTGAAACCTCCCTAAGGGCCTTCTTTAGCGGTGAGTGAGGATATCCTCTTCCACCAAAGATCTTCACCATAGAGTCAGCCTGTTCCAGAAATTTAGATTTTTCTGTACAATTGCGTCGTAGCCGCATTAGCTGTCCCTTCGGAATATTCTTCTTCCAAGGGGGATAGTGAGCGCTCTGGTAGTGCAGGTAAGAGTGAGTATCAACCTCCTTGTTATAGTTGGAGGTATATATTTTGTTGTCCCTGGCCTCTAGAGTTACATCCAGGAAGTTAATAGTGGAAGGGTGAAATTAATAGGTGAATTGAAGATTAAAGTGATTAGAGTTCAAATTAGAAACAAATGATTGTGCCGATAGTAAATCCCCATCCCAAATAATAAAAAGATCATCAATATAACGGCCATAGAGGACGAGATTCGCGCCAAAGTCGCCACCCCACACATGGGTGTCCTCAAAGAGACCCATATAGAGGTTGGCATAACTAGGCGCAAACCTCGTCCCCATGGCTGTACCCATAACCTGTAGATAATACGTGTCCATAAATAGATAATAATTGTGCTGAAGAATGAAGGAAATAGCATCTACCAAAAAGGCCCCGTGTCTCTCCGAGAGGTCACCATCTGTCCTTAATCTGGTTGCTATTGCGTCTCGACCAAGATCGTGTGGGATGTTAGTATAAAGACTCTGTACATCTAAAGTCAGAAACGCATAAGTGTCTTTCCACACAAGATCTTGTACCAGTTGCAAAAAATGATTGGTATCTTTAATGTGTGACCTCAAGGTAGAGACACGGGGTTGGAGGAAAGAATCAACATAAAAAGACAAATTAGAAGACAGTGAACCTATACCAGAAATAATCGGACGCCCCGGTGGTGAACTCAGTGACTTGTGTATTTTAGGGAGGTGATAGTAAATCGGAACTGTGGGGTGCTTAATAAACAAAAAATTGAATTCCTCCCTGGATATAA
Source organism: Pseudophryne corroboree (assembly GCF_028390025.1). Lineage (NCBI taxonomy): Eukaryota > Metazoa > Chordata > Amphibia > Anura > Myobatrachidae > Pseudophryne > Pseudophryne corroboree. The sequence goes on from NC_086445.1 coordinate 622,761,199, forward strand.
CTCCATCAGCCCAGGGCATCATCCAATAAATTGTGTAATTGTCTCAGATATTGCGATGTTGGATCAAAATCCAAAATTTTATAAAATTCAATGTTATTCAATTGTCTAAAAGCTTCAATGATATACTCCTCCCTATCCTGCACCACCAGACCGCCCCCCTTATCTGCCTCTCTGAAAACTAGGGAAGTGTCCTTAGTAAGGTCACGTAAGGCCTTCCTCTCCCATTTGGTGAGGTTGGTATTCATTTTCTTATTGTTAGTAGGTCTCTTTTGTTGACATAAATTCCTAAAGTCCTCTAGTGTAATTTTGTAAAAGCACTCAACCATGGGGCTCTTATAGGTGAGGGGGTAGAACTCAAATTTGCGCCTAAAGTCACCCCTTTTAATATCAAATACTTTCTTTGTATCGGTTCTTTCGGAGCTGGTGTTATCATCCAAAAGGGTATGTAAGATTTCGAGAGCTGAATCATCCCCTGAATCAAGGGTGATGGCCATACCCTCTTCTTTATGTTGTTGTAAATTTCGTTGTATAAAGTAACGTTTCCTACATAAAGTACGAACAAATCTGTTCAACTCAACGAACAGATTAAATATATTAGGGGTGCTTGTAGGCGCAAATTTGAGTCCCTTAGCCAAGAGGGATTTCTCACTGGTAGTAAACTGTTTACTTGAGAGATTGTAGACATTAGTGGGAATCTCTCAGAGAAGAAAGAAGACTTCAGATGGAGCAGAAGACTTCAGATCTTCACTGAGGTAACGCACAGCAGTAACGCTGTGCGCCATTGCTCCCACACAGCACACACAAACGGCAGTCACTGTAAGGGTGCAGGGCGCAGGGGGGGCGCCCTGGGCAGCAATAAACCTCGTTTTCTGGCAAAAGTATATATATACAGCTGGGCACTGTATATATAAAGAGCCCCAGCCAGGTTTTTAGATATTTGAGCGGGACAGAAGCTCGCTGCCAAGGGGGCGGGGCTTCTTCCTCAGCACTCACCAGCGCCATTTTCTCCACAGCACAGCGCTGAGAGGAAGCTCCCCGGACTCTCCCCTGCTTATCCACGGTGAAAGAGGGTTTTGAAGAAGGGGGGGGGGCCGCACATATTTGGCGCAATATACATACATCGCTATCTAGGTAAACATATTGTGTGTGTTTTTTCCTGGGTCATATAGCGCTGGGTGTGTGCTGGCATTCTCTCTCTCTGTCTCTCCAAAGGGCCTTGTGGGGGAACTGTCTTCAGATAAGAGGATTCCCTGAGTGTGTGGTGTGTCGGTACGCGTGTGTCGACATGTCTGAGGTAGAAGGCTTTCCTAGGGAGGAGGAGGAGCAAATGAATGTGGTGTCTTCGTCGACAACGCCGACACCTGACTGGATGGATATGTGGAATGTTTTAAGTGCTAATGTAAATGTATTGCACAAAAGATTAGACAAAGCGGAAGCTAGGGAACAGCCAGGGAGTCAACCCATGTCTGTCCCTATGTTGAAGGGACCTTCGGGGTCTCAAAAGCGCCCACTATCCCAAATAGTAGACACAGATACCGACACGGATTCTGACTCCAGTGTCAACTACGATGATGCAAAGTTACAGCCAAAAGTGGCTAAATGTATTCGATATGTGATTATTGCAATAAAAGATGTTTTGCATTTCACAGAGGAACCCCCTGTCCCTGACACGAGGGTACACATGTATAAAGGAAAGAAACCTGAGATAACCTTTCCTACCTCACATGAGCTGAACGAGTTATGTGAAAAAGCTTGGGAATCTCCAGACAAAAAACTGCAGATTCCCAAAAGGATTCTTATGGTGTATCCTTTCCCGCCAACGGACAGGATACGGTGGGAATCCTCCCCTAGGTTGGACAAAGCGTTGACACGCTTATCCAAAAAGGTAGCGCTGCCATCCCAAGATACGGCTACCCTCAGGGATCCTGCAGATCGCAAGCAGGAGGTTACCTTGAAGTCCATTTACACACATTCGGGTACCTTACTCAGACCGGCTATTGCTTCGGCTTGGGTGTGTAGCGCTGTAGCAGCATGGACAGATACCTTATCAGCGGAAATTGAAACCGTGGATAAGGATACCATCTTATTGACCCTAGGATATATAAAAGATGCTGTCTTATATATGAGAGATGCTCAAAGAGACATTGGTCTACTGGGTTCTAGAATCAACGCTATGTCGATTTCTGCTAGACGAGTCCTGTGGACCCGGCAGTGGACAGGTGATGCCGACTCAAAGAGGCATATGGAGGTTTTACCTTACAAGGGTGAGGAATTGTTTGGGGAAGGTCTCTCGGACCTGGTCTCCACAGCTACAGCTGGTAAATCAAATGTTTTGCCTTATATTCCCTCACAGCCTAAGAAAGCACCACATTATCAAATGCAGTCCTTTCGGTCACAAAGAAACAAGAGAGTACGAGGTGCGTCCTTTCTTGCCAGAGGTAAGGGCAGCAGGAAAAAGCTGCACAACACAGCTGGTTCCCAGGAACAAAAGTCCTCCCCGGCCTCTACAAAATCCACCGCATGACGCTGGGGCTCCGCTAAGGGAGTCCGCCCCAGTGGGGGCACGTCTTCGAATTTTCAGCCACAACTGGGTTCACTCAAAGGTGGATCCCTGGGAAATAGAAATTGTTTCTCAGGGTTACAAGCTGGAATTCGAAGAGGTGCCTCCTCGCCGGTTTTTCAAATCGGCCCTGCCGACTTCTCCCCCAGAAAGGGAGATAGTGTTAAATGCAATTCACAAATTGTATCTTCAACAGGTGGTGGTCAAGGTACCCCTACTTCAACAAGGGAGGGGATATTACTCAACCCTGTTTATAGTCCCGAAACCGGACGGTTCGGTCAGACCCATTCTAAATTTAAAATCCCTGAACCTATGCTTGAAAAGGTTCAAGTTCAAGATGGAATCGCTCAGGGCGGTCATCGCCATCCTGGAAGGGGGGGATTTTATGGTATCTCTGGACATAAAGGATGCATACCTTCATGTTCCCATATATCCACCTCATCAGGCGTACCTGAGATTTGCGGTACAGGATTGTCATTACCAATTTCAGACGTTGCCGTTTGGGCTTTCCACGGCCCCGAGAATTTTCACCAAGGTAATGGCGGAAATGATGGTGCTACTGCGCAAGCAGGGAGTCACAATTATCCCGTACTTAGACGATCTCCTCATAATAGCGAGATCACGAGAGCAGTTACTGAACAGCGTGTCACTTTGACTGAAGGTGTTACAGCAACACGGCTGGATTCTCAATATCCCGAAGTCGCAGCTGGTTCCTACGACTCATCTGACCTTCTTGGGCATGATTCTGGATACGGACCAGAAAAGGGTTTATCTTCCAATGGAAAAGGCTCAAGAACTCATGACTCTGGTCAGGAACCTATTGAAACCAAAACAGGTGTCTGTGCATCACTGCACTCGAGTCCTGGGAAAGATGGTGGCATCTTACGAGGCCATTCCATTCGGCAGGTTCCATGCGAGGACCTTCCAATGGGACCTACTGGACAAGTGGTCCGGGTCACATCTACAGATTCATCAGTTGATCACCCTGTTCCCCAGGGCCAGGGTATCTCTCCTGTGGTGGCTGCAGAGTGCTCACCTTCTAGAGGGTCGCAGATTCGGCATTCAGGACTGGGTTCTGGTAACCACGGACGCGAGCCTCCGAGGTTGGGGAGCAGTCACACAGGGAAGAAACTTCCAAGGGACTTTGGACAAGTCAAGAGACTTGTCTTCACATCAACGTCCTGGAGCTGAGGGCCATATACAACGCCCTTCATCAAGCGGAGACCTTGCTTCGCGACTTACCAGTTCTGATCCAGTCAGACAACATCACCGCAGTGGCTCATGTAAACCGCCAGGGCGGCACAAGGAGCTGAGTGGCAATGGCGTAAGCCACCAGGATTCTTCGCTGGGCGGAAAATCATGTAAGCGCATTGTCAGCAGTGTTCATTCCGGGAGTGGACAACTGGGAAGCAGACTTTCTCAGCAGACACGACTTGCATCCAGGAGAGTGGGGACTTCATCAGGAAGTCTTCGCACAGATTGCAAGCCAGTGGGGACTGCCCCAGATAGACATGATGGCGTCCCGCCTCAACAAAAAGCTGCAGAAGTCTTGCGCCAGGTCAAGAGACCCTCAGGCGGTAGCTGTGGACGCCCTCGTGACACTGTGGGTGTTCCAGTTGGTCTATGTGTTTCCTCTTCTTCTTCTCATCCCAAAGGTGTTGAGAATAATAAGAAAAAGAGGAGTACAGACAATTCTCATTGTTCCAGATTGGCCACGAAGGGCATGGTATCCGGATCTGCAGGAGATGCTCACAGAAGATCTGTGGCCTCTTCCTCTAAGACAGGACCTGTTGCAACAGGGGCCCTATCTGTTCCAAGACTTACCGCGGCTGCGTTTGACGGCATGGCGGTTGAACGCCGGATCCTAGCAGAAAAGAGCATTCCGGATGAGGTCATTCCTACTCTGATAAAGGCTAGGAAGGACGTGACCGCTAAACATTATCACCGTATATGGCGAAAATATGTTTCTTGGTGTGAGGCCAGGAATGCTCATACGGAAGAATTCCATCTGGGCCGTTTCCTTCACTTCCTACAAACTGGAGTGAATTTGGGCCTAAAATTAGGCTCCATTAAGGTTCAGATTTCGGCCTTATCCATTTTCTTTCAAAAAGAATTGGCTTCTCTCCCAGAAGTACAGACTTTTGTGAAGGGAGTGCTGCATATTCAGCCTCCTTTTGTACCTCCGGTGGCGCCTTGGGACCTTAACGTGGTGTTGAGTTTCCTTAAGTCGCACTGGTTTGAACCACTTAAAACGGTGGAGTTAAAATATCTCACTTGGAAGGTAGTCATGTTGTTAGCCTTGGCTTCGGCTAGGCGAGTGTCGGAATTGGCGGCTTTGTCTCATAAAAACCCCTATCTAGTTTTCCATATGGATAGAGTGGAATTGCGGACCCGTCCTCAATTTTTGCCTAAGGTGGTGTCATCTATTCATATGAACCAACCTATTGTGGTGCCTGTGGCTACACGAGACTTGGAGGATTCCGAGTCCCTTGATGTGGTCAGGGCTTTGAAAATTTACGTGGCCAGAACGGCTAGAGTCAGAAAAACAGAAGCACTTGTTTGTCCTGTATGCAGCCAACAAGGTTGGCGCTCCTGCTTCAATGCAGACTATTGCTAGCTGGATCTGTAACACGATTCAGCTGGCGCATGCGACGGCTGGATTGCCGTTACTAAAATCGGTCGAGGCCCATTCCACTAGGAAGGTGGGCTCGTCTTGGGCGGCTGCCCGAGGGGTCTTGGCACTACAGCTGTGTCGAGCTGCTACTTGGTCGGGGTCAAACACCTCTGCAAAGTTTTATAAGTTTGATACCCTTGCTGAGGAGGACCTCCTGTTTGCTCAATCGGTGCTGCAGAGTCATCCGCACTCTCCCGCCCGTTTGGGAGCTTTGGTATAATCCCCATGGTCCTTACGGAGTCCCCAGCATCCTCTAGGACGTTAGAGAAAATAAGATTTTAAACCTACCGGTAAATCTTTTTCTCGTAGTCCGTAGAGGATGCTGGGCGCCCGTCCCAAGTGCGGACTACTTCTGCAAGACTTGTATATAGTTTTGCTTACATAAGGGTTATGTTATTGGTTTCATTGGTCTCCGACTGATGCTATGTTGTTTTTTCATACTGTTAACTGGTTAGTTTATCACAAGTTATACGGTGTGAATGGTGTGGGCTGGTATGAATCTTGCCCTTGGTTTAACAAAAATCCTTTCCTCGTACTGTCCGTCTCCTCTGGGCACAGTTTCTCTAACTGAGGTCTGGAGGAGGGGCATAGAGGGAGGAGCCAGTGCACACCCATACCTAAAGTCTTTCTTAAAGTGCCCACGTCCCCTGCGGAGCCCGTCTATCCCCATGGTCCTTACGGAGTCCCCAGCATCCTCTACGGACTACGAGAAAAAGATTTACCGGTAGGTTTAAAATCTTATTTTTACAGGGAGGCTGCTGGCGACAGCCTCCCTGCAGCGAGGGACTGAGAGGGGGGGGGAGCGGTGTCTGCTCTGCGGGGTCTCGAGCCACTGCCCCCGCTGACTGGACATTGATCTCCAGAGGGGTCCGATCGCACCCCGCCACAGGGGAACGCTCACCCCGGCAGCCAGCCGCCACCCCCTCAGGGAGCTGAAGTGTGGCGAGTGAGTCACTGTTCCCCCTTGCAAGCGGGGGGACAGTGTGAAGAGGGCGGCTAGAGGGTAGGAGCGCGGTCTTAACTGCGCTCCTGGAAGGCTCAGCGGTACTGCGGTGCGGCGCTGGGAGGGGCACCCTGGGCCAGCTCCGGCCCCAACACTGACCACTACAAGCCTGTCAGGGTCTGTGGATCCAGGCCAGCACAAATCCTCCGGCTAGTACAATCTTTCAAGAGCTTCTCCTCAGAGCGGACCCAGCAGCGTTCAGCGCCATTTTTCCTGCCCGCACTCACTACCAAGTGGATCCAGGTCCCTCCAGAGCAATCTCCAGCTATCTGTACGGTACTAGGGGGTTGTAGAGGGGGGGGGGGGGGGGGGAGGCTGTATAAAGGCTGTGTCACCTATTAAGGGACACAGTCAGCGCTGGTTAGGAACTCCCTATACCTCTAATAGCGCTGTGTGTGGGTTGGCTCCAATCTCTGTGTGTCTGCCATTTTTTGGGGGGAAACTCTGTCTACATAATACCCTGTGTGTTTGTGGGGTGTTTGGTGGGTGTGTGAAAACATGTCTAGGGACACTGTTTCATATGCTGCAGAGGATTTGTCTTCCCAGGAAGACTCCATTCCATGTAATCAGGATTGCACAGTTTTAGCACAGATCTCGGCTAGAGAGCCAGAATGGTTAGTCTCTCCGAGGGGGACTATTTCTCAGATTTCTGATAGAGTTTCTAGGACTGAGCATGCCACTCAGGTCCTCCAGTCCTCTATGATTGTATGTCTGATACTGCCTCCTCGGGGTCCCCTGCGGTACATTCTCACAAACGTGCACTTGCAATTATGCAGGATGACACGGACACCGACTCTTACGCTGCAGACGGTGACTGGGATGTGTCGAGGGGAACAGCATCACTTGCTAAGGGGGTGCAGTTGATGATTGCGGCTGTTAGGGATGTTTCTCATACGTCCTAGAGGATGCTGGGGATGCTTCAAGAACCATGGGGTATAGACGGGATCCGCAGGAGACATGGGCACACTATAAGACTTTGAATGGGTGTGAACTGGCTCCTCCCTCTATGCCCCTCCTCCAGACTCCAGTTAGATTCTGTGCCCAGTGAGACTGGATGCACACTGAGGAGCTCTCCAGAGTTTCTCCGAAAAATACTTTTGTTAGGTCTATTATTTTCAGGGAGACCTGCTGGCAACAGGCTCCCTGCATCGTGGGACTGAGGGGAGAGAACGAAGCAGACCTACTTCTCTGAGTTCAAGGGCTCTGCTTCTTAGGCTACTGAACACCATTAGCTCCAGATGTTCGATCACTTGGTGCGCCTAGCTGCTTGTTCCCAGAGCCGCGCCGTCACCCCCCTCACAGAGCCAGATGACAGACGCCGGGTGAGTATGAGAAGATCAGAAGACTTCAGTGACGGCAGAAGACTGCGTTTGAGGTGTTACGCGCCATGCTTCCACACATAACACGGCACTGCAGGGGGGGCGCCCTGGGCAGCATGGAAACCTCAAACAGCACTGGCATAAGTAAAAACAGTGCTTAGGCACTAGTTAAGGGACCCCCGCCAGTATAAACATAAATTTAAGCGGGACTGAAGCGCGCCATGTAGTGGGAGGGGCTTAGCCCACACAGCTCTGACCAGCGCCATTTTCTCTTCACAGAAGCTGCAGAGACGCTGGCCCTGACCTCCACACTGCTGTACAAGTAACAGGGTGCTTGTGCTAATTGATAGCGCTTATATATATATATATATATATATATATATATATATATATACACTTGTAATTGGACCGGCACTCCAATTTCAGGAAATTAGTTGCTCCGGTGCACCCAGTAAGATGAAGGTATTACCAGTAAGAAGAAATTCTGCGGCACTCGGAGTCTTTATAGTGGAAAACATGTATTCAAATTAGCACGTTTTCCACTATAAAGACTCCGAGTGCCGCAGAATTTCTTCTTACTGGTAATATATATAAATATATATATATATATATATATATATATATATATATATTATATAATATGTATATATAATCTTTAACAGGTCTGGGCAGTCTTTTTACTCGCTTCAGTACCGGGATAGGCGCTGGGTTGTGAGCTGGCAGAACTCCCTCTGTGTCTCTCTTAGAGGCATTGCTGTGGGTCTGTCTCCTATAGCCCCAGTATGGTTGTGGGTGTCGGTATGTGTGTGTCGACATGTCTGAAGCTGAGTGCTCTTCCCAGGAGGAGGCTGGAGTGGGGACAGAAAAGACTGTGAGAGTGACCATGTCGGTACCGCCGACGGATGATTGTGTAAATATGTTGAGTGTTTTAAATGCAACTGTGACTCGGTTTTGACTAAGAGATTTGATAAATCTGAGTCTAAGAACCAGACATGGAGGAAATCCATGGAGGATGCTTTGTCACAAGCCCAGACCCCTTCGGGTTCACAGAAACGTGCATTTACCCAGATAACTGATACAGATACCGACACGGACTCTGATTCCAGTGTCGACTATAGTGATGCCAGATTAAATCCAAAACTGGCTAAGCGTATTCAGTACATGATTGTGGCGATAAAAGAAGTGTTGCATATAACAGAGGACCCTGCTGTTCCTGATACAAGGGTCTGTATGTTTAAGGGAAAGAAACTTGAGGTAACGTTTCCTCCCTCTCATGAACTGAACGTGCTTTTTGAAAAGGCTTGGGAAAATCCTGAGAAGAAGATACAGGTTCCCAAAAGAATTCCAGTGGCATATCCGTTCCCTTCTGGGGACAGGGAAAGGTGGGAGTCAACCCCCACGGTAGACAAAGCTTTATCGCATCTATCCAAAAAAGTGGCGCTTCCGTCTCCTGACACGGCAGCACTAAAAGATCCTGTGGATCGTAAGCAGGAAAATACACTGAAATCCATTTATGTCACTACAGGATCGCTACTTAGGCCTGCCGTTGCGTCGGCATGGGTGAGTAGTGCTATTGAAAAGTGGGCAGATAACTTGTCATCTGAGATAGATACCCTAGACAGATATAGCGTGCTTTTGACTCTGGGTCATATCAGGGACGCTGCAGCATATTTAAAAGAAGCTGTAAGGGATATTGGCCTTTTGGGATCAAGGGCCAATGCCATGGCAGTCTCAGCAAGGAGAGCATTGTGGATTCATCAATGGAATGCTGACGCTGACTCTAAGAAGGCGATGGAGTCTCCTACCGTTTAACGTTAGGGTCTTGTTTGGTGACGGCCTCACTGACCTGGTGTCTACGGCTGCCGCGGGTAAGTCTTCATTTTTACCTTATGTTCCTGCACAGCAGAAGAAAACGCCTCACTATCAGATGCAGTCCTTTCGCCCCAATAATTTCAAGAAAGGACGAGGGTCCTCCTTCCTTGCGGCAAGGGGAAGAGGAAGGGGAAAAAGGTCACAGGCTGTGGCAAGTTCCCAAGAGCAGAAGTCCTCTCCGGCTTCTACCAAATCCAATGCATGATGCTGGGGCTCCTCTGTGGGAGTCCGCACCGGTGGGGGCACATCTCCAACTCTTCAGTCAGGTCTGGGTACATTCGGACCTGGATCCTTGGATATTAGAAATAGTAACCCAAGGATACAGGTTAGAGTTTCAAGATGTGCCCCCTCACCGATTTTTCAAATCAGCCTTGCCAGCTTCTCTTCTAGAAAGGGAGGTAGTAAGCGCTGCGATACTAAAGTTGTGTCAAAATCAAGTAATTGTCACGGTGCCCCCGTCACAACAGGGGGAAGGCTTTTATTCAAGCCTGTTCGTGGTCCCGAAGCCGGATGGCTCAGTCAGACCGATTCTGAACCTAAAATCCCTCAATTTCTTTCTAAAAAAATTCAAATTCAAGATGGAATCTCTCCGAGCAGTGATCTCCAGTCTGGAGGAGGAGGGGGATTTTATGGTGTCGGTCGACATAAAGGATGCCTACTTGCATGTCCCCATATATCCTCCACATCAGGCTTACCTGAGATTTGCTGTTCAGGATTGTCATTACCAATTTCAGACGCCGTTTGGTCTGTCCATGGCTCCGAGGATTTTCACCAAAGTAATGGCGGAAATGATGGTTCTCCTGCGCAAGCAGGGAATCACAATTATCCCGTACTTGGACGATCTCCTCATAAAGGCGAGATCCAAGGAGCAATTGCTGAAAAATGTTGCCCTTTCACTGACGATTCTGCAACAACATGGTTGGCTTCTAAATTTGCCAAAATCACAGTTGGATCTGACGACACGGCTGTCGTTCCTGGGTATGATTCTGGATACAGAATTGCAGAGAGTTTTTCTTCCCGTGGAAAAAGCTCTGGAAATACAGAACATGGTAAAACAGATTCTGAAACCAGCAAAGGTGTCAGTTCTTCAATGCACTCGGCTGCTGGGGAAGATGGTGGCGGCCTACGAGCCCATTCCGTATGGCATGTTTGATGCCAGGGTGTTACAGTGGGACCTGTTGGTCCAGTGGTCCGTGTATCACCTGGACATGCACCGGAAAATAATTCTATCTCCCAGGACCAGAATCTCCCTTCTATGGTGGCTACACAGTTCTCACCTTCTGGAGGGACGCAGGTTCGGGATTCAGGCTTGGATCCTGGTGACCACAGATGCAAGCCTCCGAGGCTTGGAGCAGTCACACAGGGAAGAAATTTTCAGGGAAAGTGGTCAAGCCAGGAAGCTTGTCTGCACATAAACATTCTGGAATTAAGGGCCATTTACAACGGCATCCTGCAAGCAGAACATCTTCTTCGAGGTCTGCCTGTCTTGATTCAGTCAGACAACGTGACAGCAGTGGCGTACATAAACCGCCAGGGCGGAACAAGGAGCAAAGCGGCGATGGCAGAGGCCACGAAGATTCTTCGCTGGGCGGAAAGACATGCCAGCGCTCTGTCAGCAGTCTTCATTCCAGGAGTGGACAACTGGGAAGCAGACTTCCTCAGCAGACACGATCTCCATCCAGGAGAGTGGGGTCTTCATCAAGAGGTCTTTGCACAAGTGACAAGTCGTTGGGGAGTTCCTCAAGTAGACATGATGGCGTCTCGCCTCAACAAGAAACTTCAGAGATATAGTTCCAGGTCAAGGGACCCTCAAGCGATAGCGTGGATGCCCTAGTGACACAGTGGGTGTTTCCGTCGGTATATGTGTTCCCTTCACTTCCACTTATTCCAAAGGTGATAAAAATTATAAGAAGAACAAGGGTTCAGGCGATACTCATTGTTCCGGATTGGCCAAGAAGGGCCTGGTATCCAGATCTTCAGGAGTTGCTCATGGAAGATCTCTGGCCTCTTCCTCTTCGGGAGGACTTGTTGCAACAGGGGCCGTGCGTGTATCAGGACTTACCGCGGCTGCATTTGACGGCGTGGCGGTTGAACGCCAAATCCTAAGGGTATTCCCAATGAAGTCATTCCCGGAAGGGTATTCCCAGTGAAGTAATTCCCACACTTCTTCAGGCTAGGAAAGAAGTAACGGCAAAGCATTACCACCGTAATTGGAGAAAATGTGTGTCTTGGTGTGAATCCAAGAAGGCCCCTACGGAAGAATTTCACCTGGGGCGTTTGCTCCATTTTTTGCAAGCAGGTGTGGATGCGGGCCTTAAGTTAGGCTCCATTAAAGTACAGATTTCGGCCTTGTCGATCTTTTTTCAGAAAGAATTTGCCTCCCTTCCAGAAGTTCAGACCTTCGTGAAAGGCGTGCTTCACACCCAACCTCCATTTGTGCCTCCTGTGGCACTGTGGGATCTTAATGTGGTGTTGCAGTTCCTGCAATCGCATTGGTTTGAACCTTTACGCAAGGTTGAGTTAAAATTCCCTACTTGGAAAGTAGTCATGTTGTTGGCCTTGGCGTCCGCAAGGCGGGTGTCTGAGTTGGCGGCTTTGTCTCACAAAAGTCCTATTTAATCTTCCATGCCGATAGAGCGGAGTTGAGAACTTGTCAGCATTTTCTGCCGAAAGTGGTTTAATCATTTCACGTGAACCAGCCTATTGTGGTGCCAGTGGCTACTGACGAATTGGCGGAATCAAAGTCTCTCGATGTGGTCAGAGCTTTGAAGATCTATTTCGCCAGAACGGGTCAGATTAGGAAGACAGAGGCTCTGTTTGTCCTGTGGGCTCCCAACAAGATTGGGGCTCCTGCTTCTAAGCAGACTATTGCGCGCTGGATTTGTAATACGATTCAGCAGGCTCATTATACGGCAGGATTGCCGCTACCGAAATCGGTGAAAACCCATTCTACCAGAAAGGTCGACTCATCCTGGGCGGCTGCCCGAGGGGTCTCGGCGTTATAACTTTGCCGAGCTGCTACTTGGTTGGGATCAAACACCTTTGCGAAGTTTTACAAGTTTGATACCCTGTCTGAGGAGGACCTCTTGTTTGATCAATCGGTGCTGCAGAGTCATCCGCACTCTTCCTCCCGTTCTAGAGCTTTGGTATAAACCCCATGGTTCTTGAAGCATCCCCAGCATGCTCTAGGACGTATGAGAAAATAGGATTTTAATACCTACTGGTAAATCCTTTCCTCTTAGTCCGTAGAGGATGCTGGGCGCCCGTCCCAGTGCGGGCTGTATCTGCAGTTTGGTTATAGTTACGCTCATGTTGCGTTGAGTTCAGTCAATCGGTGACTGTTGTTGGTCATGCCGTTGCATGCGTTATTGTTGAATGCCATGTTGTACGGCGTGTTTGAGGTGTGAGCTGGTATGTATCTCACCTTAGTTTTCAAATAATTAAATAAATCATTTTCCTCGAAAATGTCCATCTCCCTGGGCACAGTTCCTATAACTGGAGTCTGGAGGAGGGGCATAGAGGGAGGAGCCAGTTCACACCCATTCAAAGTCTTATAGTGTGCCCATGTCTCCTGCGGATCCCGTCTATACCCCATGGTTCTTGAAGCATCCCCAGCATCCTCTACGGACTAAGAGAAAAGGATTTACCGGTAGGTATTAAAATCCTATTTTTACACATTTCGAACACAGCTCCGGAACAGGTGGAGGAGCCCTTCTTTACAAATAATAAGAAGCCCCCCCTCACCTTCCAGGCATCCAAAGAATTAAATGCTATCTTTGAAAAGGCATGGGAAACTCCGGAAAAGAAATTCCAGATTCCCAAGAGAGTCTTGGTGGCTTTTCCCTTCCCAGAGGAAGATAGGAAGAGATGGGAGTTCCCACCGATAGTCGACGTCTCTGTCTCCAGGCTGTCCAAACAGTTGGTGTTACCGGTCCCGGGATCTACCGCGTTAAAGGACCCAGCAGATCGCAAGGTGGATGCTTTGCTGAAATCCATTTACACGGCTTCTGGAGCTATATTGCAGCCTACTATAGCCTGTGCTTGGATTGCTAAAGCTATTGCCAGGTGGTCAATCACTCTGCAGGAGGAATCGACTACGCTGGATAATGGTGACGTTGATTTATTTTTACGTAATATTCAGGATTCTGCAGGGTTCCTGGTGGATTCCATGAAGGACCTGGGTTCCATAGCTGCGGGGATCTTTTCCATGTCCGTCTTGGCTTGCAGGGGTCTCTGGCTGCGCAACTGGTCTGCGGACGCGAAATCCAGGAAGTGTGTGGAGGGCCTACCATACAAAGGTCAGGCTCTCTTTGGGGAGGCGCTGGATGCGTGGATTGCCACAGCTACCGCGGTTAAGTCTCCTTTTCTCCCCTCAGCTGCACCGGCTACGAAGAAGCCTTTTTCATCAACCACGTCACAGTCCTTTTGGCTCGCGAGGCCTAGAAAGAATAAGCCTTCGAACACCTTCTTCAGAGGTGGTCGTGCCAAAGGAAAGAAACCTGTTCCCGCAGGTTCCCAGACCCAGAAGCCCGCTTCTGATACCCCTAAGTCCTCCGCATGACGGTGGACAGCTAGGCCTGTAGGAGGGTTAGGTGGGGGCAAGACTCCGGCAGTTCAGCCAAATCTGTGTGTCGTCTGGTCTGGACCCCTGGGTCCTGGATATAGTATCCAGAGGGTACAGACTGGAGTTTCAAGATCCCCCGCCTCACCGTTTCTTCAAGTCAGGCTTGCCAGCCCTGCTGGCAGACAGGACAGTTCTTCTGGAGGCCATCAGAAAATTGGTGGTGTCAGAGGTCATTGTTCTGGTCCCACTTCAGCAGTGGAACAAGGGTTATTATTCGAACCTTTTTGTGGTACCAAAACCGGATGGTTCGGTACGGCCTATTCTAAACTTAAAGTATTTGAATCCTTATCTCAGGGAGTTCAAATTCAAGATGGAATCACTGAGAGCTGTCATCTCAGGACTGATGGAGGGGGAGTTCCTGGTGTCTCTGGACATCAAGGATGCTTACCTCCATATTCCCATTTGGGCGCCGCATCAGGCATATCTCAGGTTTGCACTGATGGACGATCACTATCAGTTCCAGGCGCTACCGTTTGGCCTCTCCACAGCACCGGGGATCTTCACCAAGGTGATGGCGGAGATGATGGTTCTCCTCCGCAAACAGGGGGTGAACATAATTCCTCATCTGGACGATCTCCTGATCAAGGCGTCGTCCAGGGAAAGGTTGTTGCGGTCCATCGCGCTCACGACACAGCTGCTCAGGAAACACGGTTGGATCCTGAACCTTCCAAAGTCTCATCTGGAGCCGACAAGGCGACTGTCTTTCCTGGGAATGATCCTCGACACGGAAGTACAGAGGGTGTTTCTCCCGGTGGAGAAAGCGTTGGTGATTCAAACAATGGTCCGGGATGTCCTAAAATCTACCCGGGTATCGGTTCATCAATGCATACGCCTTCTGGGGAAGATGGTTGCCGCCTACAAGGCTCTGCAGTACGTCAGGTTTCATGCTTGACCTTTTCAGCTGGACCTCTTGGACCAGTGGTCGGGCTCTCACCTACACATGCACAAGAGGATACGCCTGTCTCCGAAAGCCAGGATTTCACTCCTCTGGTGGCTACAGCTTCCGTACCTTCTGGAAGCGTGAAGGTTTGGAATTCAAGACTGGATCCTTCTAACCACAGATGCAAGTCTAAGAGGTTGGGGAGCTGTCGCTCTGGGGGAAACCCTTCAGGGATGATGGTCGGATCAAGAGTCACATCTCCCAATAAACATCCTGGAACTCAGGGCCGTGTACAACGCCCTGCTGCTAGCAGCGCACCTTCTACAGGATCGGGCTGTTCAGGTGCAGTCAGACAACGTGACCACAGTGGCCTACATAAACCGACAAGGCGGAACGAAGAGCAGGGCTGCCATGTCAGAGGTGTCAAAAATCCTTGTCTGGGCAGAAAGGCACGCGGTGGCGATGTTGGCAATCTTCATTCCGGGCGTAGACAACTGGGAAGCGGACTTCCTCAGCAGACACGATCTCCTTCCAGGAGAGTGGGGCCTCCATCCGGAGGTATTCGAGGAGGTAACCGGTTGGTGGGGGGTTCCTCACATAGACATGATGGCCTCCTGCCTCAACAAGAAGCTTCGGAGGTACTGTTCCAGGTCGAGAGACCCACAGGCGGTGGCGGTGGACGCACTGGTAACTCCGTGGGTGTTCAGGTCAGTGTATGTGTTCCCTCCACTTCCTCTGATACCAAAGGTTCTTCAACTCGTGAGAAGAACAAAGGTTCTGGCAATCCTCATTGCTCCGGACTGGCCAAGGAGGGCTTGGTACGCGGATCTACTGGATCTTCTGCTGGAAGATCCACGGCCATTACCTCTTCGGGAGGATCTGCTCCTGCAGGTGCCATTCGCTTATCAAGACTTACCGCGGCTACGTTTGACGGCATGGTGGTTGAACGCCAGATCTTAACTCGGAAAGGTATCCCGAGTGAGGTCATTCCTACCCTGATACAGGCTAGGAAAGTGGTAACGTCTAAACATTACCATCGCATTTGGAAGAAATATGTTTCTTGGTGTGAGGCCAAGAAGTCTCCTGTAGTGGAGTTTCAACTTGGACGTTTTCTCCTTTTCCTGCAAGCAGGGGTGGATATGGGACTGCGATTGGGCTCCATCAAGGTCCAGATCTCTGCTTTGTCCATTTTCTTCCAAAAACAATTGGCTGTTCTTCCTGAGGTTCAGACCTTTTTGAAAGGGGTTCTGCACATCCAGCCTCCCTTTATGGCGCCTACGGCGCCATGGGAACTTGACGTGGTGTTGCAGTTCCTGCAATCTGCTTGGTTTGAGCCTCTACAGGAGGCTGATTTCAAGTTTCTTACGTGGAAGGCGGTCACCTTGTTGGCCTTGGCTTCTGCACGACACGTGTCGGAATTGGGGGCTTTATCTTGTAAAAGCCCCTATCTGATCTTCCATGAAGACAGGTCGGAGCTTAGGACTCGTCCACAGTTCCTGCTCAAGGTTGTTTCGGCTTTCCATATCAACCATCCTATTGTGGTGCCAGTGGCTACTGACTCCTCAATTTCTTCAAAGGCCTTGGATGTAGTGAGGGCTTTGAAGATTTACGTGAAGAGAACGACTTGTCATCGGAAAAGTGACTCTCTGTTTGTCCTCTATGATCCTAAGAAAATTGGATGTCCTGCTTCTAAGCAGTCGATTTCACGCTGGATCAGGTTCACTATCCAGCATGCTTATTCCACGGCAGGTTTGCCATGTCCGAAATCGGTAAAGGCCCACTCTACTCGTAAAGTGGGCTCTTCCTGGGCGGCTGCCCGGGGTGTCTCGACGGTACAACTCTGCAGAGCAGCTACTTGGTCTGGGTTGAACACGTTTGCCAAGTTTTACAAGTTCGATACTTTGGCCTCTGATGACCTCAAGTTTGGTCAAGCAGTGTAGCAGGAGCCTCCGCGCTCTCCCTCCCGTTCTGGGAGCTTTCCCGTTCTGGGAGCTTTGGTACATCCCCATGGTACTAATATGGACCCCAGCATCCTCTAGGACGTAAGAGAAAATAGGATTTTGGTTACCTACCGGTAAATCCTTTTCTCGTAGTCCGTAGAGGATGCTGGGCGCCCGCCCAGCGCTGCGTTTCCTGGTTTGGTTTATAGTTCAGTACTGCCTGGTTCCTAGGTAAGTTCTGCGTTATTTACTGTTTCAGCTGTTGCTGAATTTTTCCGGCATGTTGGCCGGATTTGCATGTTGTGTGAGCTGGTATGAATCTCGCCACTATCTGTGTAATTCCTTCTCTCGAAGTATGACGTCTCCTCGGGCACATTTTCTAGACTGAGTCTGGTAGGAGGGGCATAGAGGGAGGAGGCAGCCCACACTATTAAACTCTTAAAGTGCCAATGGCTCCTGGTGGAACCGTCTATACCCCATGGTACTAATATGGACCCCAGCATCCTCTACGGACTACGAGAAAAGGATTTACCGGTAGGTAACCAAAATCCTATTTACCAGAAGTGTACACAAACTCACCCAGTACTAACTGATATCACATCAAATAAACCAAAATTTACAACATAAGAATCTAATAGACGCCATCAAAGTATAAAACAACATCATAAGAAAATATAAAGGGCCACATCAGCTTAATAAGTTTATACACGAAGCCGTAAACACGGCACTATCGGAAGCGCGTCATTTGTGCTTCACCGGTAAGCAAGCTTGCGTTCTACCATCATGTCTAACAAGTCAGTATACAAAGCCCCGTTCAAGGCATTCCCGGAAGCGCATCATTTGCGCTTCACTAGAGTTAAGCTTGTGTTCCACCAACTGGGATGTGTCATTACATCACTTGCACTTCATTGAATATTTACGTTTCACCATCATAGCTATGGTGACGGACAAAAGCCAGAGTATATTATATCAACGTTCAATTAATCCCCCTGGCTAATAGGTGTAAGCTATTGCCTATTTATTATATCATTAGATATCATTATATAAATGACCATAATTACCCATATTAGAAGTAAACCATTCAACAATAGGCACAACCCATTAAGCCTTCTACATATGATATCATCCATTTTAGGAAACACCATAACAGACAATTAATATAATGGTGACTACTAGCCATATAAAGGAGCCCAGAAGAAAACCAACACAAATACATATATAGACAGATATTATCATACATACATATAATAATAAAAATAGAAATTATTCACAACACATATCATATATATCATTTTCTATTATCCAAAAAATATAAAAATCGAAAAATGCATATCAAAAACAGCCTAATCTGTACTTCTCGCTTTTAATCAATAGGGATCAGGCATGATTCCTAATAGAGATCTAAAAATATTAATGAATTAATATATTTAAAGGATTTTGTTCATTCAGTCCACGAGGGACAGTGGTATTAAGTTTGTAAACTCATCATGATTCAAGTTTCTTTAGAGCGAGAACCCGATCTCCACCTCTTGTTAGCTCAGGAACTTGGTCGATAGAAAATGTTTAGCCATTGGCTTATCAGTCTCGTTGGTCTCAATGGCCAATCTAATAGAATATCTATGGTTTGCCATTCTATCCTTAAATGGTCTACTAGTCATCCCAATATAATAAAGGCCACAGGGGCAAGTCACAAAGTAAATAACAAAGGCACTCGTGCAAGTTAAATTGTACCGAATCGGGATCTTGGTACCATTGTGTGGATGACAGAACACCTTTCCCCTGATCATTGAGTTACATGTGGTACAGCCCTTACATTTGAAGCAACCCATCCTACCAGACCTTAGCCAATGTGAAGGCATTTGTACTGGTTGCATGGTTGGATGCATAAGTAACCGACGCAAGTTGGGGCCCCTCCGGTAGTCACACATCGGGGGTTTTGTACCACGCAGGTTCAGCTGAGGGTCCGTTGTCAATAATGACCAATGATGGTTATACAGTAAATACTCCTCGTTATATGTGAGGTATGGTCATATGTATTAACATGTACCATTCGATCTTCCGGTTTGGATTTTATGGCTTTATCCACTGGATGTCTAAAGCGATGATATGCTTTATTAATGCATCTTTGCAAAGTCGTAGGTGAGTACCCTCTCTGTAGAAACCTGCCTTTTATTTCATCAATCTGCACCCTGGCAAGCTCATCAGAAGAATTTATTCTGAGCACCCTTAAGAACTGGGATATAGGCAGACTTTCCTTTAACAATGGTGGATGCTGGCTCGTAGCTTGTAAAGTCGTATTTCTATCTGTTGTCTTCCGAAACAACGTAGTACATAGTTCCGCTCCATCACAGAAATCGCTGGATTTCTCGTGCAACTGGGTGGCAATGGAGCATTTGCATGCAGTTAAATTTGGCGTTGAGATGTAATTGTGAGATGGGGAGATGGCTTTTGACTGACAAACTAAAGTACATTAGTCCTCTTTTTCTAAATTATTTTCTCTAACGTCCTAGTGGATGCTGGGAACTCCGTAAGGACCATGGGGAATAGCGGGCTCCGAAGGAGGCTGGGCACTCTAGAAAGATTTATGACTACCTGGTGTGCACTGGCTCCTCCCACTATGACCCTCCTCCAAGCCTCAGTTAGATCTTGTGCCCGGCCGAGGTTGGATGCACACTAGGGGCTCTCCTGAGCCCTTAGAAAGAAAGTATAGATTTAGGTTTTTTATTTTCAGTGAGACCTGCTGGCAACAGGCTCACTGCAGCGAGGGACTAAGGGGAGAAGAAGCGAACTCGCCTGCTTGCAGCCGGATTGGGCTTCTTAGGCTACTGGACACCATTAGCTCCAGAGGGATCGACCGCAGGCCCAGTCCTTGGTGTTCGGTCCCGGAGCCGCGCCGCCGTCCCCCTTACAGAGCCAGAAGCAAGAAGAGGTCCGGAAAAACGGCGGCAGAAGACATCAGTCTTCACCAAGGTAGCGCACAGCACTGCAGCTGTGCGCCATTGCTCCTTATGCACACCACACACTCCGGTCACTGATGGGTGCAGGGCGCTGGGGGGGGGGCGCCCTGAGCAGCAATATAAACACCTTGGCTGGCAAAAATACATCACATATAACCCCCAGGGCTATATGGATGTATATTAACCCCTGCCAGATTCCATAAAAATGCAGGAGAAAAGTCCGCGAAAAAGGGGCGGAGCCTATCTCCTCAGCACACTGGCGCCATTTTTCCCTCACAGCTCCGTTGGAGGGAAGCTCCCTGGCTCTCCCCTGCAGTCTACACTACAGAACAGGGTTAAAACAGAGAGGGGGGGCACTAAATTTAGGCGCAGTATAAATTATATAAAAGCAGCTATAGGGGACATAACTCAGTTAGTCCCTGCATTATATAGCGCTCTGGTGTGTGCTGGCATACTCTCACTCTGTCCCCCCAAAGGGCTTTTGTGGGTCCTGTCCTCATTGGAGCATTCCTTGTGTGTGTGCGGTGTGTCGGTACAGCTGTGTCGACATGTTTGATGAGGAGACTTATGTGGAGGCGGAGCAGTTGCCGATAAATGAGATGTCGCCCCTGTGGGCCGACACCAGAGTGGATGGATAGGTGGAAGGTATTAACCGACAGTGTCAACTCCTTACATAAAAGGCTGGATGACGTAACAGCTATGGGACAGCCGGCTTCTCAGCCCGCGCCTGCCCAGACGTCTCAAAGGCCATCAACGCTCCCTCAGATGGCAGACACAGATGTCGACACGGAGTCTGACTCCAGTGTCGACGAGGTTGAGACATATACACAATCCACTAGGAACATCCGTTACATGATCCCGGCAATATAAAATGTGTTACACATTTCTGACATTAACCCAAGTACCACTAAAAACAAAGGGTTTTATGTGTGGGGAGAAAAAGCAGGCAGTGTTTTGTTCCCCCATCAAATGAGTGAATGAAGTGTGAAAAAGCGTGGGTTTCCCCGATAAGAAACTGGTAATTTCTAACAAGTTACTGATGGCGTACCCTTTCCCGCCAGAGGATAAGTTACGCTGGGAGATATCCCCTAGGGTGGATAAGGCGCTCACACGTTGGTCAAGGTGGCACTGCCGTCTTAGGATACGGCCACTTTGAAGGTACCTGCTAATAAATAGCAGGAGGCTATCCTGAAGTCTGTAATTACACACTCAGGTACTAGACTGAGACCTGCAGACTGCTGCAGCGTGGTCTGTACCCCTTTCAAACAGGGATACTATTTTTTGCGAACATAAGACGTCGTCTTATATATGAGGGATGCACAGAGGAATATTTTGCCGGCTGGCATCCTGAATTATTGCAATGTCCATTCTGTCAGGAGGGTATTGGAGACCCGACACTGGACAGGTGATGCTGACTTTAAAAGGCACATAGAGCCTTATAAGGGTGAGAAATTGATTGGGGATGGTCTCTGGGACCTCGTATCCACAGCAACAGCTGGGATGAAAATATTTTACCTCAGGTTTCCTCACAGCCTAAGAAACGCACTGTATTATCAGGTACAGTCCTTTCGGCTTCAAAAAAGCAGCCGGGTCAAACGAGGGAAGAGGGAAAATGCTGCACCAGCAGCCAGTCCCCAGAATCAAAATTCTTCCCCTGCTTCCTCTGAGTCCACCGCATGACGCGGGGGCTCCACAGGCGTAGCCTGGTACGGTGGAGGGCCGCCTCAAAAATTTCAGCGATCAGTGGGCTCGCTCACGGGTGGATCCCTGGATCCTTCAAGTAGTATCTCAGGGGTACAAGCTGGAAGTCGAGGCGTCTCCCCCCCCGCCGTTTACTCAAATCTGCCTTGCTGACAACTCCCTCAGACAGGGAGGCTGTGCTAGAGGCAATTCACAAGCTGTATTCCCAGCAGGTGATAGTCAAGGTGCCCCTACTTCAACAAGGACGGGGTTACTATTCCACACTGTTTGTGGTACCGAAACCAGCCGGTTCGGTGAGACCCATTTTAAAATGGAAATCCTTGAACACTTACATAACAAAGTTCAAGATGGAATCGCTCAGGGCGGTTATTGCAAGCCTGGACGAGGGGGATTACATGGTATCCCTGGACATCAAGGATGCTTACCTGCATGTCCCTATTTACCTTCCTCACCAGGAGTATCTCAGATTGTGGTACAGGATTGCCATTACCAATTCCAGACACTACCGTTTGGACTGTCCACGGCACCGAGGGTGTTTACCAAGGTAATGACAGAAATGATGATACTCCTTCAAAAAAAAAAAAAAAAAAAAAGGGAGTTTTTATTTATCCCATACTTGGATGATCTCCTTATAAAGGCAAGGTCCAGGGAGCAGTTACTGGTCGGAGTAGCACTATCTCAGGAGGTGCTACAACAGCATGGCTGGATTCTGAACATTCCAAAGTCACAGCTGGTTCCTTCCACTCGCTTACTGTTCCTGGGGATGATTTTGGACACAGAACAGAAAAAAGTGTTTCTCCCGCAGGAGAAAGCCAAGGAGCGGTCATCTCTAGTCAGAGACCTCCTAAAACCAAAAAGGGTATCGATGCATCGTTGCACACGAGTCCTGGGAAAAATGGTGGCTTCATACGAAGCAATTCCATTCGGCAGGTTCCATGCGAGGACCTTCCCGTGAGACCTCTTAGATAAGTGGTCGGGATCGCATCTTCAAATGCATCAAATGATAACCCTGTCTCCAAGGACCAGGGTGTCTCTACTGTGGTGGATGCAGGGTGCTCATCTTCTAGAGGGCCGCAGTTTCGGCATACAGGACGGGTTCCTGGTGACCACGGATGCCAGCCTTCAAGGCTGGGGAGCAGTCACACAGGGAAGAAACTTCCAGGGCCTATGGTCAAGTCAGGAGACTTCCCTACATATAAATTCTGGAACTGAGGGCCATTTACAATGCCCTAAGTCAGGCAAGACCCCTGCTTCAAAACCAGCCGGTACTGATACAGTCAGACAACATCACGGCAGTCGCCCATGTGACCCGACAGGGCGGCACAAGAAGCAGGATGGCAATGGCAGAAGCCACAAGGATTCTCCGATGGGCGGAAAATCACGTACTAGCACTGTCAGCAGTGTTCATTCCGGGAGTGGACAACTGGGAAGCAGACTTCCTCAGCAGACACGACCTACACCCGGGAGAGTGGGGACTTCATCCAGAAGTCTTCCTGCTGTTGGTAAACCGTTGGGAAAGGCCACAGGTGGACATGATGGCGTCCCGCCTCAACAAAAAGCTAAAGAGATATTGCGCCAGGTCAAGGGACCCTCAGGCGATAGCTGTGGACGCTCTAGTGACACCGTGGGTGTACCAGTCGGTTTATGTGTTCCCTACTCTGCCTCTCATACCAAAGGTACTGAGAATAATAAGATGGCGAGGAGTAAGAACGATACTCGTGGTTCCGGATTGGCCAAGAAGGGCTTGGTACCCGGAACTTCAGGAAATGATATCAGAGGACCCATGGCCTCTGCCGCTCAGACAGGACCTGCTTCAGCAGGGGCCCTGTCTGTTCCAAGACTTACCGCGGCTGCGTTTGACGGCATGGCGATTGAGCGCCGGATCCTGAAGGAAAAGGATATTCCGGAAGAAGTCATTCCTGCGCTTATTAAAGCCAGGAAAGATGTTACGGCAAAGCATTATCACCGCATGTGGCGGGAATATGTTGCATGGTGCGAGGCCAAAAAGGCCCCAACAGAGGAATTTCCACTAGGTCGATTTCTACATTTCCTGCAAGCAGGAGTGAAAATGGGCCTAAGTCTAGGCTCCATTAAAGTACAGATCTCGGCTCTGTCGATTTTCTTTCAGAAAGAATTAGCTTCAGTACCTGAAGTTCAGGCATTGTGAAAGGAGTGCTGCATATTCAGCCCCCGTTTGTGCCCCCTGTGGCACCTTGGGATCTCAACGTGGTGTTGAGTTTTCTTAAAATCACATTGGTTTGAGCCACTAAAAACCGTGGATCTAAAATATCTCACGTGGAAAGTGGTCATGTTATTGGCCTTGGCTTCTGCCAGGCGAGTGTCAGAATTGGCGGCTTTATCATGTAAAAGCCCTTATCTGATTTTCCATATGGATAGGGCAGAATTGAGGACTCGTCCCCAATTTCTTCCTAAGGTGGTGTCAGCGTTTCACCTGAACCAGCCTATTGTGGTGCCGGCGGCTACTAGTGAATTGGAGGACTCCAAGTTGCTAGACGTTGTCAGGGCCCTGAAAATATATGTTTCCAGGACGGCTGGAGTCAGAAACTCTGACTCGCTGTTTATCCTGTATATTCACCCAACAAGCTGGGTGCTCCTGCTTCTAAGCAGTCTATTGCTCACTGGATTTGTAGTACAATTCAGCTTGCACATTCTGTGGCAGGCATACCACAGCCAAAATCTGTAAATGCCCATTCCACAAGGAAGGTGGGCTCATCTTGGGCGGCTGCCCAAGGGGTCTCGGCTTTACAACTTTGCCGAGCAGCTACTTGGTCAGGGGCAAACACGTTTGCAAAATTCTACAAATTTGATACCCTGGCTGAGGAGGACCTGGAGTTCTCTCATTCGGTGCTACAGAGTCATCCGCACTCTCCCGCCCGTTTGGGAGCTTTGGTATAATCCCCATGGTCCTTACGGAGTTCCCAGCATCCACTAGGACGTTAGAGAAAATAAGAATTTACTCACCGGTAATTCTATTTCTCGTAGTCCGTAGTGGATGCTGGGCGCCCATCCCAAGTGCGGATTGTCTGCAATACTTGTAAATAGTTATTGTTAACTAAAGGGTTATTGTTGAGCCATCTGTTGAGAGGCTCAGTTGTTTTCATACTGTCAAACTGGATATAGTATCACGAGTTGTACGGTGTGATTGGTGTGGCTGGTAAGAGTCTTACCCGGGATTCTAAATCCTTCCTTATTATGTCTGCTCGTCCGGGCACAGTGTCCTAACTGAGGCTTGGAGGAGGGTCATAGTGGGAGGAGCCAGTGCACACCAGGTAGTCATAAATCTTTCTAGAGTGCCCAGCCTCCTTCGGAGCCCGCTATTCCCCATGGTCCTTACGGAGTTCCCAGCATCCACTACGGACTACGAGAAATAGAATTACCGGTGAGTAAATTCTTATTTTTCTATCCCCAAACAAGTTACCCCTGATGAAGTCGATAAGACGAAACGCGTTGGATTTGTCAGTCAAAAGCCTTCAACCTAGTTTGTGAAGATACTCCATCTTGAGCTCGCACCTTATAAAAGGTGAGGGAGTATCTAGAGTTACTACTGTATAGCAAACGCATTGGTTGTATTTTATTGCCATTATTTTAGACACATTTCTTGTGAATACTGCATGATGAACTATGTGTGATATCCATTTGTTCAAATGTATGTTATTAAATTAATTTTTTACTAATTGTCCTTGGGCCTCTTGTTTGGGTGACTATTTGGTGAGTGGTGTCTGTTACAGGTCCCCAGATATTCTCCAGTATACAAACCACACAGTATATATTCCCCAGTATACAAACCACACCTACGGAAATAACACTGGAAGAATCATCGTAAATATGTTCTATCTAGCGCACCTGGGAAATTGTTTTTATATATATATATATATGTGTGTGTGTGTGTGTGTGTGTATGTATGTGTGTATGTATGTATGTATGTATGTATATATATATATTATATATATATTATATATATATATATATATATATAAACTATACGGGAATCCACTGCACTCGCCATTCCCAGGAGAGAGGTGCACTCACGTACTCCCCACCGGTAGGTTGGGGTGTGGTGGTCTGTGATCACCTAACTCAAATATACATATACAAAGAACCCTGCACTCTCCTTAGCAGCTTCATTCACCTTAATGCGTTAGTATATTTTTGAATAAACAATGGGGTTTTGGTTTATGAATTGTACAATGCATGTAAGCTTGCGGCCTACTCCACGGGACCCCATTTCACCGCAAGTCCTACTCTATTACATAAATTTTCACACAGATTTTTTAGGGACCTGGCTACTGCTGTCTCATAGAGCAAAATGTGCTTACCTGGTTTAAAGCTTACCTGCCACACTTATGGCCTTTAAAAGGTAAGACAGTCACCAACACAACTACACAAGTGTGGTTACCTGGTTTAAAGGTCACGTGCCAACTGACTTCTGGCTTTCAAAGTGAGACATTCGCCAACACACCTAAACAGCAGCTAACCCAGGGTAAAAGTATATGAGCTTAGGGGTGCATATGAGAGAGAGAGATGATGATCACAAATGGGCCAATTAAAAATTAACCCTATTATACACATACGAGGATCCACTACACTCGCAGTGGGTCCCCGTAATGGTGGCTGAGCTGGGAGGGGATATGCTCTGTGCTGTGGGCTGGAAGCTTTGGGACAGTCTTGTACGTAAGAAGGCTTTCCCTCTCTAGAGATTTCGTATCATAGGAGTATAAATAGGAGCCCTGTCCCACTGTACCATTACCCCTTGAAGAAGTCTTAAGGACGAAACGCGTTGGAATTTCCCTCTATGACCTGCTTATTAAGCTAAGAACCTCCATTTATCTCGAATATTGTATTTAAATATTTTTTTAATTACGTTTTTTTAATTACTTTTCTCATACGTCCTAGAGGATGCTGGGGACGACATCAAGACCATGGGGTATAGACGGGATCCGCAGGAGACATGGGCACTCTAAAGACTTTTCATTGGGTGTGAACTGGCTCCTCCCTCTATGCCCCTCCTTCAGACCTCAGTTTTAGAAATGTGCCCAGGTCGACTGGATTCATGCTGAGGAGCTCTACTGAGTTTCTCTGAAAAGACTTATGTTAGGTTTTTTATTTTCACGGAGATCGGCTGGCATCAGACTCTCTGCTTCGTGGGACTGAGGGGGCAGAAGTAGGAACCAACTTCCTAAAGAGTTTCATGGCTCTGCTTCTGGCTGACAGGACACCATTAGCTCCTGAAGGGAACTGAACGCTAGCCGCGCATAGATGCTCACTCCCACAGACGCCGTCACCCCCCTCACAGAGCCAGAAGACAGGTGAGTGTTAGAAGACAGATCTTCAATCAAGAAAGTGACGGCTAAAGGTACCGCGCGGCTGGCGAGAGCGCAGCGCGCCATGTTGCCCACACATGCACAGGCACTGCAGGGCGCGGGGGAGCAGCATGAAACCTATGGAAACTGGCATAAATAAGGGTCATAAGATGCTGAGCCACAGTCCTACCCCCACCAGTATAAAAAATTACCTCATAAAAGCTGAGGAGAAACACACCATTGAAGAGTGGAGTTTCCTCCTCAGTCAGCCAGCACACTGCTCAGCGCCATTTTCTCTCTCTCCTCAGGCTGCAGAGTCAAGACTGGTCCTCCTCCACTACTAAACAAGTATCAGGGTGCAAACCAGGGGGTGCCACAGTGAATTTGGTGCTATATAATTCTGTGATTAACATTATAAAAGCGCTGAATGTCAGTGGGCATTTTGTGTTCACAGACATTGTGTTACTGGCGCTGCGTTGTGAACTGGCAAATCCCATCTGTGTCCCTCTGACAGATTTTACTGTGGGTCTGTCCCCCTATAAGTCCCGGAGTGTCTGTGGTGTGGTTCTGGACGTGTTAGGGACACAGAGGTGTAATATGACGCCAAGAGCCTGACTGGGTGAAAGGTTATATGATAGTGTGAATCATATCAGTAAGAGGTTGGACTGAATCTCATACAGAAAATGAAAATAATCTGTTGAAGATGTGATTTTTAATAGTTCTGCCTATCATCCACAGGGACCTTTCTGGGTCACATACAAATTTGCACAAGTAGTACAAACTGATACCGACACGGACTCTGATTCCTGTGTCGACACTAGTGATTCCAGGGGAATAGGTCCTAAGTTATCAAAAAAGCATTCAAAACATGTTTTAGCTATAAAGGAGGTGTTAGAAGTTACGAAGCCCCCTCTTTTACCACAAGGAGAGGGTTTTCTTTAGTAAAGAAGTAATGTAATTTTCCCTCCACCTCAGGTCTGATTTAACCTGTAAAGAAATTTCAGATTCCCAAAAGGAATTCAGGCAGCTTACCTTTTTCCAAAAAAGGTGGGAGTCACCCCGCATTTTAGACAGGGCCCTGTCATAAAAGAGAAAAGGTGTTTCTCCCTGCGCCTGGAATGGCTTCACTTAAGGAGCTGACAGACCGCAAGTGAGTGAGGTGATTTATTGATGTGGCCAATGGGACACTACTCAGGCCTACCATTGTCTGTGAGTGGGTGAGTAGTGCATTTGAAAAGTGGTCAGAAAACTTGTCATTAGACATTGACACAATAGATGGAGACAAGATACTCCTAACGTTAGGTCATATCAAAAACGCTGCTGGGTACGTACTAGAATCCATGAAATATATTGGTTTCTTGGGATCTAGAACCGCTACCATGGCAGTATCTGCTCGGAGGGCGTTGTGGATTCGCCAGTGGAATGCGGATGTAGATTCCAAAATAAAATAAGGAGGCTCTCCCGTATAAAGGTGAGGCCTTGTTTGGTGATGGGCTGGATGCGTTAGACTCGGCGGCTACCGCAGGTAAGTCGACATTCTTGCCTTATGCTCCTACACCGGCGAAAAAGATACATCACTCTCACATACAGTCCTTTCGGCCCAACAAATACAAAAAGGCCAAAGGTCTCCCCTTTTCTCTAACGTCCTAGAGGATGCTGGGGACTCCGTAAGGACCATGGAGAATAGACGGGCTCCGCAGGAGATAGGGCACTTTAAGACAGCTTTGGATTCTGGGTGTGCACTGGCTCCTCCCTCTATGTCCCTCCTCCAGACCTCAGTTTTACACTGTGCCCAGAGGATGAAGGGCGCACTGCAGGGAGCTCTCTTGAGTTCTTTGCTACAGAAAGCATTTTTGTTTGGATTTTTACTTTTTCACAGGGAGCACTGCTGGCAACAGGCTCCCTGCAACGAGGGACTGAGGAGAGAGGGGCAGACCTACTTAACTGATAGGATCTGCTTCCTCGGCTACTGGACACCATTAGCTTTAGAGGGTGTGAACACAGGTTCGTCCTGGGCGTCCACCCCCGGAGCCACGCCGCCGTTCTCCTCACAGAGCCAGAAGAACAGAAGCAAGAAGACGTCTCAGGCGGCAGAAGCCTTCAGCTTCACAGAGGTAACGCACAGCACTGCAGCTGTGCGTCATTGCTCCACATCACCTCACACACTCCGGTCACTGTATGGGTGCAGGGCGCAGGGGGGGGGGGGCGCCCTGGGCAGCAATAATAACACCTCTTAGATGGCAAATAGGTATATACATGTACAGCTGGGCACTGTACATGTATATAATTGAGCCCCCGCCATTTTACACGATTTTGAGCGGGACAGAAGCCCGCCGCCGAGGGGGCGGGGCTTCACCCTCAGCACTCACCAGCACCATTTCTCTCTCCACATTACGCTGAGAGGAAGCTCCCCGGACTCTCCCCTGCTTACACACGGTGAAGGGAGTTTAAAAAGAGAGGGGTGGGGGGGGCACATAATTGGTGGATAAAGTATAATACAGCGCTGCTGAGGAAAAGCATTCTGTGTTGGTCTCCAGGTTGTTGCGCTGGGATGTGTGCTGGCATACTCTCTCTCTCTGTCTCTCCAAAGGGCCTTTCAGGGGATACTGTCTTCAGAAAAAGTTTCCCTGGGTGTGTGCAGTGTGTTGGTACGTGTGTGTCGACATGTTTGATGAGGAAGGCTCGCTTAATGTGGAGGGGGAGTGCTTGAATGTCAGGCGCCGTCGGCAACGTCGACACCGGACTAGGTGGATATGCTGAATGTCTTGAATGCAAATGTAAATCTCCTGCATAAAAGATTAGACAAGGCTGAAGCTAGGGATCAGTCAGGTAGCCAGTCCGTGCCTGTCCCTGTGGTGCCAGGACCTTCAGGGTCTCAAAAGCGCCCCATATCCCAGGTCGCTGACACAGATACCGACACAGATACTGACTCTAGTGTCGACTATTGGGATGCAAAATTACAGCCGAAGGTGGCAAAAGGTATTAGGTACATGATTATTGCCATAAAAGAGGTTTTGCATATCATGGAGGAACCCCCTGTCCCTGACACGAGGGTTCACATGTATAAAGGGAAAAAGCCTGAGGTCACGTTTCCGTCCTCATTTGAGCTAAGCGAATTATGCGAAAAGGCTTGGGAATCTCCGAATAGGAGACTCCATGTTCCCAAAAGGATTCTCATGGCGTATCCTTTTCCACAGAAGGATCAGATACGATGGGAATCTGCGCCTAAAGTAGACAAGGCGCTGACACCCTTATCAAAGAAGGTGGCACTGCCTTCTCCGGATACTGCTTCCCTCAAGGATCCTGCTGATCGCAAGCAGGAAATTACCATGAAGCACATTTACACACATTCAGGAACTATAGTTAGGCCGGCCATGGCGTCGGCCTGGGTTTGTAGTGCTGTCGTGGCATGGGCAGACTCCTTATCTACGGAGATGGACACCTTAGATAGGGATACCATTCTAATGACCATGGAGCATATCAGAGATGCTGCCTTGTATATGAGGGATGCTCAGAGAGACATTTGTTTACTAAGCTCTAGAATAAATGCTATGTCTATTTCTGCTAGGCGGCTCTTGTGGACCCGACAGTGGACGGGAGACGCCGACTCAAAGCGGCATATGGAGTCATTGCCTTACAAGGGGGAGGATTTGTTTGGAGAAGGCCTCTCGGACCTAGTCTCTACTGCTACGGCCGGTAAATCGAATTTTTTTACCTTATGTTCCCCCGCAGCATTCTAAGAAGGTACCACATTATCAAATGCAGTCCTTTCGTTCCAATAAAAACAAGAAGGTATGAGGATCGTCCTTCGTTGCCAGAGGTAAAGGCAAGGGAAAAAAGCTGCACTCAGCTAGTTCCCAGGAGCAGAAGTCCTCCCCTACTTCCGCAAAGTCCACAGCATGACGCTGGGGCTTTCCGGGGGGGGGGGGGGGGTCAGATCAAGTGGGGGCACGTCTTCGTCTTTTCAGCCACGTCTGGGTTCAATCACAGGTGGATCCCTGGGCAATAGAGATTGTTTCTTAGGGATACAGACTGGAATTCGAAGACATGCCCCCTCGCCGGTTTTTCAAATCGGCTCTGCCGGCTTCCCCGTCAGAGAGGGAGCTAGTGTTAGCGGCAATTCACAGATTGTTCATTCAACAGGTGATAATCAAGGTTCCTCATCTCCAGCAAGGAGAGGGTTATTATTCATCCCTGTTTGTGGTACCGAAACCGGACGGTTCGGTCAGACCCATTCTAAATCTAAAATCCCTGAACCTGTACTTGAAGAGGTTCAAGTTCAAAATGGAATCGCTCAGAATGGTCATCGCCAGCCTGGAGGGAGGGGATTGGATGGTGTCCCTGGACATAAAGGATGCGTACCTTCATGTTCCGATTTCCCCCCCTCACCAGGCGTTTCTGAGATTTGCAGTACAGGATTGTCACTACCAATTTCGTACGTTGCCGTTTGGTCTTTCCACGGCCCCGAGAATTTTCACCAAGGTAATGGCAGAAATGATGGTGCTCCTGCGCAAGCAGGGAGTCACAATTATCCCGTACTTGGACGATCTCCTTATAAAGGCGAGATCTCGGGAGAAGTTGCTGGACAGCGTGTCTCTGTCCGTGAAGACATTGCAGATGCACGGCTGGATTCTCAATTTACCGAAATCCCAGCTAGTACCTGCAACGCGTCTGACCTTTTTGGGCCTGATTCTAGACACAGACCAAGAAAGAGTTTTTCTTCCGGTGGAGAAGGCTCAGGAGCTCATAGCCCTGGTCAGGAACCTTTTAAAGCCAAAAAAGATTTCGATGCATCATTTCACAAAGGTTCTTGGGAAGATGGTGGCTTCATACGAGGCCATCCCCTTTGGCAGGTTCCGTGCGAGGACTTTCCAATCGGACCTATTGGACAAATGGTCCGGGTCCCATCTACATATGCAGAAACGGATCACCCTGTCTCCCAGGGTATCTCTCCTGTGATGGCTGCACAGTGCTCACCTCCTAGAGGGTCGCAGGTTCGGCATTCAGGACTGGATCCTGGTGACCACGGACGCGAGCCTCCGAGGTTGGGGGGCTGTCGCACTGGGAAGAAATTTCCAAGGTCTCTGGTCAAGCCTAGAGACTTGTCTCCACATCAATGTCCTGGAGTTGAGGGCCATTTACAACGCCATACGCCAGGCGGAGAAGTGGCTTCAGAACAAACCGGTTCTGATTCAGTCGGACAATATCACGGCAGTGGCTCATGTAAACCGCCAAGGCGGCACAAGGAGCAGAGTGGCCATGGCAGAGGCGACCAGGATTCTGCGCTGGGCGGAAGGCCATGTTAGCGCACTATCAGCAGTGTTCATCCCGGGGGTGGACAACTGGGAGGCGGACTTCCTCAGCAGGCACGACCTGCATCCGGGAGAGTGGGGACTTCATCAAGAAGTCTTCACACAGATCGTGGATCGGTGGGGACTGCCTCAAATAGACATGATGGCGTCCCGTCTCAACAAAAAGCTAAAGCGGTATTGCGCCAGGTCAAGAGACCCTCAGGCGGTAGCGGTAGACGCTCTGGTGACACCATGGGTGTTCAGATCGGTCTATGTGTTTCCTCCTCTTCCTCTCATACCCAAAGTGTTAAGAATAATAAGAATGAGCAGGGTCAGAACAATTCTCATTGTTCCAGGTTGGCCAAGGAGGACTTGGTATCCAGATCTGAAAGAGTTGCTCACAGAAGATCCGTGGCCTCTTCCTCTAAGGCAGGACCTGCTGCAGCAGGGGCCCTGTCTGTTCCAAGACTTACCGCGGCTGCGCTTGATGGCATTGCGGTTGAACGCCGGATCCTAGCTGAAAATGGGATTGCGGAGGAGGTCATTCCTACCCTGATCAAGGCTAGGAAGGATGTGACATCGAAACATTATCACCGTATATGGCGGAAATATGTTTCTTGGTGTGAGGCCAGAGCTGCTCCTACGGAGGAGTTCCATTTGGGCCGTCTGCTTCACTCCCTTCAAACGGGAGTGAATTTGGGCCTAAAATTAGGGTCCATAAAGGTCCAAATTTCTGCCTTATCCATTTTCTTTCAAAGAGAATTGGCTTCTCTTCCTGAAGTACAGACTTTTGTGAAGGGAGTGCTGCATATTCAGCCTCCCTTTGTACCTCCGGTGGCGCCTTGGGATCTTAACGGGGTATTAAGTTTCCTCAAGTCACCTTGGTTTGAACCACTCAAAACAGTGGAGTTGAAATACCTCACTTGGAAAGTGGTCATGTTGTTGGCCTTAGCTTCTGCAAGGCGTGTTTCGGAATTAGCGGCTTTATCATATAAAAGCCCATACCTGATTTTTCACGTGGATAGGGCAGAGTTGAGGACTCGTCCTCAATTTCTGCCCAAGGTGGTCTTATCTTTTCATATGAACCAACCTATTGTCGTGCCTGTGGCTACACGGGACTTGGAGGACTCCGAGTCCCTGGATGTGGTCAGGGCTTTGAAGATTTACGTGACCAGAACAGCTAGGATCAGGAAGACTGAAGCTCTGTTTGTTCTGTATGCGGCCAACAAGGTTGTTGCTCCTGCTTCAAAGCAGACAATTGCTCGCTGGATCTGTAACACGATTCAGCAGGCGCATTCTACGGCAGGATTGCCATTGCCTAAATCGGTTAAGGCCCATTCCACTAGGAAGGTGGGCTATTCTTGGGCGGCTGCCCGAGGGGTCTCGGCACTACAACTGTGCCGAGCTGCTACTTGGTCGGGGTCAAACACCTTTACAAAGTTCTATAAGTTTGATACCCTGGCTGAGGAGGACCTTCTGTTTGTTCAATCGGTGCTGCAGAGTCATCCGCACTCTCCCGCCCGTTTGGGAGCTTTGGTATAATCCCCATGGTCCTTACGGAGTCCTCAGCATCCTCTAGGACGTTAGAGAAAATAGGATTTTACTTACCGGTAAATCTTTTTCTCGTAGTCCGTAGAGGATGCTGGGCGCCCGTCCCAAGTGCGAACTTCTTCTGCAAGACTTGTATATAGTTATTGCTTATATAAGAATTATGTTATAGTTGGTCGGTCTTGAACTGAGGCTATGTTACTTGTTCATACTGTTAACAGGGTAGTTTATCACAAGTTATACGGTGTGATTGGTGTGGCTGGTATGAATCTCGCCCTTAGGTTACATAAATCCTTTCCTCGTACTGTTCATATCCTCTGGGCACAGTTTCTCTGAGGTCTGGATGAGGGACATAGAGGGAGGAGCCAGTGCACACCCAGAATCCAAAGCTTTCTTAAAGTGCCCTATCTCCTGCGGAACCCGTCTATTCCCCATGGTCCTTACGGAGTCCCCAACATCCTCTACGGACTACGAGAAATAGATTTACCGGTAAGTAAAATCCTATTTATTTATTTTTGCAGGTAGGGGAAGGGGAAAAGGAAAGAAATCCACAGCGTCTCCCGGATCGCAGGAGCAGAAGTCCACCCCTGCTACTGCCAAATCTGCAGCACAACGCTGGCGCTCCCTTGCGGGAGTCCGCTCGGGTGGGAGCACGTCTGAAACTTTTCAGCCAAATCTGGATTCAATCTGGCCTGAACCAATGGGTCTTACAAATAGTGTCCCATGGGTACAAACTAGAGTTTCAAGACGTCCCCCCATGCCGATTTTTCAAATCGACCTTGCCAGCTTCTCTTCCGGGAAGAGAGGCAGTAACAACGGCAATTCAAAAATTATGTCAGGATCAGGTCATTGTCCTGGTACCCTTGGCACAGTAAGGAGAAGGTTTTTTTTATTCAAGCCTCTTCATAGTTCCGAAGCCGGACAGCTCGGTCAGACCGATTTTAAACCCGAAAATCTGAATCTCTACCTGAAAATGTTCAAGTTCAAGATGGAATCCCTGAGGGTAGTGATTTCCAGTCTGGAAGAGGGGGACTTCATGGTGTCAGTAGACATAAAAGATGCTTACTTGCATGTTCCCATTTATCCTCCTCACCAAGCTTATCTGAGATTCGCAGTACAGGATTGCCATTTCCAGTTTCAGACGTTGCCGTTCGGACTCTCCACGGCACCGAGGGTATTCACCAAGGTGATGGCGGAGATGATGGTCCTCCTTCGTTAAAAAGGAGTCAATATAATTCGTTATCTGGACGATTTCCTGATAAAAGCGAGATCCAGGGAACAGTTGGTGCAAAACATCGCACTCTCCCTGTCAATACTCCCAACAACACGGTTGGATCATGAATTTTCCAAAGTCGCAGTTGGAACCGACGACAAGATTGTCCTTTTTAGGGATGATTCTGGACACAGAAATACGGAGAGTATTTCTTCCAGTGGAAAAGGCTCTGGAAATCCAGAAAATGGTCAAACGAATATTGAAACCAACAAGCGTGTTGATCCATCAATGCATTCGGTTGTTGGGGAAAATGGTAGCGGCCTACAAGGCCATACAGTTTGGCCGATTTCATGCCAGAGTATTCCAGTGGGACCTGTTGGACAAGTTGTCCGGATGCCACCTACACATACACCGGAAAATAATCCTGTCCCCCAAAGCCAGGATTTTGCTCCTGTGGTGGCTACACAGTTCTCACCTACTAGAGGGACGCATGTTTGGGATTCACGACTGGGTCCTAATAACCACAGATGCAAGTCTCCGAGGCTGGAGAACTGTCACACAGGGGGAAAGCTTCCAAGGACAATGGTCAAGTCAGGAAGCCTGCCTTCACACAAACGTTCTGGAATTAAGAGCCATTTACAACGACCTTCTACAAGCGGTACATCTTCTTCAAGATCCCGTGCAGATCCAGTCGGACAATGTAACAGCAGTCGCGTACATAAACAGGCAAGGCGGAATGAAAAGCAGAGTGGCAATGGCAGAGGTGACCAGGATTCTCCTCTGGGCAGAAAGACATGTTAGAGCTCTGTCAGCAATTTTCATTCCGGGAGTAGACAACTGGGAAGAAGACTAACTCAGCAGACACGATCTCCATCCAGGAGAGTGTGGCCTCCACCAATAAGTCTTCGCAGAGGTGACGAGTCTTTGGGGAGTTTCTCAAGTAGACATGATGGCATCTCGTCTAAACAAGAAACTTCAGAGATATTGTTCCAGGTCGAGAAACCCTCAAGCAATGGCAGTGGATACACTGGTGACCCAGTGGGTGTTTCGGTCGGTATATGTTTTCCCTCCACTTCCACTGATTCCAAAAGTTCTCAAAATAATAATAACAAAAAGAGTTTGAACAATCTTCATTGCCCTAGACTGGCCAAGGAGGGCTTGGTATCCAGATCTTCAGGAGTTGCTTATAGAAGATCCTTGGCCTCTTCCTCCTCGAGAGGACCTACTACAGCAGGGGCTGTGTGTGTATCAAGACTTACCGCGGCTATGTTTGACGGCATGGCTGTTGAGCGTCGGATCCTAGCCCGAAAGGGTATTCCCAAGGAAGTCATCCCCACTCTTATTCAGGCCAGGAAAGGAGTAACGTCTAAACATTACCACCGTATTTGGAGAAAATATGTGTCTTGGTGTGAATCCAAGAGTTGGGACGTTACTCCATTTTCTGCAGGCTGGTGTGGATGCTGGCCTTAGATTGGGGTCAATCAAGGTCCAGATTTCGGCCTTATAAGTTTTCTTTCAAAAACAATTGGCCTCCTTTCCAGAAGTTCAGGCGTTCGTGAAAGGGGTTCTGCACATCCAGCCTCCATTTGTGCCTCCAGTGGCACCATGGAACCTTAATGTGGTGTTGCAGTTCCTTCAATCGGGTTGGTTTGAGCCTCTACAAGAACTAGAGTTGAAGTTTCTCACTTGGAAAGTGGTGATGCTTTTGGCGTTGGCATCCTCAAAGCGGGTGTCTGAATTGGGGGGCCTTGTCCCACAAGATCCCTTACCTGATCTTCCATGAAGATAGGGCAGAGTTGAGAACTCGTCAACATTTTCTTCCAAAGGTGGTTTCCTCTTTCCACATAAACCACCCTATTGTGGTGCCAGTTGCTACTGACACGTTCGCTGAGTCAAAGTCTCTAGATGTGGTTAGAGCTTTGA
Source organism: Pseudophryne corroboree (assembly GCF_028390025.1). Classification (NCBI taxonomy): domain Eukaryota; kingdom Metazoa; phylum Chordata; class Amphibia; order Anura; family Myobatrachidae; genus Pseudophryne; species Pseudophryne corroboree. The sequence goes on from NC_086445.1 coordinate 622,798,025, forward strand.
AGATTTATGTCGCTAGAACAGCTCGAATACGGAAAACAGAGGTTTTGTTTGTCCTGTATGCTCCCAACAAGATTGGGTGTCCTGCTTCCAAGCAGACTATTGCGCGCTGGATCAGAGGTACGATTCAGCAAGCTCATTCTATGGCTGTATTGCCGTTATCGATGTCGGTGAAGGCCCATTCTACTAGGAAGGTGGGCTCCTCCGGGGCGGCTGCCCGGGGGGTCTCGGCATTACAACTTTGCCGAGCAGCTACTTGGTCAGGGTCAAAGTTTGACACCTTGGCCGATGAGGACCTAAAGTTTGGTTAATCGGTGCTGCAGGGTCATCCGCACTCTCCCGCCCGTACTGGAGCTTTGGTATAGACCCCATGGTCTTGATGTCGTCCCCAGCATCCTCTAGGACGTATGAGAAAATAGGATTTTGATAACCTACCGGTAAATCCTTTTCTCCTAGTCCGTAGAGGATGCTGGGCACCCGTCCCAGTGCGTACTTTACCTGCAGTTTAGTTATTACAGTTACACGCGTTGTGTTATCTTGGTTTCAGCATGTTGCTGCAATTAATTCATGCCTGTTGGCGTGTGTTATGTTGAATGCCATGTGTGCGGTATGGTTGAGGGTGTGAGTTGGTAGATATCTCACCACTAGTTAAGTAATTCCTTTCCTCGAAATGTCAGTCTCCCTGGGCACAGTTCCTACAACTGAGGTCTGGAGGAGGAGCCAGTTCACACCCAATGAAAAGTCTTTAGAGTGCCCATGTCTCCTGCAGATCCCGTCTATACCCCATGGTCTTGATGTCATCCCCAGCATCCTCTACGGACTAGGAGAAAAGGATTTACCGGTAGGTTATCAAAAAAAAAAAATATGTATATTCTGCCTTTTACTTATTTTTTACTAAGTGATAACTCTGTCTGAAATAAATTCCCCTTTATTTATTTTATAAAAGATTTTTTCTTGAAAAATTATTTGAATCTACTTATTAGAGCTATATATCAGCATATAGACACCATTGGTCGCTTGAACTCCTATACTCCCCTTTCTATAATTTGTTACAGTATTTTACCAATACTGTGTACTTAAGGGTCAGCTGACGCCTATATATACACTGCTCAAAAAAATAAAGGGAACACTAAAATAACACATCCTAGATCTGAATGAATTAAATATTCTTATTAAATACTTTGTTCTTTACATAGTTGAATGTGCTGACAACAAAATCACACAAAAATTATCAATGGAAATCAAATTTATTAACCCATGGAGGTCTGGATTTGGAGTCGCACTCAAAATTAAAGTGGAAAAACACACTACAGGCTGATCCAACTTTGATGTAATGTCCTTAAAACAAGTCAAAATGAGGCTCAGTAGTGTGTGGCCTCCACGTGCCTGTGTGACCTCCCTACAATGCCTGGGCATGCTCCTGATGAGGTGGCGGATGGTCTCCTGAGGGATCTCCTCCCAGACCTGGACTAAAGCATCCGCCAACTCCTGGACAGTCTGTGGTGCAACGTGGCATTGGTGGATGGAGCGAGACATGATGTCCCAGATGTGCTCAATTGGATTCAGGTCTGGGAAACGGGCGGGCCAGTCCATAGCATCAATGCCTTCGTCTTGCAGGAACTGCTGACACACTCCAGCCACATGAGGTCTAGCATTGTCTTGCATTAGGAGGAACGCAGTGCCAACCGCACCAGCATATGGTCTCACAAGGGGTCTGAGGATCTTATCTCGGTACCTAATGGCAGTCAGGCTACCTCAGGCGAGTACATGGAGGGCTGTGCGGCCCCCCAAAGAAATGCCACCCCAATCCATTACTGACCCCATGCCAAACCGGTCATGCTGGAGGATGTTGCAGGCAGCAGAACATTCTCCTTTGCGTCTCCAGACTCTGTCACATGTGCTCAGTGAGAACCTGCTTTCATCTGTGAAGAGCACAGGGCGCCAGTGGCGAATTTGCCAATCTTGGTGTTCTCTGGCAAATGGCAAACGTCCTGCACGGTGTTGGGCTGTAAGCACAACCCCCACCTGTGGGGCCCTCATACCACCCTCATGGAGTCTGTTTCTAATCGTTTGAGTAGACACATGCACATTTGTGGCTTGCTGGAGGTCATTTTGCAGGGCTCTGTTCTCCTTGCACAAAGGCGGAGGTAGCGGTCCTGCTGCTGGATTGCTGCCCTCCTACGGCCTCCTCCACGTCTCCTGATGTACTGGTCTGTCTCCTGGTAGCGCCTCCATGCTCTGGACACTACGCTGACAGACACAGCAAACCTTCTTGCCACAGCTCGCATTGATGTGCCATCCTGGATGAGCTGCACTACCTGAGCCACTTGTGTGGGTTGTAGACTCCGTCTCATGCTACCACTAGAGTGAAAGCACCGCCAGCTTTCAAAAGTGACCAAAACATCAGCCAGAAAGCATATGAGAAGTGGTCTGTGGTCACCACCTGCAGAACAACTCCTTTATTGGGGGTGTCTTGCTAATTGCCTATAATTCCCACCTGTTGTCTATTCCATTTGCACTACAGCATGTGAAATTGATTGTCAATCAGTGTTGCTTCCTAAGTGGACAGTTTGATTTCACAGAAGTGTGATTGATTTGGAGTTACATTGTGTTGCTTAAGTGTTCCCTTTATTTTTTTTGAGCAGTGTGTGTGTGTGTGTGTGTGTGTATGTATGTATGTATGTATATATATATATATATATATATATAGACAAAAGAAAAGGGTTCTCTTGGGAGCTTAACCACCACAGATATCTAATTCATATGATAAAAATATTGTTTATTAAAACAACATATTACAGTATTGTCATATAAACTTCCATAACATGAATAGAAGGATCACACATGTTGATTGAGTAATACATTCATTTGTAATAATCTATTGTATGATGTTCTCAGTTGTTCGGTGAAGTGCTTATTCTTCAACACGAAAAAACATGTGTGACCTGTTCACAAATTCATAGAAACCCAAATTCGTAGAAACCCAATGCGTTTCGTCCGTTAGGACTTCATCAGGGGTTCACATCTAGGTGGTTCACAAAAGATATACATCAAATAATATCCCTTAAAATAACATTGATAAATACACTTTTTTAATCCACATATGTATCAAATAGCATTGATTATAAAATCCCTTCAGTGTTTGATATTATCTTGAATGCTCAAATAAAGACAATGAATCATATAAAATATACAAAAATAAGAATGAGAAGAACATTGGAGGAGGAGAGAACAAGAGAAAATTGGAAAATAAGAAAATAAGAATCAGAACCCTATTGTGCGAATCAACTTCAGATGTCAGATTAGAAACTGATGTACTAGTATAATGATTAACTTGTTCTTTTCATCATATAACCAGACAGTTCATTGGATGGGGTTCACTACGGCTGGAGGGGGTTCACTACGGCTGGCCGGCGGTCGGGCTCCCGGCGACCAGCATCCCGGCGCCGGGAGCCCGACCGCCGGCTTACCGACAGCGTGGCGAGCGCAAATGAGCCCCTTGCGGGCTCGCTGCGCTCGCCGCGCTACGGGCACGGTGGCGCGCTACGCGCGCCACACTATTTTATTCTCCATCTATGGGGGTCGTGGACCCCCACGAGGGAAAATAAGTGTCGGTATGCCGGCTGTCGGGCTCCCGGCACCGGTATACTGAGCGCCGGGAGCCCGACCGCCGGCATACAGAAGACCACCCCATTGGATGTACACTGATAAACAAATTGTATGATGACTGTAAGAATAACATCTGGTTTGAATGAGAATGATCACATTGAAGATACTCAGTTGGTTAATTAAAGCGGTTATACATACCAAAAAATGGCTTCACCAAAATATGTCAATACAAACAAAGCGTGGAATTGCTGAGAATGTATTCCTATAAAGTAGAATTACACTCCCGTTAGGTATATCCATCCTTATGCTAAATGTGAAAAATGTTATAGATATGAAGTACCGTTCTGCTGAGGATAATTCTTAACAGATATAACAATAGCCCCATTAAGCAAACTGACATTGTGATATTCATAGGAGGTATAATCTATGGATACATTAATTGAGGTTCGATATAGTCTCAAAAATTCATTTAATCCACAGCTAATCAAGGTCCAATGAAACAGATGTTTCAATAAATTCAATAATTTCAATAAATTCACATAACCCTTTCACTATACTGAGGTGTGTCTATATTACAGAAATTCATATATGATAAACCATTATAATTTAGATCAAATCATATATGATAAAATATTAGTATCCAGATTATATCCACATGTACATGTATATGTAGATTTATAAAGGACCATGCTGAATGATAGACTGTTCCTATACAGAATAGTAATAATCTACTGCAATAATTCATGTATGGCCAGAGTATAAGGCTTCTTGACTGAGTATACAGAAGCTTTCAATTAGAAGTGTATGTTCCCTCTTATGAGGCTAATGATCCACCTAAAAACAGTGATTTAGACAATATAAGCTCACCTTTTAGGTACTAATTGACCTTCAATTTATGGGTGTGACCGAAGTAAATCAGTAGTATATCCGTATGCTTCCTATGGAATTATGGGATACTTCATTAGGATTAGGAGTTCATTAAACCTTGTAAAAAATAAGCTACCCCCAGTATCGCAACAAATTGAATAAGGGGATGTAGCAACTTAATTTAACACTCATGGTAGACTAAATAGGTCATATATACACTTATGTAAATAAGTAAAATATTTTATTTTAATTATTTAAGAGACAGGCTCACCTTTCTAATAAATCCTATTGGACTTCAAAAATAAAAGGGCAAACCAGATGGATTCAAAAAGCACTATCCAATCCACTCCCTAATCCATATACACAAATGACGATTGGGGGTATTCCATATAAAGAGCCGCGCGTCGCCGCCATTTTCACTCGTGCATTGTCGATTGAGCGGAGATGATGTGGCTACGTTCTCTTCCGGAAATGCTCAATATCTGCTCAGTGTGCTGCATTGTGGGGACCAGTATATAGTAGTATGTCCATTGCTGTATCTTGCAGCTCCGTGTCAGACTCCGTTCTATTCTCCGGATCAGTGCTCAATATCTTTGCTGCATTGTGAGGACCAGTATATAGTAGTACAGTGCTGCATTGTGGTGACCACCAGTATATAGTAGTACAGTACAGTAGGCCATAGAGTTATCTTGCTGCACCGTGTCACTTCTAGTATCCTGATAATACCTGTGCTCCGTGTCAGTGCTGCATTGTGGTGACCAGTGTACTACAGTACAATTGTCCAGTGCTGTTCTCGCTGCTCAGTGTCAGTTCTCCGTAGTATCATCAGTGATAAGTATAATCAGTGCGCTGTTAGACGTGCGCCCGTTTTCCGCCATTAGTGCATTGGGATTTAGACAATTGATGACGTTATTGTGTCCCCGATACAAAATCCCATCTAGATTCCACTTCACTAGGCAGGCGATAGCGAGATTTCTCTGACGTCCTAGTGGATGCTGGGACTCCGTAAGGACCATGGGGAATAGCGGCTCCGCAGGAGACAGGGCACAAGAATAAAAGCTTTAGGATCAGGTGGTGTGCACTGGCTCCTCCCCCTACGACCCTCCTCCAAGCCTCAGTTAGATTTTTGTGCCCGAACGAGAAGGGTGCAGGCTAGGTGGCTCTCCTGAGCTGCTTAGAATAAAAACACCCCCTAGGGTAGATAAGGCGCTCACACGTTTATCTAAACAAGTAGCGTTACCGTCTCCTGATACGGCCACCCTCAAAGAACCAGCAGATAGAAGGCTGGAAAATATTCTTAAAAGTATATACACACATACTGGTGTTATACTGCGACCAGCAATCGCTTCAGCCTGGATGTGCAGTGCTGGGTTGGCTTGGTCGGATTCCCTGACTGGAAATATTGATACCCTGGATAGGGACAATATACTGTTAACTATAGAGCATTTGAAGGATGCATTACTATATATGTGTGATGCACAGAGGGATATTTGCACCCTGGCATCAAGAGTAAGTGCTATGTCCATTTCTGCCAGAAGAGCGTTATGGACGCGACAGTGGTCAGGTGATGCGGATTCCAAACGACATATGGAAGTATTGCCGTATAAAGGGGAGGAGTTATTTGGGGCTGGTCTATCGGACCTGGTGGCCACGGCAACGGCTGGAAATCCACCTTTTTACCCCAGGTCACTTCACATCAGCAGAAAAAGACACCGTCTTTTCAAACTCAGTCCTTTCGTTCCCATAAGTACAAGCGAGCTAAAGGCCATTCTTTCCTGCCCCGGGGCAGAGGAAGGGGAAAAAGACTGCACCATGCAGCCGCTTCCCAGGAGCAGAAGCCCTCCCCTGCTTCTGCCAAGTCTTCAGCATGACGCTGGGGCTTTACAAGCAGACTCAGACATGGTGGGGGCCCGTCTCAAGAATTTCAACGCGCAGTGGGCTCACTCGCAAGTGGACCCCTGGATTCTACAGGTGGTATCGCAGGGGTACAAACTGGAATTCGAGGCGTTTCCCCCTCGCCGGTTCCTGAAGTCTGCTCTACCAAAGTCTCCCTCCGACAGGGAGGCAGTTTTGGAAGCCATTCACAAGCTGTATTCCCAGCAGGTGATAATCAAGGTACCCCTCCTACAACAGGGAAAGGGGTATTATTCCACGCTGTTTGTGGTACCGAAGCCGGACGGCTCGGTGAGACCAATTTTAAATCTAAAATCCCTGAACACTTACATAAAGAGGTTCAAATTCAAGATGGAATCACTCAGAGCGGTGATAGCAAACCTGGAAGAAGGGGACTATATGGTGTCTCTGGACATCAAGGATGCTTATCTCCACGTCCCAATCTACCCGTCTCACCAAGGGTACCTCAGGTTTGTAGTACAAAACTGTCATTATCAGTTTCAGACGCTGCCGTTTGGGTTGTCCACGGCACCTCTGGTCTTTACCAAGGTAATGGCCGAAATGATGATTCTTCTTCGAAGAAAAGGCATCTTAATTATCCCTTACTTGGACGATCTCCTGATAAGGGCAAGGTCCAGGGAACAGTTAGAAGTCGGAGTAGCACTATCTCAGGTAGTGTTACGTCAGCACGGGTGGATCCTAAATATTCCAAAATCGCAGCTGATTCCAACGACACGTCTACTGTTCCTAGGAATGATTCTGGACACAGTCCAGAAAAAGGTGTTTCTCCCGGAGGAGAAGGCCAGGGAGTTATCCGAGCTAGTCAGGAACCTCCTAAAACCAGGCCAGGTGTCAGTGCATCAGTGCACGAGGGTCCTGGGAAAAATGGTGGCTTCTTACGAAGCGATTCCATTCGGAAGATTCCATGCAAGAACGTTTCAGTGGGATCTACTGGACAAATGGTCCGGATCGCATCTTCAGATGCATCAGCGGATAACCCTGTCGACAAGGACAAGGGTGTCTCTTCTGTGGTGGCTGCAGAGTGCTCATCTACTAGAGGGCCGCAGATTTGGCATTCAGGATTGGGTCCTGGTGACCACGGACGCCAGCCTGAGAGGCTGGGGGGCAGTCACACAGGGAAAAAAAATTTCCAGGGCTTGTGGTCAAGCATGGAAACATCTCTTCATATAAACATTCTGGAACTAAGGGCCATTTACAATGCCCTAAGTCAAGCGAAACCCCTGCTTCAGGGTCAGGCGGTATTGATCCAATCGGACAACATCACGTCAGTCGCCCACGTAAACAGACAGGGCGGCACGAGAAGCAGGAGGGCAATGGCAGAAGCTGCAAGGATTCTTCGCTGGGCGGAAAATCATGTGATAGCTCTGTCAGCAGTGTTCATTCCGGGAGTGGACAACTGGGAAGCAGACTTCCTCAGCAGACACGACCTTCACCCGGGAGAGTGGGGACTTCACCCAGAAGTCTTCCACCTGATTGTAAACCGTTGGGAAAAACCAAAGGTGGACATGATGGCGTCACGTCTCAACAAAAAACTAGACAGATATTGCGCCAGGTCAAGGGACCCTCAGGCAATAGCGGTGGACGCTCTGGTGACACCGTGGGTGTATCAGGCAGTGTATGTGTTCCCTCCTCTGCCTCTCATACCAAAAGTACTGAGAATCATAAGAAGGAGAGGAGTAAGAACGATACTCGTGGTTCCGGATTGGCCAAGAAGGACTTGGTACCCGGAACTTCAAGAGATGCTCACGGAAGACCCGTGGCCTCTACCTCTAAGAAAGGACCTGCTCCAACAGGGGCCTTGTCTGTTCCAAGACTTACCGCGGCTGCGTTTGACGGCATGGCGGTTGAACGCCGGATCCTGAAGGAAAAAGGCATTCCAGATGAAGTCATCCCTACCCTGGTCAAAGCCAGGAAGGATGTAACCGCAAAACATTATCACCGCATTTGGCGAAAATATGTTGCGTGGTGTGAGGCCAAGAAGGCCCCTACAGAGGAATTTCAACTGGGTCGTTTCCTCCATTTCCTGCAAACAGGACTGTCTATGGGCCTAAAATTAGGGTCCATTAAGGTTCAAATTTCGGCCCTGTCGATTTTCTTCCAGAAAGAACTGGCTTCAGTACCTGAAGTTCAGACATTTGTAAAAGGGGTACTGCATATACAACCTCCTTTTGTGCCTCCAGTGGCACCTTGGGATCTCAATGTTGTTTTGAGGTTCCTTAAGTCACATTGGTTTGAACCACTCACCACTGTGGACTTAAAATATCTCACATGGAAGGTGACGATGCTGTTAGCCCTGGCTTCAGCCAGGCGTGTGTCAGAATTGGCGGCTTTATCATATAAAAGCCCTTACTTAATTTTTCATTCTGACAGGGCAGAATTGAGGACTCGTCCTCAATTTCTCCCTAAGGTGGTTTCTGCCTTTCACATGAACCAACCTATTGTGGTGCCTGCGGCTACTAGGGACTTGGAGGACTCCAAGTTACTTGACGTTGTCAGGGCCCTGAAAATATATGTTTCCAGGACGGCGGGAGTCAGAAAGTCTGACTCGCTGTTTATCCTGTATGCACCCAACAAGCTGGGTGCTCCTGCTTCTAAGCAGACTATTGCTCGTTGGATTTGTAGTACAATTCAGCTTGCACATTCTGTGGCAGGCCTGCCACAGCCAAAATCTGTGAAAGCCCATTCCACAAGGAAAGTGGGCTCATCTTGGGCGGCTGCCCGAGGGGTCTCGGCTTTATAACTTTGCCGAGCAGCTACTTGGTCAGGGGCAAACACGTTTGCTAAATTTGCTGAGGAGGACCTGGAGTTCTCTCATTCGGTGCTGCAGAGTCATCCGCACTCTCCCGCCCGTTTGGGAGCTTTGGTATAATCCCCATGGTCCTTACGGAGTCCCAGCATCCACTAGGACGTCAGAGAAAATAAGATTTTACTTACCGATAAATCTATTTCTCGTAGTCCGTAGTGGATGCTGGGCGCCCATCCCAAGTGCGGATTGTCTGCAATACTTGTACATAGTTATTGTTAACTAAATCGGGTTATTGTTGTTGTGAGCCATCTTTTCAGAGGCTCCTTCGTTGTTATCATACTGTTAACTGGGTTCAGATCACAAGTTGTACGGTGTGATTGGTGTGGCTGGTATGAGTCTTACCCGGGATTCAATATCCTTCCTTATTATGTACGCTCGTCCGGGCACAGTATCCTAACTGAGGCTTGGAGGAGGGTCATAGGGGGAGGAGCCAGTGCACACCACCTGATCCTAAAGCTTTTATTCTTGTGCCCTGTCTCCTGCGGAGCCGCTATTCCCCATGGTCCTTACGGAGTCCCAGCATCCACTACGGACTACGAGAAATAGATTTATCGGTAAGTAAAATCTTATTTTTATCAATTAATATCAGTGATTTATAATTATTAATTACAATGATCTTGCCAAATAATTCCAGTGATTTTGTCATTTCTGTTACGTCCTTGAGGATGTTGGGGACACCAAAAGAACCATGGGATATAGACGGATCCGCAGGAGACATGGTCACTTTAAGACTTTCAAAGGGGCGTGACCTGGCTCCTCCCTCTATATCCCTCTCCAGACTCAGTTTAGAAAATGTGCCCTGCGAGATGGAGGCACTCGGGGGAGCTCTTAGAGTTTCTCTGAAAAGACTTAATGTTAGGTTTTTTATTTTGGGGAGATCTGCTGGCTGCAGACTCCCTGCTTCGTGGAAAAGAGGGGAGAGTAGTCTAGACCCACTTCTAATGATTTTCAGGGCTCTGCTGCTGCTGACCGGATACCTTCAGCTCCTGAGGGGAGATGAATGCCGGGCTCTGCTGGATGCTCTCTCCCACAGCTTGCTGTCCCCCCTCTTCAAGCCAGAAGTAATAAGACAGGTGAGTTTGTGAGGAAAATACATCTTCTCTTCAGCAAAGACGGCATATAGAGGTGCCGCGCAGCATGATTTGCTCAGTGCGCGCCAGTTTCCCGGACTGTACACACCGCTGGGTGCAGGGCGCTGACAGCCTTATTTATGAGGTATTTTTAACTCGCCCTGGGGAGTTAAAAATACCTCATAAATAAGGCTGGCATATCTGTACAGTGCCCTGGCACTGCCCGCAAACCCCCGCCAGGATAAACATGTAAAAATAAGCGGGAAGAAGCGCGCCATGTTGGGGGGCAGGGCTTCTTCCTCCAGGCTCACTCTGCGCCATTTCCTCCTCCAAGCAGCAGCGCTGGTCCTTCCTCACAGCAGACAAGTACCAGGGGCTATAAAGACGAGGGGGGGCAGATTATTTCTATACAAATATATAGCGCTGCAGCTCTGTGACACTTGAGGGTGTTTTAAGACCTGCACTTTGGCGCTGGGGTGTGAGCTGGCTCCTTTCCTTTTGTTCCCTCACAGGCTTTTCTTTGGGTGCTGTTAGGGAGACAACATGTCTGAGGCAGAATTTTCCTCTCAGGGGGATAATTTATTGGGGACACCAAATGTTTTGGGGGTCCTGTCGGCACCGCCGACGGCTGATTGGTTAAATGCTTTAAATGCTAATGTTACACTGTTAAATCAAAAGTTTACTGAATCTGACTCTCAACTGCAGATTTGGAAGAAATCAGTAGATGACGCTTTATTACAAGGGTTGCTGAAACGTGGTGTTGACCAATTAGATGACACAGATACCGACACGGACTCTGATACCGGTGCCGATTATGCTGATTCTAGATTAGATCCTAAATTGGCTAAGCCTATTCAATATATGATTGTGGCTGTCAAAGACATATTACGTATTGAGGAGGACCCCTTTACACAGGAAACGAGGGTCCTTATTTACAAGGAAAAGAGACGCTCGGTTTCTTTTCCTCCTTGTTTTGAACTAAATTACCTTTTTGATGGCATTTGGAATACACCTGATAAGAGATTTCTCATCCCTAATAGGATCAAGGTGGCATACCCATTTCCCGCAGCTGATAGGGATAAGTGGGAAACCACCCACAGTAGACAAAGCCCTAGCACGCTTGTTAAAACAGGTAGCGCTCCCTGCAGCTCAGTCGACGACTCTTAAGGAGCTGGCTGATCGTAAGCAGGAGGCTACTTTAAAAGCTATATTTACTACCACGGGGACGCAGCTTAGACCGCTTATTGCGTCTGCGTGGGTTAGTAGCGCCATTGAAAAATGGGCTGAAAGTTTATCTGCTGATTTAGATACTCTGGATAGGGATAGCATCCTAGTGGCGCTTGGTTATATCAGGGACGCGGCTGCGTACTTGAAAGAGGCTGCAAGAGATGCTGGCCTCCTGGGGGCTAAGGCTAATGCTATGTCTATTGCGGCTAAGCGTGCGCTATGGACTCATCAATGGAATGCTGACGCGGATTCCAAGAAAAACATGGAGTCCCTTCCCTTTAAGGGTGGGGAACTGTTTGGTGACGGCCTTACTGATTTAGTATCAGCGGCCACTGCGGATAAGTCTATCTACTTATTTACCTAATGCTCCTGCGCAACAGAAGAAACCGCACTATCAAATGCAGTCCTTTCGGCCCAACAAATATAGAAAAGGCCGTGGTAACTTCTTCCTCGCTACCAGAGGTAGAGGAAGGGGCAAGAGAACTCCCGCTTCCTCGAGTTTACAAGAGCAGAAGTCCTCCCCGGCTTCCGCCAAATCCACCGCATGACGCCGGGTCTCCCCTACAGGAGACCGCACCGGTGGGGGCACGTCTAAGGCTTTTCAGTCAGGTTTGGGTTCGCTCGGACCTGGACCCTTGGGTGTTACAAATTGTGACCCAAGGGTACAAACTGGAATTTCAAGACGTTCCTCCCTGCTGTTTTTTTCAAATCACCCTTACCAGTTTCGCTTCCAGACAGAGCTCTAGTCTGTGGAGCAATACAAAAATTATGTCAAAATCAGGTTGTGATCCCAGTCCCCCGGGAGCAACAAGGGGAAGGTTTTTATTCAAGCCTATTTGTAGTGCCAAAGCCGGATGGCTCGGTACAACCAATCCTCAACCTAAAATCTCTAAAAAAAAATTCCTGAAGAAATTCAAATTCAAGATGGAGTCTCTCCGAGCGGTGATCTCCAGCCTGGAGGAGGGGGAATTCATGGTGTCTTTGGACATAAAGGATGCCTACCTTCATGTTCCCATTTATCCCCCTCATCAGAGTTATCTCAGGTTTGCAATCCAGGATACTCATTACCAATTTCAGACGTTGCCGTTTGGCCAGTCCACGGCTCCGAGGATTTTCACAAAAGTCTTGGTAGAAATGATGGTTCTCCTCAGAAAAAGAGGAGTTACAATTATCCCGTACTTGGACGATCTCCTGATAAAGGCGAGGTCCAAGGAAAAACTGGTACAGGACATTACACTGTCTCTGTCGCTTCTGCAACAGAACGGCTGGCTCTTGAACCTGTCGAAATCACAATTAGTTCCAACAACCCGGTTGGCATTTTTGGGTATGTTTCTGGACATGGTCCAGCTGAGGGTGTTCCTCCCTCCTGAGAAAGCACTGGAAATTCAGAGTTTGGTAAAACTCATTCTGAAACCACCAACAGTCTCCATTCATCAATGCATTCGGTTGCTAGGGAAAATGGTGGCGGCATACGAGGCCCTCCAATTCGGGAGGTTCAATGCCAGAGTATTTCAGTGGGACCTGTTGGACAAATGGTCCGGATCCCACCTCCAGATGCACCGGAGGATAGTTCTATCCCCCAACACCAGGATCTCATTCCTGTGGTGGCTCCACAGCTCTCACCTCTTAGAAGGATGCAGATTTGGGATCCAAGACTGGATCCTAGTGACCACGGATGCAAGTCTCCGAGGTTGGGGAGCAGTCACACAAGGGGTGACCTTCCAAGGAAGATGGTCAAGTCAGGAAACTCTTCTTCACATAAACGTGCTGGAGTTGAGGGCCATTTACAACGGCCTTCTACAAGCGGAGCATCTTCTTCGAAACCGGCCTGTCCTGATCCAATCGGACAATGTGACAGCAGTAGCGTACATAAACCGCCAAGGCGGCACAAAGAGCAGAACAGCAATGGCAGAAGCCACAAGGATTCTTCGCTGGGCAGAGACTCTGGTAAGCGCTCTGTCAGCGATATTCCTTCCGGGAGTGGACAACTGGGAAGCAGACTTCCTCAGCAGACACGATCTACATCCAGGGGAGTGGGGCCTCCATCGGGAGGTCTTCACTCTAATCACCAATCTTTGGGGGATTCCCCACATAGACATGATGGCGTCCCGCCACAACAAAAAACTACTAATGTATTGTTCCCGGTCCAGGTACCCTCAGGCGGCGGCAGTGGATGCACTGACGTCACCTTCGGTGTATCAGTCGGTGTACGTTATGCCTCCGCTTCCTCTCATTCCAAAAGTTCTGAGAATCCTAAGAAAATCACAGATTCCAGCGCTCCTTGTAGTTCCAGACTGACCAAGGAGAATTTGGTACCCGGATCTTCAGGAGTTGTTAGTCGAAGATCCATGGCCTCTTCCTCTTCGCGAGGATCTGCTGTGGCAGGGGCCGTTCGTCTATCAAGACTTACAGCGGCTACGTTTGACAGCATGGCGGTTGAATGCCAAATTTTAGCCCATAAGGGTATTCCCGATGAAGTCCTTCCCACTCTTATTCTTGCTAGGAAGGGTGTGACGTCGAAACACTATCACCGTATTTGGAGGAAATATATTTCCTGGTGCGAGTCCAAGAAAGCTCCAGTGGAGAAGTTTGACCTTGCACGTTTTCTCCATTTTCTACAAAATGGAGTGGATGCGGGCCTTAAATTAGGCTCCATAAAAGTGCAGATTTCTGCTTTGTCAATTTTCTTTCAGAAACAATTGGCCTCACTTCCTGAGGTGCAGACCTTTGTAAAAGGGGTCCTGCACATCCAACCTCCTTTTGTGCCACCTGTGGCACCTTGGGATCTTAATGTGGTTTTAACATTCCTAAAATCACATTGGTTTGAACCTTTAAGTAAAGTGGAGTTGAAATTCCTCACTTGGAAGGTTGTCATTTTGTTAGCATTGGCATCCGCAAGGTGGGTGTCTGAATTGGCGGCCTTGTCTCACAAGAGCCCTTATTTGATCTTCCATGAGGATAGGGCAGAATTGAGAACTCAGCAACAATTTCTGCCAAAGGTGGTTTCCTCTTTTCATATTAACCAACCTATTGTGGTGCCAGTGGCTACTGGCACTTTGGCTGAGGAAAAGTCTCTGGATGTTGTCAGAGCTTTGAAAATTTTATGTTGCCAGAACGGCTCTAGTTAGAAAAACAGAGTCTCTGTTTGCGCTATATGCTCCCAATAAAGGCCCTCATTCCGAGTTGTTCGCTCGCTAGCTGCTTTTAGCAGCATTGCACACGCTAAGCCGCCACCCTCTGGGAGTGTATCTTAGCTTAGCAGAATTGCGAACGAAAGATTCGCAAAATTGCGAATAGAAACTTCTTAGCAGTTTCTGAGTAGCTCGTCACTTACTCTGCCACTGCGATCAGTTCAGTCAGTTTCGTTCCTGGTTTGACGTCACAAACACACCCAGCGTTCACCCAGGCACTCCCCCGTTTCTCCAGCCACTCCCGCGTTTTTCCCAGAAACTGCAGCGTTTTTTCACACACACCCATAAAACGGACAGTTTCCGCCCAGAAACACCCACTTTCTGTCAATCACACTCCGATCACCAGAACGAAGAAAAATCCTCGTAATGCCGTGAGTAAAATACCTAACTGTTGAGTAAAATAACTAAGCGCATGCGCTCTGCGAACATTGCGCATGCGCAGTAAGCGACTAATCGCAATATAGAGAAAATCGGCAACGAGCGAACAACTCGGAATGAGGGCCAAACTTGGGTATCCTGCTTCCAAGCAGACCATTGCCCGCTGGATATGTCACACGATTCAGCATGCTCATTCCACGGCGAGTTTGCCGTTACCTAAATCGGTAAATGCCCATTCCACTAGAAAGGTGGTCTCGTTCTAGGCGGCTGCCCGGGGTGTCTCGGCATTACAACTTTGCCGAGCAGCTACTTGGTCGGGGTCAAACACGTTTGCTAAGTTTTACAAGTTTGATACCTTGGCCGATGAAGACCTAAAGTTTGGTCAATCGGTGCTGCAGAGTCGTCCGCACTCTCCCGCCCGTTATAGAGCTTTGGTGTCCCCAACATCCTCAAGGACGTAATAGAAAACAGGATTTTAATACTGTGGCCGGAGAGACTAGCCAGCCACACGTGTAATGGCGTCTGCGGCACTGAAGGGGTTAACCCTCGTGCCCGGCGCCATGTTACGGACTGTTTAAAAGTTTGTTTAATGATGTGTTTTACTTTTAACATGTCATATGTAGTGCTCTGTGCACCATTGCAGGAAGGCATGTTTAACTGTATCTATTTTATATTCAAGACAGGCTTGGTGTATATTTAAAAGGAAAAATGCAGTTACTATAGCTGTCTGAATAAGCAACTCTTATCCTCTGGAAATAGGAAGTGGCATGCTAAGGGCCCTGTTCTATCAGAGAGGTGTGAAGGACAATACCTTTTGATGTGTAAGTTCCTTAGAGAGAGATACTAATCACTGGGTTTATGGGCTTGGAACTTGTTTCATGTAGGCGATTTGATATACGATCCCTAAATGGAAGATAAAGGAAGGAAGACCGTTTGTTTGTATTGTAGCCATTCCTGTTGTAATCTTAAACACTGGGATTGCCTGGAGATGGGAATGACCAGAAACATCTGTATTTTGAAGATATGTGATAAATTTATCAATAGTGAATGTTAATCTGATACCAAACGTTGTCTGGGTGACAGGAAGGAGGATATTGTTTTATTGCACTTATATCCTTGTAGAAAGTAATTTATTGGTATTTTGTAAAATAACCTGATTGGTTGGAGAAGACAGGGAGGGCTTACCCCCCTGTGGTACTGTGTGGAAAACTGACATAAAAAGGAGACCTGCGTGCCTCCAGAGTTGTAGTTGTAACATCTTCTTCTGCTGAAAACATCTTGATTGTATGCTGTTGCCCCTAGCAATAGGGAGGAGCCTTTTTAAAGGTTATTTGAGCAATAAACACCTTTGCCTCAAGAAGACTGCTTCATCTTGTGACCTACAGGGTTAGGCCAAACCTAGCCCCGTTCTCCGGCTGTCCAGGGAAGCACCTGACGTCTCCAAGCTCCGCCTTCCGCCAGCTACCGGTAGAGGCCTAGCAAGTGGCTAGTGGGGATTCGTCAGCACCACACAGCTGTGGTAAGGCAGTGCGTCGGCACATACAGAGCAGAACCGTGGTTCCAAACGCCACGGCAGGTTAGGAGTTTGGTGGTGGCAGCAAGAACCCGCCCACAGTGCAGTGGGTGGAGTCAGTAACAGGCGGTTACTGACGGTAAGCGGGAATCCCCTATGTGGTCAGGCCTCGTGTGGCTTGACCTTCCATTCTGTGCGCAGTCAACGGGACGCGGAAGCTGCGAGTGCTTCCGTACAGTACCGTCCTGTCACAGAAATTGGTGGCATAGTGGTGGGATATTCCCAGGCGGCTTTTCATCACCCGATTGGAGAAGCCGAGTTACTCAGGAGAGGAGTAACTGCAGCGCAGGAGAACGCACAAGATGGCGGAATTCAGCGGAATGTCCAAGGAGGATCTGGAGATCGTATGCCAGGGGAAGGGTGTGGATATCCCTTCCAACGCGTCCAGATGCGTCATGAAGGCGGCGCTCAGGAGCTGGGAGGAGTCTCATCGGGCGGAGGTGGAAAGCACTGACGGCGTCAGCATCGCAGAGGACGGCCCAACAGTGGACCTTCGTGAGGAACCGGTGAGAACCACAAGCCCCGCCCTCTCTCACAGCAGCAATGTTTCCCAGCAATCCCTAGCAGGGCCAGGATCCCAACGTCCCAGGGGGGGCGACCCGGATACCCTAGCAGATCGGCTAGCGGAATTGGGGGAAAGGGCAACGGAGCAAGAACGCATGCTTGTCATTCGGATGTGGCATGCGGAGCGGGCATCACAGGCCGTGGTACCCCGGGAGCCGTTGTCAGCTGTTGTACACAGATCAGGACGCATTCAGTTTGCCAAGTTTGCAGACAGTGATGGGGACATTGATGGACATTTACAAGTTTTTGAAAGGACTTGCAAACTACACGATCTACCCAAGTCGGAGTGGGTGAGACACCTTGTGCCCACTCTGCATGGAGAGGCCTTGGAGGCCTATCGAGGAGTGGCCGCGGAGGACTGTGGGAACTACGACGAAGTCGCGAAGGCCCTCCTCCAGCGATTCTTCATCACTCCCGAGTCTTACAGGAAGAAATTCAGAGACTTGCCCAAGAATCCTAGCAGCACCCATGAGCAATTCGCCACCCAGCTGCGGCAGTACGTGGTGAAGTGGGTGAAGGATTCGGAAGCCACTACATGGGACGCACTGATCGACCTGATCTGCAGGGAGCAGTTCTACCGCAGGTGCGCCCAAGAAGTGAAGGAGTGGGTGCTAGATCGGGAGCCACCCAGCTTAAAAATGGCTGCCCAATTAGCCGACAAATATGTGGCAATTCGGCCACGGGGGCAGAAGCGCCCCGCCAGCAGCCAGCTCCAACAGACTGTACCACCAAGGGGACCCCCCTCTTCAGCTCATCACCCCCAAAGACAAGCATCTTCCAACCCGGGTGCTCTTGGCCAGCAACCGCACCGCAGCGTCCCTGCAACTGATCAGAGATCATCGGTGCCACGACTGGAGAAGAAGTGCTACGGCTGTGGGAAAATCGGACATCTGAGGATGAACTGTCCTGCATCCCAAGCACCCCAGACTCGTGCCCCAAATCCGAGTGCTGGAGCCCGGCTCGCTTGTTTGACGAGAGGAGATGAGCCTACAGAGACTGTTCCCCCTCCAGTCAGTCCGATGGAGTGTGGCGAGAGACAGGTGCACTCTGCGGAGAGAGTCACCTGCATGGCCAAACAGCCCCTACACAACATGTGGAGGCACCTGCAGCCAGTCCACGTGGGACCCCTGCAGGGAGAAGGCCTAAGAGACTCTGGGGCCTCAATCACTGTGGTGAGCCCCCACCTTATAGATCCTGCTGCAGTATTGCAGGGTCGCACTGCCACGGTCACCCTGGCAGAAGGAACAGAAAAAGCGGTTCCCATGGCAAGAGTCTACCTGGACTGGGGAGCTGGACCAGAGTTGCGAGAAGTTGCCGTCATGGATGGTCTCCCAACTGATGTGGTCCTAGGAAATGACCTGGGTGGTGGGATCGTCACTACGTTTGTTGGCGCCATTCCCCGGAGTCAAGTTCCATACCCACCGTTGACATCAGCTACTCCAGCCCAGCCCAGAGGAAAAGACTACAGCTGCTAGACAACTGCCAGCACAGCCAACCACAGCATCAACCAGCCCAGAGGAAAAGATCACAGCGGCTAGATCAGCACATCGACCCCGCATGCCTTTTGCCTCTGGTATGCCCACGTCCACTAGCAACGCAGAGGATGTCGGTTCCAGCTCGTTTGATCCTGTGGGGGTGCCCAATGATGCTCCTGACCCAAGTGGTTTGCCAACTCCGGCGGTGAGTATGAGAAACCACACTGACTTTTTCATGACTGACCCCTACCAGACTGACCCTAGTAGTCCCCACCTAGATCCCCCTGTAGAGTGTCCCAATTTAGGAGAGATTGAGGGCCACAGGCAGGAGTTTAGGGAGGCTCAACTCTCTGACCCATCCCCAAAAGGCATGAGGCGCCACTCTGGCAGCAGCCTTGACAGGGTTGGGGCAGGAAGTTTGACCTGGCGGGAAGGGTTAAGGTACAGGGTAGACAGGAAAGTGGGAGGGGATAGACCAGATAGGGAATGTGTCCAACTGGTCCCCTCAGGGAACGTTCCTGCGCAACCGGTGTCGGTTGCCACTGAAACCCCTTTGGACAGTAACCCGGAGACAGACCGTACCCTGAAGTGCCTGACACAGAGCTTACCCTGGTCTGGAATGTCGGATGACGCCCAGACCAACTGTAAGGCTGGTGCCATGCGTTGGCAGCCGGGGCACTCCAGCGGTTGTGTTGTCTCTGGACCTCTGCCCATAGGAGAACCCTTGCAGCAAGTTGCTGTGGACATAGCAGGTCCCCTGCCTGTGTGCAGTAGATCGGGGAAGACACGCAGCCTCCCTGTAGTGGATGCCACACAGGATCCAGAGGCTGGTGGTCTGGCCGCCATCCCTGTGGCACAGGTAGCGGACGAGGAGGAAGGAGTAGGCCTAGGTGACAGGGTAGGTTTCCCGAGTCATAGGTCGGCGGAGGAGGATTGGAGGGCAGGTCTGACAGTTAGGGCAGACAGTTGCCAGAGAGGTATGACGGAGGTGCAGTGCCTGGGGCACCATGTGGGAGGAGACAGGGGTAGGCCCAACCCAGAGGGGTTGGAGGCAACCAGAGGCTGTCCCCGACCCACATCACCCAGACCGGTACTGACCTTAGAACCTGTAAGGCCCTACGGACATGTTGTCATTGACTTTAGTCCTGTAGTGAACCCCTTGACAGAGATGGCTAGGAAGGGCATTCCCAAGTCAGTGGACTTTGCACCCGCTTGCGAGTTGGCATTCCAGTCATTGAAGGAGGCTCGGGTACCCGCTCCAGTGCTGATGGCGCACTTTCTTGACCAGGACTGTGTGTTACGAACTATTGCGCCACTGCACGGACTGGGAGCAGTACAGAGCCAGAAAGAGCCATATGGGCAGGAGCACCCTGTGGCCTGGTTGAGCAGTATACTGCTATTGTGGGAGCTGGGGTATGCCACAATTGGGACACCTTGGGTGGCACTTGTTTGTAACCGGCCCCCCACCGTGGTGACTTACCACCTACCTGTTAGGTGGCTGCAACCTACCTTGGGGAAATTGGACAGACTTTTGTGGTGGAGCCTTGAACTTGGACTTCAGGTGGACTATTTGAACATTGTGCACCCACGAAGAGAGGCCCACTGCACTATGGATGAACTGTCTAGGCCGGAGCCTACACACCCTAGGTAGCGTCCCCTTCAACACAAGGGACTGCGGGACCAGGACCCAAATCGTTGGGACATGGGTCCCTGGTTGACCCGCTTGAATGGGGGGGGAGGAATGTGGCCGGAGAGACTAGCCAGCCACACGTGTAATGGCGTCTGCGGCACTGAAGGGGTTAACCCTCGTGCCCGGCGCCATGTTACGGACTGTTTAAAAGTTTGTTTAATGATGTGTTTTACTTTTAACATGTCATATGTAGTGCTCTGTGCACCATTGCAGGAAGGCATGTTTAACTGTATCTATTTTATATTCAAGACAGGCTTGGTGTATATTTAAAAGGAAAAATGCAGTTACTATAGCTGTCTGAATAAGCAACTCTTATCCTCTGGAAATAGGAAGTGGCATGCTAAGGGCCCTGTTCTATCAGAGAGGTGTGAAGGACAATACCTTTTGATGTGTAAGTTCCTTAGAGAGAGATACTAATCACTGGGTTTATGGGCTTGGAACTTGTTTCATGTAGGCGATTTGATATACGATCCCTAAATGGAAGATAAAGGAAGGAAGACCGTTTGTTTGTATTGTAGCCATTCCTGTTGTAATCTTAAACACTGGGATTGCCTGGAGATGGGAATGACCAGAAACATCTGTATTTTGAAGATATGTGATAAATTTATCAATAGTGAATGTTAATCTGATACCAAACGTTGTCTGGGTGACAGGAAGGAGGATATTGTTTTATTGCACTTATATCCTTGTAGAAAGTAATTTATTGGTATTTTGTAAAATAACCTGATTGGTTGGAGAAGACAGGGAGGGCTTACCCCCCTGTGGTACTGTGTGGAAAACTGACATAAAAAGGAGACCTGCGTGCCTCCAGAGTTGTAGTTGTAACATCTTCTTCTGCTGAAAACATCTTGATTGTATGCTGTTGCCCCTAGCAATAGGGAGGAGCCTTTTTAAAGGTTATTTGAGCAATAAACACCTTTGCCTCAAGAAGACTGCTTCATCTTGTGACCTACAGGGTTAGGCCAAACCTAGCCCCGTTCTCCGGCTGTCCAGGGAAGCACCTGACGTCTCCAAGCTCCGCCTTCCGCCAGCTACCGGTAGAGGCCTAGCAAGTGGCTAGTGGGGATTCGTCAGCACCACACAGCTGTGGTAAGGCAGTGCGTCGGCACATACAGAGCAGAACCGTGGTTCCAAACGCCACGGCAGGTTAGGAGTTTGGTGGTGGCAGCAAGAACCCGCCCACAGTGCAGTGGGTGGAGTCAGTAACAGGCGGTTACTGACGGTAAGCGGGAATCCCCTATGTGGTCAGGCCTCGTGTGGCTTGACCTTCCATTCTGTGCGCAGTCAACGGGACGCGGAAGCTGCGAGTGCTTCCGTATAGTACCGTCCTGTCACAAATACCTACCGGTAAATCCTTTTCTATAAGTCCGTAGAGGATTTTGGGCGCCCGTCCCAGTGCGTACTGTATCTGCAGTTTAGTTCTGGTTACACACATATTGTGTTATGGTTTCTTCAGCTTGTTGCTGAATTTTGTTCATGTCCATTGGCATGTGTTCAGTTGAATGCCATGTTATTCGGCATGTTTATGGCGTGAGCTGGTATGATGCTCACCTTGTTTGTTAAGTCCTTTCCTCAAAATGTCCATCTCTCCGGGCACAGTTCCAAACGGAGTCTGGGGAGGGATATAGAGGGAGAAGCCAGGTCACGCCCCTTTGAAAGTCTTAAAGTGCCCATGTCTCCTGCGGATCAGTCTATATCCCATGGTTCTTTTGGTGTCCCCAACATCCTTTACGGACTTGTAGAAAAGGATTTACCGGTAGGTATTAAAATCCTGTTTTTCTTCCAGTGATTTGGACCAATAATACCATTGATTAGAACAAATAATTCCTGTGATTGTCATTTTCTTCCAGTGATTTGGACCAATAATACCATTGATTTAGAACGAATAATTCCTGTGATATTGAGGTGTTTCTGTCGCTTAGCTTAGCCATCCAGCGACCACAGTGCACCTCTTTTTCTCTTTTCTTTGTATCATGTGCTGTTTGGGGACTATTTTTTTATGTGCCATCCTGTCTGACACTTCCGTATATGTCCAGTGGTACTGCCATTTGATATAATTCGCGACATTACTGCCATTTAATTCCAGTG
Organism: Pseudophryne corroboree; assembly: GCF_028390025.1. Taxonomy (NCBI): domain Eukaryota; kingdom Metazoa; phylum Chordata; class Amphibia; order Anura; family Myobatrachidae; genus Pseudophryne; species Pseudophryne corroboree. The sequence continues at coordinate 622,820,474 of NC_086445.1, forward strand.
ATTTTGTCATTTTCTTCCAGTGATTTGGACCAATAATACCATTGATTAGAACGAATAATTCCTGTGATATTGAGGTGTTTGTGTCGCTAACCTTAGCCATCCAGCGACCACAGTGCACCTCTTTTCTCTTTTCTTTGTATCATGTGCTGTTTGGGGCCAATTTTTTTAAGTGCCATCCTGTCTGAAACTGCAGTGCCACTCCTAGATGGGCCAGGTGTTTGTGCCGGCCACATGGGTCGCTTAGCTTAGTCATCCAGCGACCTCGGTGCAAATTTTAGGACTAAAAATAATAGTGTGAGGTGTTCAGAATAGACTGGAAATGAGTGGAAATTATGGTTATTGAGGTTAATAATACAGGTACTAGAGGATCAAAATTACCCCCAAATTCTATGATTTAAGCTGTTTTTGAGGGGTTTTTGAAAAAAACACCCGAATCCGACAAAAAATTTAAGGGCGGTTTTGCCAAAAACGCGTCCGAATCAAAACCAAAACACAAAACCCAAAAAATTTCCGGTGCACATCACTAATATATATATATATATATATATATATACATACACACACACACACACACACACACACACTAACCGCGAAAGACCACTAAAATAAGTGATGATGGATAATAGTCCATAAAATCTAACATGTAACGAAGTCATCAGCTTTAACAAAATCGAGGAAGTATGTGAAACATACTGTACCTACACCATGGATAAAACATCCTGCATTGTTTATGTGAAGTCAGGCAGTGGAAACTATCTATATGGTATAAATCCTTAACAATCCAGGGAAAAGGATTCTTATGGTAATGTACGGGTGTGACCCCTGAAACACTGATTGGCAACCATATGTTCTGATAATGGGTTTATTTTTACTGTTGTTGGTGGTAATATTAGTTTACCAATAGTTGGGACTTCATTATTTAGGAAAGAACCTTATGTCTCGGATTGCACCCTTAACTAGAGTAGTAGCTGTGGTTTTGATGGTACTGCTATGGAAATAATAAATGTTTGTTGATTTTTCAATGGGTTCTAGCATTTACTTAAATGTATGAAATTATAGCATTCTTGTTTGGATTTACCAAACCATAACTTTTCAGCTAAACAGTATTGGTAGGTCATCCTACATGCTGTGACATAGCGTGTTTTACTATGTCTCTCATTATGCATTAGTTACTCTTGCTTGCTTGCCCTTATCACAAGTAATTTTTTAAGTAGAATCATCGGCCTAATTTTCTGAACCCAATTTAATATGCAGGTGTATTAAGACACGGTCTCAGAAATATACATTTATATGCATTTCCTGAAGTGGCCCATGTATGGTGATTTTGATGGACAATTTGGACATTTTAGAATTTGGCATATATTGCAGCTTTTGAAGGTGCAACATAATCATAGAATTGATCAATTAGGATTGTTTTTATTAGGCTTACTGATATATGCGGCCTTCTGTTTATCATCATGCATATGTGGTCACCTGAAGTCTGAAAATTCTACTTGAATTCCATTTGTCTCGATCACCCAATAGTGGGATCTTTCAGTTTGCCATTTTACCATATACAGTGTCCTGTTACGTTGAATAAGGAATATTTAGATCTGCTTAGTTAAGTTTGCTGTTTAGTGTTATTTCGCTCATTAATAATTTGATGGCACCATCTTGTTTTCACATGCATAACTGCTACATGTGCTGTTGCCCATGTGCTGTACGAGCGCTCATTCACACTGCAAACACTGGGAGGTGTCATTGTACTTTATTGTACAATCAAGTATCTTTGGCACTTCCCTCCAACTTTATTGCAATGTATCCTTGAGGATGTTGTAAATAAGGTCGGGTAATCAGGGTGTTGATGAGAAGGCTTTATTCAAATATCTGATTATGGCAGAAAGAAAAGTGATTTGAACCAGTTTAAGATGGCATTATCTAGTACAATAGGATAAAGTCCTCCATGGACTGTATAGGATATTTATAACCAATTCCAGTGTTTCCTCCTGTCTATATAGTCTTCCCTTTTATAAAGTCTCCCTCATGCTTATTTACTTGTATTCTTCTACCCTTCTCAAATCCAATGTATACCGTCATGTAGTGTAGCTGAGTTCAGGGTTTGGGTGTAGTGTGCAACTCTGGAAATGGGTGATAACTGCTGAATTAAAATGAACATTCATCTAATTCCATCATTTACACAATCCTTTTTCTGTCCTACTTGATACTGAAATCTAAAATGAAAGACTGAAAAACATCTGGATTTCTTTACTACATTCCCCCCCCCACCAGATTTTGATAACATTTATGTTCAGTGTAATATTCGGTTAAAATCAATTCACAGGAGAACGAAAAATAATTTCACTGTAGGTGTGTTATAGAAAAAATCATTTATTTTTTTAATTGAGCTTATAACTGTGATATACCTTATGGTTACATATTAGCAGAGCTTATACAGTTTTTTTTTTTTTTTCTGAAGTCTTTGACAGTGATTCATGAGACTACCTTTCCTTAACGGTTTCTCTATTGGTATTAGACTTTACATAAAGTTACTAATAACCATCACTTACATTGTAAATAAAATTACTGACCTAGGGGTGATAACATTAGCTGCAAGATTCTGTAGTAGCCTCGGACCTTATGCTTATGTGTAATTACAGTAATTAAAGCCTCACTAATTTTTGCAAAACTGGATGGAGATCATTATCGGAACAAGCAAAATGGAGCAAAACCTTGCCGCAAATTGAATGGCCCATGTATATAATATATCTGACGTAAGGGAATAGAGCTTTTTACCACCTGTATATACATTTTACATAAACCCATGTCTGGTTGAAACTATATTTTTTATAAAAGTAGATGGTCACTGATGTATCGCATGTGCCTATCACCCATTATTGTAGTGGTTGGGTTGCTGTCTTTATAGCCGACGCTCTAAAATCTGTTTGTGTTTTATATCCAGTGATGAAGAAATCCTTAGTGACGATGAGGTGGAGAAAGAGGAGGCTGAGATTCCTAAAAATAAAGGTCCTCTGAAAAGGAAGTTACAAGTTAAAGAGTATCCAGACTTCATGGCAAAACGGTTTGCTGAATTCAGATCATACAGAAATAGCACTTTACAGAAGTGGCATGACAAGACAAAGCTTACTGGTAAAATAGGCAAGGTAATTGTGTCATTTTTCTTTTTTAATACAGATTTTGTTATTAAATTACCTAAAATTTTAATATTTTAACATGTATTTTTTATTTTTTTTTCCAGGGGCTTGGTAGCTCTGAGCGTTCCATATTGCTGCAAATAGAACAGATTATGAGTGACAAGGAGAGACTGCAGAGGCGCACACAGACCAAACGGTCCCTTTATAGCATTTTAGGAAAGTCTCAGCATGAGTCTCTACCTGTGCCAGAACATACCTCTGATGAGACAATGGTACTCTCTTTATTATACTTTTGTAGCAGAGTGTTTTTATTGCTTTACAGAAATGTCCTAGTAGTAATGGCTCTCTAGTGTTATAGACCTACTGAGCCTTTGGAGGAAAGGCGCATGTACATGCCTGGGTGGAAGAATGCAGAAGCCCTTTTTATGTGATGGCAAAAAAAAATCTGAATGTTTGTTTCTAAGACATGTCTTTTACAATTATGGGTAGAACTATTAAATGTTATATAATGGCTGTCACCTGAGATGAAACTGCTCAGAAATGTATGGGTAAATCTCCACAGTGTGTTCTGGTGGCTGATGACGTGCTAATCCAAGATTCCTGTAATTCACTAGGTAAATGGGAAAGGGTGTTTCCGCATCACATTATTGCTCCATTCCTAAGCACACTTTCCGTGCTGTGCTTAATAATAAAGTGTTTTCAGAACATATAGCTCATTACAGCAAAGGTGGGGAAGTCAGGGTCTCTGCCAGTTCCATGAATCTATTAAGATATTTTTGCTATTGTGAGTCTGAAGCTGAGCTCTCTGCAAAGCAGGCTGCCTTTTAATGGTAGTGCTGAAATGTGCTATTAAATTGGGTTGAAATGATCACAATACTATCCATATACAACAAGATGGAAAATATGGCAGTTGTGGAAAAATCTATTAAATGATATCTAGATTGTACTGGCTTTCCAAGCGCTCCTTTTCTTATATATATTCCATACCCCCACTCATCTCAGAGTAGCACTGAAGTCAGCTGCACTCATCAGAGAGACTTGCACAGCCTCTGTAATGCTCCCTCTCCCACTCACTCGTAGCGTTTATATTTCTGTAAGAATGTTGAGACGTTCTCCTAGAAGAGGTTATTATAAAGGAAGGGATTATTGAAATTGTTTGTTTTGTTTTTCTTCTTACCGCAGAACAATCAACACATCACGTCTAAGTTTTTGCCCTTCATAATTAAAATATGCGCTCCTAACTGATTAGGTTCAAGGTGCTAGAATAAACTCTACATACGGTGGCAAACACCAGAAAGTCCTGGACAATCTGTCCCAGCAGCTCCATGACTGGAAGCTGTATATTGTCTTTAAATTGAGGCTGAAAAGTAGAAAGTGCATGTCAGTCTGCATCATAAGTTTACTGTGTAACCTAAATTGTTTTATTTAGCTACCAGTATCAATGCCAGATGTTTCAACTCTTCTTAGAATATGATCTATAGCTCTTATTTTTCTCTCTTGCTAGTAGGACAGAGTGTTCTACAGTTTTGTCACTTTTATATGTTTATTAAGGTTGACATTAGAAGTGAGTCTCTACAGGCTAATAAGCATGGCGCCCATCTGTCCCTAACCTTTCTGGTGCCTAGAATGCAAAGAATGGACCTTTTCTTAGTATGTAGAATGACCACACATTGAGCTTGTGTGTGAATGAATCCACCTAGCCACCCACAATGATGTAAATGTAGGTCTGCCAAGGAATTCTACCATTTAGGGTATCCATTTGCATGCAGTAATTTACCGCACGGCAAGAATGGGGTAAAATAGCCTGATCGTATTATAAGGCTTTCCAATTACAGCCCATTTTTATTGTGCGGTAAATGACCCGTTTTCGGGCAATAATACATAAATTCTCAGACCCAGGAGTTATCGTGCAAAAACGGGTCTCCGGTGGCATGTTATCGCAGATTACGTTTATAAGCATAATCCCTGATAATTGCTATTTATGGGGGCTAATTGGATAGCATTGGGCCGATCAGTCACCGCAGCTAATTGGATACTAGCCTTATACTGAAAAACTACTACCAGGCGCAGTCACTAGCAGCTGGCTCCCAATTCTCTGCTAGTGCTAATGGTGCCAGGCAGGTACAATAAAATTACTCTGATGCTTTCCACACAAGGAACAATCTGCAAGATGTTAGTTACCTTTCCAGGCAGCTTTATCCTCTCATTGCACAAGCTCAGGGGTCCAGCACTATAGGTCTTGGGTGTTCCGCTTTCCCAACACAACTGCCCGTATACCCCTGATTAAGGATTTGGGGAGAAGTCTGCTTATTTGGTGATTATGGAATTACAATAATGGCCTTCTATAACTTACAGATAACTAAAATTCATACAGTACTTAAGGGTTTTACAGTCAAAAATGTGGTAACTGAAACATACATAAAATGTTAATTTATGACGGGGTAATCTTAATTACCCGCTTTTGCTATTCACTCTTACAAATCACATGACCCATTATTTCGCTGTGATTTTTAGGGTGTGCAGGCAGAAGGAAAACCGAACTCCCAGCTTAAAGAACTTGATGAAGAGATTTTTGATGATGATGATTTCTATCACCAGGTAAACTCACATCTTTAGTACTGTATGTAAATACACACACATTTCCTCATGGACTGGCAGTTGTGTACAGGAGCCTAATACTAAAAGCAGCACATATCTCACCCCCCACCCAATCCTTTCCTCCCCAAATCTTTCCACAAAACAGAAAGACTATTGGTAAAAGCACAGGGATTTTGTTCATATTTTGATCAAAATATTTGAGTTTGCAGCCCATCGTTACAGCACTCCAATTCTCTGCAAGTCCCCACACTAGCATATACTGTATGATCATAACACCATTACATTGCAGTTAAATGTACCTCCCAGATACAGAGGGGGACATCTATACAGAGCTGGCTTCTGAGCTACACCCAGTTAGGCCTTTTATAGCCTTGGCATTGAAAACAACTATGACAGCACTAGGCAAACTTTGAAACAAAACACAATTTTCCACATTTGGATTAAAAAGTGTTAAATTATGAGCAAAATTCCTTAACCCAGCACAGTTCACTAGCGGAACACAGTGTGCTCTAAAAGTATTACACAGACACAAGGCACTCGGGAGATTTATGATGAGTTGATATGGGGGAGAGGAGTGGTATCAGCGCATGTTAGGTATGCGGATGCTGCTTCCCTCCATATATTTACTGTGGCGGTGTGTGCTGTATGGCCTATGTCTATATTGGCGATGATATCTATAAGGTAGTGCGCCATTATGTGGTGCAATGTCTGACCATTCTGACACCTGCAGCTATCAATTTCAACAGCTGCAGGTGGTGCCTCTTCAGCACAGCAGGGACAGCGCAGTCTCTGGCTGCGGTGGCTGCCGGATCCGAGCTGCACAGAAGATCTCGCAATAGTAGCGGGAGAGACGCAGTGCATCAGTACTAGGACCACTGGAGGGGAGAGTTTGTGCTCCCCCACTCCTGTAAACAAGATGTTTTCTCTTACGTCCTAGAGGATGCTGGGGGTCTACATTAGTACCATGGGGTATAGACGGGTCCACTAGGAGCCATTGGCACTTTAAGAGTTTGAGAGTGTGGGCTGGCTCCTCCCTCTATGCCCCTCCTAACAGACTAAGTTTAGAAAATGTGCCCGGATGAGCCGGTTACAGCTAGGGGAGCTCTACAGAGCTTCTTTAAAAAAAAGGGTTTTTTTTTAGTTTACTATTTCTCTGACATCCTAGTGGTTGCTGGGAACTCCGTAAGGACCATGGGGAATAGACGGGCTCCGCAGGAGACTGGGCACTCTATAAGAAAGATTTGGTACTATCTGGTGTGCACTGGCTCCTCCCTCTATGCCCCTCCTCCAGACCTCAGTTAGATTTCTGTGCCCGGCTGAGCTGGATGCACACTAGGGGCTCTCCTGAGCTCCTAGAAAGAAAGTTTAATTTAGGTTTTTTATTTTACAGTGAGACCTGCTGGCAACAGGCTCACTGCAACGAGGGACTAAGGGGAGAAGAAGCGAACCTACCTGCTTGCAGCTAGCTTGGGCTTCTTAGGCTACTGGACACCATTAGCTCCAGAGGGATCGACCGCAGGACCCGTCCTTGGTGTTCGTTCCCGGAGCCGCGCCGCCGTCCCCCTTACAGAGCCAGAAGCATGAAGATGGTCCGGAAAATCGGCGGCAGAAGACTTCAGTCTTCACCAAGGTAGCGCACAGCACTGCAGCTGTGCGCCATTGCTCCTCATTACACACTTCACACTCCGGTCACTGAGGGTGCAGGGCGCTGGGGGGGGCGCCCTGAGCAGCAATAAAAACACCTTGGCTGGCAAAATAACCACAATATACAGCCCCAGAGGCTATATATGTGGTAATTACCCCTGCCAGAATACAGAAAATAGCGGGAGAAAAGTCCGCCGAAAAAGGGGCGGAGCCATCTCCCTCAGCACACTGGCGCCATTTTTCCCTCACAGTTCCGCTGGAAGGAAGCTCCCTGGCTCTCCCCTGCAGTCTACACTACAGAAAGGGTAAAAAAGAGATGGGGGCACTAAATTTAGGCGCAGTTTAATACTATAAGCAGCTATAAAGGGTCATAATTCAGTTAGTCCCTGCATTATTATAGCGCTCTGGTGTGTGCTGGCATACTCTCTCTCTGTCTCCCCAAAGGGCTTTTGTGGGGTCCTGTTTTCTTTAAGAGCATTCCCTGTGTGTGTGCGGTGTGTCGGTACGGCTGTGTCGACATGTTTGATGAGGAGACTTATGTGGAGGCGGAGCAGATGCCTGTAAATGTGATGTCACCCCCTGCGGGGCAGACACCTGAGTGGATGGATTTATGGAAGGAATTACGTGCAAGTGTCGACTCCTTACATAAAAAATGTGACGACATGCCAAATGCGGGACAGCCGGCTTCTCAGCTTGTGCCTGCCCAGACGACTCAAAGGCCATCTGGGGCTCTAAAGCGCCCGCTACCTCAGATGGCAGACACAGATGTCGACACGGATACTGATACCAGTGTCGACGACGATGAGTCAAATTTAATGTCTACTAGGGCCATTCGTTGCATGATTGAGGCAATGAAAGAGGTATTACACCTTTCTGATATAAACCCAGGTACCTCAAAAAAGGGTATTGTTTGGGGAGAAAAAACTACCTATAGTTTCTCTATCGTCCTAGTGGATGCTGGGGTTCCTGAAAGGACCATGGGGAATAGCGGCTCCGCAGGAGACAGGGCACAAAAAGTAAAGCTTTAGGATCAGGTGGTGTGCACTGGCTCCTCCCCCTATGACCCTCCTCCAAGCCTCAGTTAGATTTTTGTGCCCGGCTGAGAAGGGTGCAATCTAGGTGGCTCTCCTAAAGAGCTGCTTAGAAAAGTTTTTAGCTTAGGTTTTTTATTTTACAGTGAGTCCTGCTGGCAACAGGATCACTGCAACGAGGGACTTAGGGGAGAAGAAGTGAACTCACCTGCGTGCAGGATGGATTGGCTTCTTGGCTACTGGACATTAGCTCCAGAGGGACGATCACAGGTACAGCCTGGATGGTCACCGGAGCCTCGCCGCCGGCCCCCTTGCAGATGCTGAAACGAGAAGAGGTCCAGAATCGGCGGCAGAAGACTCCTCAGTCTTCTTAAGGTAGCGCACAGCACTGCAGCTGTGCGCCATTTTCCTCTCAGCACACTTCACACGGCAGTCACTGAGGGTGCAGGGCGCTGGGAGGGGGGCGCCCTGGGAGGCAAATGAAAACCTTTTTTGGCTAAAAATACCTCACATATAGCCTCCGGGGGCTATATGGAGATATTTAACCCCTGCCAGAATCCGTTAAGAGCGGGAGACTAGGCCGCCGAAAAAGGGGCGGGGCCTATCTCCTCAGCACACAGCGCCATTTTCCCTCACAGAAAGGCTGGAGGGAAGGCTCCCAGGCTCTCCCCTGCACTGCACTACAGAAACAGGGTTAAAACAGAGAGGGGGGGCACTAATTTGGCGTTAGAAATATATAAAAAAGATGCTATAAGAGAAAACACTTATATAAGGTTGTCCCTATATAATTATAGCGTTTTTGGTGTGTGCTGGCAAACTCTCCCTCTGTCTCTCCAAAGGGCTAGTGGGTCCTGTCCTCTATCAGAGCATTCCCTGTGTGTGTGCTGTGTGTCGGTACGTGTGTGTCGACATGTATGAGGACGATGTTGGTGAGGAGGCGGAGCAATTGCCTGTAATGGTGATGTCACTCTCTAGGGAGTCGACACCGGAATGGATGGCTTATTTAGGGAATTACGTGATAATGTCAACACGCGCCAAGGTCGGTTGACGACATGAGACGGCCGACAAACAATTAGTACCGGTCCAGACGTCTCAAAAACACCGTCAGGGGTTTTAAAACGCCCGTTTACTTTAGTCGGTCGACACAGACACAGACAGGGACACTGAATCCAGTGTCGACGGTGAATAAACAAACGTATTCCTTATTAGGGCCACACGTTAAGGGCAATGAAGGAGGTGTTACATATTTCTGATACTACAAGTACCACAAAAGAGGGTATTATGTGGGATGTGAAAAAACTACCGTAGTTTTTCCTGAATCAGATAAATTAAATGAAGTGTGTGATGATGCGTGGGTTCCCCCCGATAGAAAATATGGGCGGTATACCCTTTCCCGCCAGAAGTTAGGGCGCGTTGGGAAACACCCCTTAGGGTGGATAAGGCGCTCACACGCTTATCAGAACAAGTGGCGGTACCGTCTATAGATAGGGCCGTCCTCAAGGAGCCAGCTGACAGGAGGCTGGAAAAATATCATAAAAAGTATATACACACATACTGGTGTTATACTGCGACCAGCGATCGCCTCAGCCTGGATGTGCAGAGCTGGGGTGGCTTGGTCGGATTCCCTGACTAAAAATATTGATACCCTTGACAGGGACAGTATTTTATTGACTATAGAGCATTTAAAGGATGTATTTCTATATATGCGAGATGCACAGAGGGATATTTGCACTCTGGCATCAAGAGTAAGTGCGATGTCCATATCTGCCAGAAGATGTTTATGGACACGACAGTGGTCAGGTGATGCAGATTCCAAACGGCACAAAGGTGTATTGCCGTATAAAGGAAGAGGAGTTATTTGGGGTCGGTCCATCGGACCTGGTGGCCACGGCAACTGCTGGAAAATCCACCGTTTTTACCCTAAGTCACATCTCTGCAGAAAAAGACACCGTCTTTTCAGCTTCAGTCCTTTCGTCCCTATAAGAGTCATATCTGCCCAGGGATAGAGGAAAGGGAAGAAGACTGCAGCAGGCAGCCCATTCCCAGGAACAGAAGCGTTCCACCGCTTCTGACAAGCTCTCAGCATGACGCTGAGACCGTACAGGACCCCTGGATCCTACAAGTAGTATCCCAGGGGTACAGTTTGGAATGTCGAGACGTTTCCCCTGCGCAGGCTCCTGAAGTCTGCTTTACCAAGGTCTCCCTCCGACAAGGAGGCAGTATGGGAAAAAAAATCACGAGCTGTATTCCCAGCAGGTGATAATTAAATTACCCCTCCTACAACAAGAAAAGGGGGTATTATTCCACACTATATTGTGGTACTGAAGCCAGAAGGCTAGGTGAGACCTATTCTAAATCTAAAAAAATTTGAACACTTACAAAGGTTCAAATCAAGATGGAGTCACTCAGAGCAGTGATAACGAACCGGGAAGAAGGGGACTATCTGGTGTCCCGAGACATCAGGGATGCTTACCTCCATGTCCCAAATTTGCCCTTATCACTAAGGGTACCTCAGGTTCGTGGTACAGAACTGTCACTATCAGTTTCAGACGCTGCCGTTTGGATTATCTACGGCACCCCGGGTCTTTACCAAGGTAATGGCCGAAATGATGGTTCTTCTTCGAAGAAAAGGCGTCTTAATTATCCCTTACTTGGACGATCTCCTGATAAGGGCAAAGTCCAGGGAACAGTTGGAGGTCGGAGTAGCACTATCTCGGATACTGTTACAACAGCAGGGGTGGATTCTAAATATTCCAAAATCGCAGCTGATCCCGACAACAAGTCTCCTGTGCTTAGGGATGATTCTGGACACAGTCCAGAAAAAGGTGTTTCTCCCGGAAGAGAAAGCCAGGGAGTTATCCGAGCTAGTCAGGAACCTCCTAAAATCAGTGCATCATTGCACAAGGGCCATGGTAAAAAAAAATAAAAAAAAAAATGGTGACTTCCTTCGAAGCAATTCCAGTCGGCAGATTTCATGCAAGAACTTTTCAGTGGGATCTGCTGGACAAATGGTCCGGATCGCATCTTCAGATGCATCAGCGGATAACCCTATATCCAAGGACAAGGGTGTCTCTCCTGTGGTGGTTACAGAGTGCTCATCTTCTAGAGGGCCGCAGATTCGGCATTCAGTTTTGGATGTTGGTGACCACGGAGGCCAGCCCGAGAGGCTGGGGAGCAGTCACACAAGGAAAAAATTTCCAGGGAGTGTGATCAAGTCTGGAGATTTTTCTCCACATAAATATAGCTAAGGGTAAATTTATAATGCTCTAAGCTTAGCAAGACCTCTGCTTCAAGGTCAGCCGGTATTGATCCAGTGGGATAAAACATCACGGCAGTCGCCCACGTAAATAGACAGGGCGGCACAAGAAGCAGGAGGGCAGTGGCAAAAACTGCAAGGACTTTTCGCTGGGCGGAAAATCATGTGATAGCACTGTCAGCAGTGTTTCATTCCGGGAATGGAAACTGGGAAGCAGACTTCCTCAGTAGGCACGACCTCCACCCGGCAGAGTGGGAACTTCATGGGGAAGTTTTCCACATAATTGTAAACCGTTGGGAATTACCAAAGGTGGACATGATGGCGTCCCGTCTGAACAAAAAACGGGACAGGTATTGCGCCAGGTTAAGAGACCCTCAGGCAATAGCTGTGGACGTTCTGGTAACACCGTGGGTGTACCAGTCGGTGTATGTGTTCCATCCTCTGCTTTTCATACCTAAGGTACTGAGAATTATAAGACGTAGAGGAGTAAGAACTATACTCATGGCTCCGGATTGGCCAAGAAGGACTTGGTACCCGGAACTTCAAGAGATGCTCACAGAGGACTTATGGCCTCTGCCGCTAAGAAGGGACTTGTTTCAGCAAGTACCATGTCTGTTCCAAGACTTACCGCAGCTGCGTTTGACGGCATGGCGGTGGAACGCCGGATCCTAAGGGAAAAGGCATTCAGGAAGAGGTCATTCCTACCCTGGTCAAAGCCAGAAAGGAGGTGACCGCACAACATTATCACCACATGTGGCGAAAATATGTTGCGTGGTGTGAGGCCAGGAAGGCCCCACGAAGAAATTTCAACTCGGTCGATTCCTGCATTTCTTGCAAACAGGAGTGTCTATGGGCCTCAAATTGGGGTCCATTAAGGTTCAAATTTCGGCCCTGTCGATTTTTCTTCCAGAAAGAATTGGCTTCAGTTCCTGAAGTCCAGAAGTTTGTCAAGGGAGTATTGCATATACAACCCCCTTTTGTGCCTCCAGTGGCACTGTGGGATCTCAACGTAGTTCTGGGATTCCTCAAAACACATTGGTTTAAAACCAGTCAAATCTGTGGATTTGAAGCATCTCACATGAAAAGTGAACATGCTCTTGGACCTGGCCTGGACCAGGCGAGTGTCAAATTGGTGTTTTTTTTTTTTTTCTCAAAAAAGCCCATATCTGTTTGTCCATTCGGACAGGGCAGAGCTGCGGACTCGTCCCCAGTTCTCTCCCTAAGGTGGTGTCAGTGTTTCACCTGAACCAGCTTATTGTGGTGTCTTGCGCCTACTAGGGACTTGGAGGACTCCAAGTTGCTAGATGTGGTCAGGGCCCTGAAAATATAGGTTCCAGGACGGCTGGAGTCAGGAAAACTGACTTGCTGTTATCCTGTATGCACCCAACAAACTGGGTGCTCTTGCTTTTAAGCAGACTTTTGCTAGTTGGATGTGTAATACAATTCAGCTTGCACATTCTGTGGCAGGCCTGCCACAGCCAAAATATGTAAATGCCCATTCCACAAGGAAGGGGGCTCATCTTGGGCGGCTGCCCGAGGGGTCTCGGCTTTACAACTTTGCCGAGCGGCTATTTAGTCAGGGGCAAACACGTTTGTAAAATCCTACAAATTTGATACCCTGGCTAAGGAGGACCTGGAGTTCTCTCATTCGGTGCTGCAGAGTCATCCGCACTCTCCCGCCCGTTTGGGAGCTTTGGTATAATCCCCATGGTCCTTTCAGGAACCCCAGCATCCACTAGGACGATAGAGAAAATAAGAATTTACTTACCGATAATTCTATTTCTCGGAGTCCGTAGTGGATGCTGGGCGCCCATCCCAAGTGCGGATTATCTGCATTACTTGTACATAGTTACAAAAATCGGGTTATTATTGTTGTGAGCCATCCTTTCAGAGGCTCCGCTGTTATCATACTGTTAACTGGGTTCAGATCACAGGTTGTACAGTGTGATTGGTGTGGCTGGTATGAGTCTTACCCGGGATTCATAAATCCTTCCTTATTGTGTACGCTCGTCCGGGCACAGTACCTAACTGAGGCTTGGAGGAGGGTCATAGGGGGAGGAGCCAGTGCACACCACCTGATCCTAAAGCTTTACTTTTTGTGCCCTGTCTCCTGCGGAGCCGCTATTCCCCATGGTCCTTTCAGGAACCCCAGCATCCACTACGGACTCCGAGAAATAGAATTATCGGTAAGTAAATTCTTATTTTTTCCCCCATCTGAAGAATTAAATGAAGTGTGTGAAGAAGCGTGGGCTTTCCCCGATAAAAAATTGGTGATTTCAAAAAAATTACTAATGGCGTTCCCTTTCTCGCCAGAGGATAGGTCACGTTGGGAAACTCCCCCTAGGGTGGATAAAGCGCTCACACGTTTGTCTAAAAAGGTGGCACTACCGTCTCCGGATACGGCCGCCCTAAAGGAACCTGCTGATAGAAAGCAGGAGGCTATCCTAAAGTCTATATATACACACACTGGTGTTATACTGAGACCAGCTATTGCTTCAGCGTGGATGTGCAGTGCTGCTGTTGCATGGTCAGATTCCCTGTCGGAAAATATTGACACCCTAGACAGGGACACTATATTGCTAACCGTAGAGCATATAAAAGACTCAGTCTTGTACATGAGAGATGCACAGAGGGAGATCTGCCGGCTGGCATCTAGAATAAGTGCATTGTCCATTTCTGCTAGGAGAGGCTTATGGACTCGGCAGTGGACAGGAGATGCAGATTCTAAAAGGCACATGGAAGTTTTGCCTTATAAGGGTGAGGAGTTATTCGGGGATGGTCTTTCAGACCTTGTTTCCACAGCTACAGCTGGGAAGTCAGCATTTTTGCCCCATGTCCCCTCACAGCCTAAGAAAGCGCCGTATTACCAGGTACAGTCCTTTCGACCCCAGAAAAACAGGCGGGGAAAAGGCGGGTCCTTTCTGTCTAGAGGCAGAGGAAGGGGGAAAAAGCTGCAACGCACAGCAGGTTCCCAGGACCAAAAGTCCTCCCCCGCTTCTTCCAAATCCGCCGCATGACGGTGGGGCTCCACAGGCGGAGCCAGGTACGGTGGGGGGCCGCCTCCAAAATTTCAGCGATCAGTGGGTTCGCTCACGGGTGGATCCCTGGATCCTTCAAATAGTATCTCAGGGGTACAAGCTGGAATTCGAGGCGCCTCCCCCCCGCCGTTTCCTCAAATCGGCCTTACCGACAACTCCCTCGGGCAGGGAGGCTGTGCTAGAGGCCATTCACAAGCTGTATTCCCAGCAGGTGATAGTCAAGGTACCCCTACTTCAACAAGGACGGGGTTACTATTCCACACTGTTTGTGGTACCGAAACCGGACGGTTCGGTGAGACCCATTTTAAATTTGAAATCCTTGAACACATACATAAAAAAATTCAAGTTCAAGATGGAATCGCTCAGGGCGGTTATAGCAAGCCTGGACGAGGGGGATTACATGGTATCCCTGGACATCAAGGATGCTTACCTGCATGTCCCCATTTACCTTCCTCACCAGGAGTACCTCAGATTTGTGGTGCAGGATTGCCATTACCAATTCCAGACACTACCGTTTGGACTGTCCACGGCACCGAGGGTGTTTACCAAGGTAATGGCAGAAATGATGATACTCCTTCGAAAAAAGGGAGTTTTAATTATCCCGTACTTGGACGATCTCCTTATAAAGGCGAGGTCCAGGGAGCAGTTACTGGTCGGAGTAGCACTATCTCGGGATGTGCTACAACAGCATGGCTGGATTCTAAACATTCCGAAGTCACAACTGGTTCCTTCCACTCGCTTACTGTTCCTGGGGATGATTTTGGACACAGAACAGAAAAAAGTGTTTCTCCCGCAGGAGAAAGCCAAGGTGCTGTCATCTCTAGTCAGAGACCTCCTAAAACCAAAACGGGTATCGGTGCATCACTGCACACGAGTCCTGGGAAAAATGGTGGCTTCATACGAAGCAATTCCATTCGGCAGGTTCCATGCAAGGACCTTCCAGTGGGACCTCTTGGACAAGTGGTCGGGATCGCATCTTCAGATGCATCAACTGATAACCCTGTCTCCAAGGACCAGGGTGTCTCTACTGTGGTGGCTGCAGAGTGCTCATCTTCTAGAGGGCCGCAGATTCGGCATACAGGACTGGGTCCTGGTGACCACGGATGCCAGCCTTCGAGGCTGGGGAGCAGTCACACAGGGAAGAAACTTCCAAGGACTATGGTCAAGTCAGGAGACTTCCCTGCACATAAATATTCTGGAACTAAGGGCCATTTACAATGCCCTAAGTCAGGCAAAACCCCTGCTTCAAAACCAGCCGGTACTGATCCAGTCAGACAACATCACGGCAGTCGCCCATGTAAACCGACAGGGCGGCACAAGAAGCAGGATGGCGATGGCAGAATCCACAAGGATTCTCCGATTGGCGGAAAATCACATAATAGCACTGTCGGCAGTGTTCATTCCGGGAGTGGACAACTGGGAAGCAGACTTCCTCAGCAGACACGACCTACACCCGGGAGAGTGGGGACTTCATCCAGAAGTCTTCCTACTGTTGGTAAACCGTTGGGAAAGGCCACAGGTGGACATGATGGCGTCCCGCCTCAACAAAAAGCTAAAGAGATATTGCGCCAGGTCAAGGGACCCTCAGGCGATAGCTGTGGACGCGCTAGTGACACCGTGGGTGTACCAGTCGGTTTATATGTTCCCTCCTCTGCCTCTCATACCGAAAGTATTGAGAATAATAAGAAGGCGGGGAGTAAGAACGATACTCGTGGTTCCGGATTGGCCAAGAAGAGCTTGGTACCCGGAACTTCAAGAAAAGATATCAGAGGACCCATGGCCTCTACCGCTCAGACAGGATCTGCTACAGCAGGGGCCCTGTCTGTTCCAAGACTTACCGCGGCTGCGTTTGACGGCATGGCGGTTGAATTCCGGATCCTAAAGGAAAAGGGCATTCCGGAGGAAGTCATTCCTACGCTCATAAAAGCCAGGAAAGAAGTAACCGCAAACCATTATCACCGTATTTGGCGGAAATATGTTGCATGGTGTGAGGCCAGGAAGGCCCCTACAGAGGAATTTCAGCTGGGTCGTTTTCTGCACTTCCTACAGTCAGGAGTGACTATGGGCCTAAAATTGGGTTCCATTAAGGTCCAGATTTCGGCTCTGTCGATTTTCTTCCAGAAAGAACTGGCTTCACTGCCTGAAGTTCAGACTTTTGTAAAGGGAATGCTTCATATTCAGCCCCCTTTCGTGCCTCCTGTGGCACCTTGGGATCTCAATGTGGTGTTGAGTTTCCTAAAATCACATTGGTTTGAACCACTTAAAACTGTGGATCTGAAATATCTCACGTGGAAAGTGGTCATGTTGTTGGCGTTGGCTTCGGCCAGGCGTGTGTCAGAATTGGCGGCTTTGTCATGTAAAAGCCCTTATCTGATTTTCCATATGGATAGGGCAGAATTGAGGACTCGTCCCCAGTTTCTCCCTAAGGTGGTATCAGCTTTTCACTTGAACCAACCTATTGTGGTGCCTGCGGCTACTAGGGACTTGGAGGATTCCAAGTTACTGGACGTGGTCAGGGCCTTGAAAATTTATGTTTCCAGGACGGCTGGAGTCAGGAAAACTGACTCGCTTTTTATCCTGTATGCACCCAACAAAATAGGTGCTCCTGCTTCTAAGCAGACTATTGCTCGCTGGATTTGTAGCACAATTCAGCTGGCGCATTCTGCGGCTGGATTACCGCATCCAAAATCAGTAAAAGCCCATTCCACGAGGAAGGTGGGCTCATCTTGGGCGGCTGCCCGAGGGGTCTCGGCTTTACAACTTTGCCGAGCTGCAACTTGGTCGGGGGCAAACACGTTTGCTAAATTCTACAAATTTGATACCCTGGCTGAGGAGGACCTTGAGTTCTCTCATTCGGTGCTGCAGAGTCATCCGCACTCTCCCGCCCGTTTGGGAGCTTTGGTATAATCCCCATGGTCCTTACGGAGTTCCCAGCATCCACTAGGACGTCAGAGAAAATAAGATTTTACTCACCGGTAAATCTATTTCTCGTAGTCCGTAGTGGATGCTGGGCCCATCCCAAGTGCGGATTGTCTGCAATACTTGTATATAGTTATTGACTACCTAAGGGTTATTGTTGAGCCATCTGTTGAGAGGCTCAGTTGTATTTCATACTGTTAACTGGGTATAGTATCACGAATTATACGGTGTGATTGGTGTGGCTGGTATGAGTCTTACCCGGGATTCAACATCCTTCCTTATTGTGTCAGCTCTTCCGGGCACAGTATCCTAACTGAGGTCTGGAGGAGGGGCATAGAGGGAGGAGCCAGTGCACACCAGATAGTACCAAATCTTTCTTATAGAGTGCCCAGTCTCCTGCGGAGCCCGTCTATTCCCCATGGTCCTTACGGAGTTCCCAGCATCCACTACGGACTACGAGAAATAGATTTACCGGTGAGTAAAATCTTATTTTTACAGGGAGGCTGCTGGCAACAGCCTCCCTGCTTCGTGGAACTAAGGGGGGGGAGTAGTGTCCGCCCTGCGGGGTCTGAGCCACTATCTTCGCTGACAGGACACTGAGCTCCTGAGGGGATAGATCCGCCACAGGGGATCGCTCACTCCAGCAGCATGCCGCCACCCCCTTACAGAGCCAGAAGATCTGTGGCGAGTGAGTCACCGACCCCCTTGCAAGCGGGGGGCCGGTGTGAAGATGGCGGCAACAGGGTAGGGAGTGCGGTATTAACCGCACTCCGGAACTCAGAGGCATACTGTGAGGAGGCGCCCTGAGCCGTCGCCTAAACCCTGCACTGTTCAGAAAGTCTGTCGGGGTCCGTGGATCTCAGCCAGCATTATCCTCTGGCCAGTATAATCATTGTGAAGAGTGGGAAGACAGCGCCATTTGGAGGGTGGAGCTTCTCCTCAGAGCGGACCCAGCAGCATTCAGCACCATTTTCCTGCCTGCACAGCACTGTCCAGGAAGAGCAAGTCCATACACAGCAACTCCAGTTATCTCTCACGGTACCAGGGCATTGTAGAAGGGGGGAGGCTAAATACAGACTGTGTAACCTATTAAGGTGCACAGTCAGCGCTGGTAGGGGATCACCTTTTACCTAAAGGGCACTGTGTGTGGATTGGTTCTAATCTCTGTGTCTCTCTGGACATCCTTTGGGGGTGAAAATCTGTCTGCCCTCCCCTGTGTGTGTGTAGAGCAGGCATGTCCAAACTGCGGCCCTCCAGCTGTTGTGAAACTACATATCCCAGCATGCTCTGACAGAGAATGCTAAAGCTGTGTCAGGGCATGCTGGGATGTGTAGTTTCTCTGCAGCTGGAGAGCTGCAGTTTGGACATGCCTGATGTAGAGTGTCTGTGGTCTCCATATAGCTATGTCCAGGGACTCTGTGTCATATGCTGCAGAGGATATGTCCTCTCAGGATGATCTCATTCCATGTAATCAGGATTGCCTTGACACAGTTTTGCTGTCAGAGAATGCTAAAGCTGTGTCAGGGCATGCTGGGATGTGTAGTTTCTCAACAGCTGGAGGGCCGCAGTTTGGACATGCCTGCGGTAGAGGATAGAAAAAAATGGGAAAACCCACCCATTGTTGACGCGTCAGTATCCAGACTCTCAAAAAAGGTGGTTTTACCTGTTCCAGGATCTACCGCCTTGAAAGAGCCGGCTGATCGTAAAATTGATAATACGCTCAACTCCATGTACACGGCTTCTGGGGCAATACTACGTCACACTATTGCCAGTGCTTGGATTGCCAAAGCTATAGTGAAGTGGTCAGGCACGTTACTTGAAGATTTGGATACTATGGAGAAATGTGATGTTGAATTGTTTTTATGTAACATTCAGGATTCGGCAGGATTTCTGGTAGAATCCATGACCATGAAAGACCTGGGTTCTATGGCTGCGGGAATTTCTTCCATGTCTGTCTCCGCTCGTCGAGGACTGTGGTTGCGCCAGTGGTCTGCCGACGCGGAATCGATGAGAAGTGTGGAGACCCTACACTACACAGGTCAGGCTGTCTTTGGGGAGGCGTTAGATGCGTGGATCTCCATGGCTACGGCGGTTAAGTCACCTTTTCTTCCCTCAGCTGCACCTGCTCCTAAGAAACCCTTTTCTTCCACTACACCACAGCCCTTTCGGCCTGCCAAGCCCAGAAAGGCCAAGCCGTCCAACACCTTCTTTCGGGAAAGTCGTCCCAAGTCTAAGAAACCTGCTGCTGCAGGTTCCCAGGAACAGAAACCTGCTTCAGGTACACCGAAGTCCTCCGCATGACGGTGGATTGCACGCCCTGGAGGTGGGGCCGGTGGGAGCGATACTCAGGCATTTCAGTCACGTCTGAGTGTCGTCCGGCCTGGATCCCTGGGTGCAAGATATTGTGTCCCAGGGGTACAGGCTGGAAGTTCAAGATCTCCCTCCTCACCGATTTTTCAAATCAGGCTTGCCAGCTTTGCTGGCAGACAGGACGGTCCTGCAGGCAGCCGTCCAGAAGTTGGTGGAGGCACAGGTTATTGTACCGTCCCTCCTCATCTGCAAATAAAAGGTTACTATTCGAACCTTTTCGTGGTACCGAAACCGGATGGTCCGGTCAGGCCCATTCTGAACCTAAAATCGCTGAATCCCTTTTTGAAGGATTTCAAGTTCAAAATGGAGTCTCTAAGGGCGGTGATATCAGGTCTGAAAGAGGGGGAATTTCTGGTATCCCTGTATATCAAGGATGCGTACCTCCACATTCCGATTTGGCCGCCGCATCAAGCTTATCTCCAATTCGCACTGTTGGACTGTCACTACCAGTTCCAGGCCCTGCCATTTGGCCTTTCCACGGCACTGAGGGTATTCACCAAGGTGATGCCGGAAACAGGGGGTGAATATAATTCCATATCTGGACGATCTGCTGATAAAGGCGTCGTCCAAGGAGAAGCTGTTACAGTCCATTCTTCTCCTGCTCGGAGAACACGGTTGGATCCTGAATCTTCCAAAATCACATTTGGAACCCACCAGGAGGTTGTCCTTTCTGGGAATGTTCCTCGACACGGAGGTGCAGAGGGTTTTCTTCCAGAGGAAAAGGTGTTGGTGATACGGACAATGGTCCGGGTTGTCCTGAAGCCAGCACAAGTGTCGGTTCATCAATGCATTCGCCTTATGGGAAAGATGGTGGCCTCTTACGAGGCTCTACAGTACGGGAGGTTTCATGCGCGGTCCTTCACACTGGATCTCCTGGACAAGTGGTCGGGATCCATCTACATATGCACCAGAGGATACGTCTGGAAGCTGGCCTGCCGATAAACATTCTAGAACTAAAAGCCTTCTACAACGGTCTTCTCCAAGCGGCCCATCTTCAGAGAAATCGGGCCATTCAAGTGCAGTCGGACAATGTAACGACAGTGGCTTACATCAACCGACAGGACGGAACGAAGAGCAGAGCTGCAATGGCAGAGGTTACAAGAATCATCTTCTGGGCAGAAAAACACGCGTTGGCGCTGTCGGCAATCTTCATTTCGGGAGTAGACATCCGGGAAGCAGACTTCCTCAGCAGAAACTATCTTCATACAGGAGAGTGGGGACTCCATCCGGAGGTGTTCACGGAGGTAACAGATCTTTGGGGTGTACCTCAAATCGACATGATGGCCTCTCGTCTCAACAAGAAGCTTAGGCTATATTGTTCCAGGTCGAGGGACCCGCAAGCAGTGGCGTTGGACGCCCTGGTGACTCCATGGGTTTTCCAGTTGGTGTACGTGTTTCCACCACTCCCACTCATTCCAAGAGTGCTAAAGCTCATAAGGAGAACAAGGGTTCAAGCGATCCTCATTGCTCCAGACTGGCCAAGAAGGTCTTGGTACGCGGAACTTCTGGATCTACTGCTAGAAGAGCCGAGGCCTCTTCCTCTTCGGGAGGACCTGCTGCAGCAGGGGCCGTTCGCATATCAAGACTTACCGCGGCTGCGTTTGATGGCATGGAGGTTGAACGCCAGATACTAACTCGGAAGGGCATTCCGAACAAGGTTATTCCTACCTTGATACAGGCTAGGAAAGGAGTTACGTCTAAACATTACCATCGTATTTGGAAAAAATATGTATCTTGGTGTGAGTCAAAGAAGTTTCCCATGGTGGAGTTTCAACTGGGACGTTTTCTCCTCTTCCTGCAAGCAGGTGTGGATATGGGCCTGAGGTTGGGGTCCATAAAGGTCCAAATTTCAGCCCTATCCATTTTCTTCCAGAAACAGTGTGCTGCCCTCTCTGAGGTTCAGACCTTTTTGAAGAGAGTTCTGCACATCCAACCTCCCTTTGTACCGCCTACGGCGCCCTGGGATCTTAACGTGGTGTTGTAGTTCCTCCAGTCGGACTGGTTTGAGCCTCTACAGGAGGTTGAGGTCAAGTTTCTCATGTGGAAGGCTGTCACTTTGTTGGCCTTGGCTTCTGCTCGAGGTGTGTCGGAGTTGGTGGCTTTGTCCTGTAGAAGCCCATACTTGATCTTCCATGAAGGTAGGGCTGAGCTTCGGAGACGTCAGTTTCTTCCGAAGGTTGTGTCTGCATTTCATATCTACCAACCTATTGTGGTGCCAGTTGCAACGGACTCCTCAATTTCTTCAAAGTCCTTGGATGTTGTAAGGGCTCTGAAAATCTATGTGAAGAGGACAGCTCGTCACAGAAAATCAGACTCTTTGTCCTGTATGATCCCAAGAAACTTGGGTGTCCTGCTTCTAAGTAGACAATTTCTCGCTGAATCAGGTTCACTATCCAGCATGCGTATTCTACGGCAGGATTGCCATGTCCTACATCTGTTAAGGCCCACTCTACTCGTAAGGTGGGTTCTTCCTGTGCGGCTTCCCGGGGTGACTCGGCTTTACAGCTTTGCCGAGCGGCTACTTGGTCTGGGTCGAACACGTGTGCAAAGTTCTACAAGTTTGATACTTTGGCCTCTGAGGACCTGAATTTTGGTCAATCAGTTCTGCAGGAGCCTCCGCGCGCTCCCTCACCTTCTGGGAGCTTTGGTACATCCCCATGGTACTAATGTGGACCCTAGCATCCTCTAGGACGTAAGAGAAAATAAGATTTTGGTTACCTACCGGTAAATTATTTTCTCATAGTCCGTAGAGGATGCTGTGCGCTTGCCCAGCGCTTCGTTTTCCTGCTATTGTTGTTTGGTTCAGTACAACTTCGTTTTAGTTGAGTACTGCATTGTTACTTGGTAAGTAATGTTTCAGTGGTTGCTGCGTTTCAAGCTAGTTAGCTTGATGTGCCTTGTATGTGTGAGCTGTTGTGAATCTCTCCACTATCTGTGTAAAATCCTTCTCTCGAAGTTGTCCGTCTCCTCGGGCACAGTTTCTAGACGGAGTCTGGTAGGAGGGGCATAGAGGGAGGAGTCAGCCCACACTCCAATGGCTTCTAGTGGAGCAGTCTATACCCCATGGTACTAATGTAGACCCCAGCTTCCTCTACGGACTACGAGAAAAGGATTTACCGGTAGGTAACCAGAATCCTATTAATACATCTCATCGGAGTACCTTCGAAGCATGAAGCACTATAGAGGCACGATATGTGCCGCTATAATACATTCTCCCATCAGCATTACACTTGACAAACATCCCTAGGGCATGCTACAGTTTCTGAATCAACTACTGGTCAGGCAGTCACTTTTAACATGTTGCAAACATGTTCATTTTTTTTTTACACCATAAATACATACACACACACACACACACACACACACACACACACACACACACACACACACACACACACACACACACACGGGACATGTAGTCATTAATGATTAAAATAATACAAAGAAGATACTCATGACACACATTCTGTGTCATAAGTATCTCCTTTATTATTGTAATCATTATCACGGTGTTAAATGTGTTTGGGAGGCACCGACCGTGGTGCCTCCCGTTGTGAATGGGGAAAGGTGTGGGAGCGAGGCGCGGGCGGGGCCAAGCCATGGGCAGTAAAATCCCGTTGAAATTACATAGGAAAGCGGCCGCTTTCATACAGGAACACGTGCTTTCAACCCATGAAAGCACACCCCTGTGAGTTGAGGCCACAGTGATTGGCCAGCGGATCCGTCACTGGATCCGCTGTCATCACTTGGTGGGCTCAGCGGCGGGCGGTGGGACACGGCAGGCGGGATCCGAGATCCCTGCCTGCCATTCTGCAGAGTTTGGCAGCGGAGCGGTACCAGCGTAATTTTTTTAATTCAAGATGGCCACCGTGAGCCAATCACGGCTCGCCACGCCATCGCCCTGCCCCCTACCGCTGAATTATATTAGTCAGCATGAGGCAGCGGCGTCAGTCCGACGGCGGAGGAGAAGCAGTGAAGAGCTCCTGAAGAAAGAAGATGCCGTGGAAGTCCTAGATGGGCGGCGGCTATGCAAAAGATTTTAACAGCCGCCGCCCACAGGTGAAGACGCAAAAGAGATTAAAGGCTGCCGCCTCCCAGGTGAAGACGCCGGAGGAAGACGCCGGAAGCCTTGGGGAGGTGGCGATTCTCCAGGTGAAGACGCCGGAAGCCCTGGGAAGGCGACGGCCACGCAAAAGAGCTTAAAGGCTGCTGCCCCCGGGTGAAGAACCTGAGTAATAAAACTTTTTTTAAAGACAGTATTGTGGGGGTTTTTTTTATATTTTCTTTACAGGTGATCTGCAGGTGCCGGCGGGCCCTTTATGTCCGGGCATGCTGGCACTTGTGGTTCTCCAAGTGCCAGCATGCTGGGGCAGGCTTGCTGGGACCTGTAGGCCACCTGTAAAGAACAATATTAGCATACAATGAACCCCGCACCCACTGCCACCAGAGGTGTGGGGCATAGCACTGGGCTATCAGGCCAGTGCTGGTTGTTGCTCGGGAGCGGGGACCCCATTTTAATTTGTTGGGGGACCCGCTTTCCGACGAATTCCAACCCTGGACTGACTTACTTGGGGGGCGCTTTAACGGCATGGCAGGGGGACCCCACACTGAGTGTCTCCCCTGCTATGGCATTATCCCCCCTGGCTGGTTCTGCCTGTGTCTGGTGCTGGTTTTAGTGAGGTGTGTGTGTGGGGACTACACTTTTTTTTTTTTTTCTCTTACGTCCTAGAGGATGCTGGGGACTCCGTAAGGACCACAGGGGGTATAGACGGGCTCCGCAGGAGATAGGGCACCTAAAAAGAACTTTGACTATGGGTGTGCACTGGCTCCTCCCTCTATGCCCCTCCTCTAGACCTCAGTTAGATCTTGTGCCCAGAGGAGAATGGGTGCACTGCAGAGAGCTCTCCAGAGTTTTCTGTGGAAAAAGAATTTTGTTAGGTTTTTTATTTTCAGGGAGTCCTGTTGGAAACAGGCTCCTTGCATCGTGGGACTGAGGAGAGAGAAGCAGAGCTGGCTTGTCAAGTTGGGCACTGCTTCTAAGGCTACTGGACACCATTAGCTCCAGAGGGAGTCGGAACACAGGTCTCACCTGGGGTTCGTCCCGGAGCCGCGCCGCCGTCCTCCTCACAGATGCCGAAGGTAGAAGCGGATAGAGAAGACAGAAGACATCTTAGGTGGCAGAAGACATCAGATCTTCATGAGGTAAGGCTGCGCGCCATTGCTCCCAGTCACACACACACAGAGCAGCACTGAAGGGTGCAGGGCGCAGGGGGGGGGCGCCCTGGGCAGCAATAAACCTCACATTTTGGCACAAAACAGTGGCATTAGACTGCAGAGGCAGTAAATCGCTGATCCCCCGCCATTTTTTTGAAAAATCACTGGGACCGAAGCCCGCCGTCGGGTGGGCGGGGCTTGATCCTCAGCACTAACCAGCGCCATTTTCTCCACAGAAGCTGCATGAGAAAGAAAACGCTGGCTCCCTGGTCTCTCCCCTGCTGAACACAGGCTGGAAAAAAGAGGAGGGGGGCACTTTGGCGACGCAGTGAGTGGGAATTGACATAATATATATAAAAAAGCGCTATCTGGATATATATATTTTCTTTCAGTGTTGTTAAGCGCTGGTGTGTGCTGGCATACTCTTTCTCTGTCTCTCCTTAGGACCTGGTTGGGGTTTTGTCCCCTTATAGGTTAATCCCTGTGTGTGTGGGGGGTGTCGGTACGTGTGTGTCGACATGTCTGAGGCGGAAGGCTTCTCCAAGGAGGAGGTGGAGCAAATGAGTGGTGTGTCCCCGTCGGTTGTGCCGACTCCAGATTGGATGGACATGTGGCATACGTTGCATGCAAGTGTGGCATCTTTACATAAAAGGCTTGATAAGGCTGGTTTAGGGGGGACATCAGGCGGTCAGTCCTCAGCTTGGACCGACTCACAGGGCCCGTCGGGGTCTCAAAAGCGTCCCTTAACACAAGACACTACTACCGACACGGATTCTGATTCCAGTGTCGACTATGACGAAGTAAAATTGCACCCTAGGGTGACTAAAACCATTCAGTGTATGATTGTGGCAGTAAGGGATGTGTTGCATATTGTGGATGAACCCTCGGTCCCCGACACAAGGGTGCACATGTTTAAGGAAAAGAAATAGATTATTAATTTTCCCACATCTCATGAATTAAATGAGTTCTTTGGAAAAGCTTGGGAGACTCCGGATAAGAGACCGCAGATACCCCAAAGAATTTTTATGGCATACCCCTTCCCTAAGCAGGACAGGGAGATTTGGGAATCACCCCCCACTGTGGACAAGGCCCTGACGCGCTTGTCCAAGAAAGTGGCGCTACCGTCTCCTGACACAGCGGCCCTTAAGGACCCTGCAGATCGCAGGCAAGAAACTACCTTAAAGGGTATTTATTCTCATACGGGTGCTGTGTTAAGACCGACGATTGCGTCGGCATGGGTGTGTAGCGCAATTGCAGCTTGGACAGATGAGCTGACAGATCAATTTGATACTATGGATAAGGATACTATATTCCTAACTCTAGCCCATATAAAAGACGCAGTCTTATTTATGAGGGATGCTCAAAGGACATTGGATTGCTAGCTTCTAGGGCCAATGCCATGTCTATCTCAGCGAGAAGATCCTTATGGACTCGCCAATGGACGGGTGATGCGGCTTCCAAAAAACATATGGAAGTGCTACCCTATAAGGGTGATGTATTGTTTGGGGATGGGCTGACGGACCTGGTTTCCACAGCTACAGCAGGTAAATCAAATTTTTTACCATATATTCCCCAACAGCAAAAGAAAGCAACACCCTATAAGATGCAGTCCTTTCGGTCGCACAAGTCCAAAAGAGGTCGGGGATCCTCTTTCCTCGCCAGAGGTAAGGGCAGAGGCAAGAGAGCACCTGCTTCGGCAGGTGCCCAGGAACAAAAGTCCTCCCCGGCTGCTCCAAAAACCACAGCATGACGCTGGGACTCCCCTGAGGGAGTCCGCACCGGTGGGGGCACGTCTTCGACTTTTCAGTCAGGCCTGGGTCAGTTCGGACCTGAATCCCTGGGTGTTGGAAATAGTTTCCCAGGGTTACAAATTGGAATTCGAGGATGTGCCCCCGAGCCGATTTTTCAAATCGGCCCTACCAGCTTCCACATCGGAAAGGGATGTAGTGTTAGCTGCAATTCAAACGCTGTGTATACAGCAAGTGATAATCAAGGTTCCCCTGCACCAGCAGGGAAGAGGTTACTATTCAACCCTATTTGTGGTCCCGAAAATGGACGGTACGGTCAGACCGATTTTGAATCTGAAATCCCTAAACCTGTACATAAAAAGATTCAAATTCAAAATGGAATCTCTCAGAGCAATAATAGCCAACATGGTGGAGGGGGAGTTTATGGTGTCTCTGGACATAAAGGATGCGTACCTTCATGTCCCCATATATGCCCTCCATCAGGAATACCTGAGATTCGCTGTACAGGATTGTCATTACCAATTTCAGACGTTGCCGTTTGGACTTTCCACGGCCCCGAGGATTTTCACCAAGATAATGGCGGAAATGATGGTGGTCCTGCGCAAGCATGGAGTCACATTTATCCCATACTTGGACGATCTCCTGATAAAAGCGAGATCAAGGGAGAAATTGCTGAGCAGTGTGGCGCTCTCAGAGTGCTCCAGCAACACGGTTGGATTCTAAATCTACCGAAGTCACAGTTGATTCCGACAACTCGACTACCGTTCCTAGGTATGATACTGGATATGGAACACATGAAGGTCTTTCTCCCAATAGAGAAAGCCCAAGACATTCAGAACATGGTCAGAGACCTGCTAAAACCGAAAAGGGTGTCAGTTCACCAATGCACTCGAGTTCTGGGGGAAATGGTGGCGGCCTACGAGGCCATTCCCTTCGGAAGGTTCCATGACTTTTCAATGGGACCTTCTGGACAAGTGGTCCGGGTCCCATCTGCACTTACATAGGAAAATAACTCTGTCCCCAGGAACCAGAGTGTCCCTCCTGTGGTGGTTGCAAAGTGCTCACCTGCTGGAGGGTCGCCGGTTCGGGATTCAGGACTGGATCCTGGTTACCACGGACGCGAGCCTCCGAGGATGGGGAGCGGTCACACAGGGAAAGACTTTTCAGGGTCTTTGGTCAGACCAGGAGTCCCGTCTACACATCAATGTGTTGGAACTCAGGGCCATTTACAACGGCCTTCGACAAGCGGAGAGTTTTCTTTGAAACCTACCGGTTCTGATTCAATCAGACAATGTCACAGCAGTGGCTCATGTGAACTGCCAAGGCGGGACAAGAAGCAGAGTCGCGATGGCGGAAGCCACAAGGATACTTCGCTGGGCGGAAAATCATGTAAGCGCTCTGTCGGCTGTCTTCATTCCGGGAGTGGACAACTGGGAAGCAGACTTCCTCAGCAGACACGATCTCCATCCAGGAGAGTGGGGACTTCATCAAGAAGTCTTTGCAGACGTAACACGTCTTTGGGGAACTCCTCAAATAGACATGATGGCGTCACGCCTCAACAAAAAACTTCGGAGGTATTGCGCCAGGTCTCGGGACCCTCAGGCAGTAGCAGTAGACTGGTAACACCGTGGGTGTTCGAATCGGTCTACGTGTTTCCTCCTCTTCCTCTCATCACGAAAGTGTTGAGGACCATAAGACGAAGAAGAGTACAGACGATACTCGTTGTCCCAGACTGGCATCGAAGGGCCTGGTACTCGGATCTACAAGAGATGCTCACAGGAGACCCCTGGCCTCTTCCTCTGAGGGAAGACCTGTTGCAGCAGAGGCCCTGTGTATTTCAAGACTTACCGCGGTTACGTTTGACGGCATGGCGGTTGAACGCCGAATCCTAGCAAAAAAGGGGATTCCGGAAGAGGTCATCCCTACTTTAATAAAGGCTAGGAAGGAGGTGACGATAAAACATTATCACCGTATCTGGCGAAAGTATGTGTCTTGGTGTGAGACCAAGAATGCACCTACGGAAGATTTTCATCTGGGTCGTCTTCTCCACTTCCTACAGACAGGAGTGGATATGGGCCTGAAATTAGGCTCGGTTAAGGTACAGATTTCGGCCCTCTCGATTTTCTTTCAGAAGGAATTGGCTTCTCTTCCAGAAGTCCAGACGTTTGTAAAGGGAGTGCTGCACATCCAGCCCCCTTTTGTGCCTCCAGTGGCACCATGGGACCTGAACGTGGTGTTGCAGTAACTAAAATCACACTGGTTTGAACCGCTTAACAAGGTTGAGTTGAAATTTATTACCTGGATGGTGGTCATGTTGTTGGCCTTAGCATCAGCAAGGCGAGTGTCAGAATTGGCGGCTCTCTCACACAAGAGCCCCTACTTGATTTTTCATGTGGATCGAGCTGAATTGAGGACACGTCCGCAATTTTTGCCTAAAGTGGTTTCGTCGTTCCATATGAATCAACCTATTGTGCCTGTGGCTACCGGTGACCTGGAGGATTCCAGATCCCTGGATGTAGTCAGGGCCTTAAAGATTTATGTAGCCAGGACGGCTAGAATTAGGAAAACAGAGGCTCTGTTTGTCCTGTATGCGGCCAACAAGATTGGCGCTCCTGCTTCAAAGCATACTATTGCTCGCTGGATCTGTAATACGATTCAGCAGGCTCACTCTACGGCTGGATTGCCGGTACCAAATTCGGTTAAGGCCCATTCCACTAGGAAGGTGGGCTCTTCTTGGGCGGCTGCCGAGGCGTCTCGGCTTTACAACTTTGCCGAGCGGCGACTTGGTCGGGGTCAAACACTTTTGCTAAATTCTACAAGTTTGATACCCTGGCTGATGAGGACCTAGCGTTTGCTCAGTTGGTGCTGCAGAGTCATACGCACTCTCCAGCCCGATTGGATGCTTTGGTATAAACCCCATGGTCCTTACGGAGTCCCCAGCATCCTCTAGGACAGCGGTGGCCAACCTGTGGCTCTTGAGCCACATGTGGCTCTTTCTTTATTTAAATGTGGCTCCCAACACTCTAAATCATGTGACCACAACAGATACAGAAACCGATGCACTCCAGCCAGACACGCAGCAGCACTACAGGGACTGAAAACTGAAGGAGCCAGATACTAGAGGTGAGACACCCACAAGCAAACAGAGGAAACATTAGGGACTGCTGCAATGGCATGAGTTGATGGGGGGGGGGGGGGGGCTGTAGTGATACATGAGCGTGGGCTAGAGTGACACATGGCAGAGCTGGCTGGAGAGACACAGGAGGGTCCTGGAAGGAGTGACGCGGGAGGGTGGTAGCAGGAGTGAAACATGGGAGAGCTGGCTGGAGTGACATAGGAGGGTGATAGCAGGAGTGACACATGGAAGAGCTGGCTGGAGTGACAGGAGGGTGTTGGCAGGAGTGACACATGGGAGAGCTGGCTGGAGTGACATAGGAGGGTGGTAGCAGGAGTGACACATGGGCGAGCTGGCTGGAGTGACACAGGGGAGCTGGCTGGAGTGACATAGGCGGGTGCTAGCAGGAGTGACACATGGAAGAGCTGGCTGGAGTGGCAGGAGGGTGTTGGCAGGAGTGACACATGAGAGAGCTGGCTGGAGTGACACAGCAGGGTGTTGGCAGTAGTGACACATGGGAGACCTGGCTGGAGTGACACAGCAGGGTCTTGGCAGTAGTGACACATGGGAGAGCTGGCTGGAGTGACACGGGGGAGCTGGCTGGAGTGACATAGGAGGGTGCTAGCAGGAGTTACACATGGAAGAGCTGGCTGGAGTGACAGGAGGGTGTTGGCTGGAGTGACACATGGGAGACCTGACTGGAGTGACACAGCAGAGTCTTGGCAGTAGTGGAGTGACACATGGGAGACCTGGCTGGAGTGACACGGGGGAGCTGGCTGGAGTGACATAGGAGGGTGCTAGCAGGAGTGACACATGGGGGAGCTGGCTGGAGTGACACATGGGGGAGCTGAAGTTTATTATGTGAAAGTGGCTTTTTCAATGGATTTGGCGTTAAAAAAATTATTTTATGTCGTTATGGCTTTTTCAATGACTTTTATACCAGGGGTGTGGTATAGCAGGCACAAGGCCACATTCCATTTTTGCATGCGTGCCATCGGCTCGATGTCGGCTCTTTGACGTACCTAACAAGGTTTTTTGACTCTTTGTCACTGACTGGTTGGCCACCCCTGCTCTAGGACGTAAGAGAAAATAAGATTTTAAACCTACCGGTAAATCTATTTCTCCTAGTCCGTAGAGGATGCTGGGCGCCCGTCCCAGTGCGGAAACTCTGCAAGACTTGTATATAGTTGTTGCTTACATAAGGGTTATGTTACAGTTGACATCGGTCTTGGACCGTTACTGTTGTTTTTGTTCATACTGTTAACTGGTTATGTATGTTCCAGGTTACATGGTATGATTGGTGTGGGCTGGTATGAATCTTGCCCTTGGATTGCTAAATCCTGCCTTGTATTGTCCATCTCCTCTGGGCACAGTTCTCTAACTGAGGTCTGGAGGAGGGGCATAGAGGGAGGAGCCAGTGCACACCCATAGTCAAAGTTCTTTTTAGGTGCCCTATCTCCTGCGGAGCCCGTCTATACCCCCTGTGGTCCTTACGGAGTCCCCTAGCATCCTCTACGGACTAGGAGAAATAGATTTACCGGTAGGTTTAAAATCTTATTTTTTTTCCTCAATGGGGGAGGGGGGGTGTTTAGCTGTCAGTGCCTCCCTAGCCACTGACCTCACTGCACGTCACTGACACACACACACACACACACACACACACACAAACAGATTAGCTCCCTTATGAGCAATCCATTCGGCATATGAGTTCAACAAGAAAGGTAGAGAAGTAAGTTAAAAAAAATAAAATTAAAAAAAAAAAAGAGTTTAACAAATGTAATCTGCTCCCAGTTGTTAGTACAGGTTGAATATCCCATATCCAAATACGGAATATTCCGCAATACGGAATTTTTGGAATGAGATTGAGATAGTGAAACCTTTGTTTTCTGATGGCTCAATGTACACAAACTTTGTTTAATACACAGTTACTAAAAATATTGTATTAAATGACCTTCAGGTTGTGAGTATAAGGTATATAGTATATGAAACATAAATGAATTGTGTGTATGTACACACACCTTGTTTAATGCACAAATTTATTACAAATATTTGCTAAAAATTACTTTCAGGCTGTGTGTATCAGGTGTATATGAAATATAAATGTATTCTGTGCTTAGACAAAGGTCCCATCGCCATGATATCTCATTATGATATGCAATTATTCCAAAATACGGAAAAATCCCATATCCAAAATACTTCTGGTCCCAAGCATTTTGGATAAGGGATACTCAACCTGTAGTAGATTCATGTGGTTTAATAGTATGGTTTTGAGTATGAATGAAGGTTTCCGTTTACAATGAAGCCTTACCACTCCCTTTTTAGTACAAAGCAAGGTTGACTGTCAACCAAAATATAATATTTCTAATCAACTTAACTTCATATAAAAAAAAGGGGAGGGGAGCAGATGTCACCTTCCTCACAATTACATATGGTCAATAAGGGCTTAATATTGTCTAAAAGGGTCAAGATTGAATAATAATAATTATTATTTCTCTAACGTCCTAGTGGATGCTGAGGACTCCGTAAGGACCATGGGGAATAGACGGGCTCCGCAGGAGACAGGGCACTTTAAGAAAGAATTTGAATACTGGTGTGCTCTGGCTCCTCCCTCTATGCCCCTCCTCCAGACCTCAGTTAGAATCTGTGCCCGGCCAGAGCTGGGTGCTACTTAGTGAGCTCTCCTGAGCTTGCTAAAAAGAAAGTATTTTGTTAGGTTTTTTATTTTCAGAGAGTTTCTGCTGGCAACAGACTCTCTGCTACGTGGGACTGAGGGGAGAGAAGCAGCCCTACTAACTGAAGATAGGTCCTGCTTCTTAGGCTACTGGACACCATTAGCTCCAGAGGGATCGTACACAGGATCGCACCCTTGGTCGTCCGATCCCGGAGCTGCGCCGCCGTCCCCCTCGCAGAGCCAGAAGACAGAAGCCGGTGACAGAAGCAAGAAGACTTCGAAATCGGCGACAGAAGACTCCAGTCTTCATATGAGGTAGCGCACAGCACTGCAGCTGTGCGCCATTGCTCCCACACTAAACCCACATACTCCGGTCACTGTAGGGTGCACGGGGGGGGCGCCCTGGTCAGCAATTAGAGACCTCTTTGGCAAAAGTTTGCATAATATACAGTTGGGCACTGTATATATGTATGAGCCCCCGCCAAAATTGTACATGAAAGCGGGACAGAAGCCCGCCGTCGAGGGGGCGGGGCTTCTTCCTCAGCACTCACCAGCGCCATGTTTTTTCTCCACAGCGCCGCTGAGAGGAAGCTCCCCAGTCTCTCCCCTGCAGTTACACGGTAGAAGAGGGTAAAAAGAGAGGGGGGGCACATAATTAGGTGCAAAAATCAATATAAACAGCAGCTACTGGGTTAACATTAAGTTACTGTGTTATTCCTGGGTTAATAGCGCTGGGGTGTGTGCTGGCATACACTCTCTCTGTCTCTCCAAAGGGCCTTATGGGGGAATTGTCTTCAGATGAGCATTCCCTGAGTGTGTGGTGTGTCGGTACGTGTGTGTCGACATGTCTGAGGTAAAAGGCTCCCCTAAGGAGGAGATGGAGCAAATATGTGTGTGAGAGGGTGTCTCCGTCGACAACACCGACACCTGTTTGGATATGTGTAATTAAGTGCTAAGGTGAATTTATTGCACAAAAGATTAGAGAACAGACAGGAAATCTACCCATGTCTGTCCCTATGTCGCAGAGACCTTCAGAGTCTCTCAATGCTCACTATCCAAAATAATAGACACTGATATCGACACGGAGCCTGACTCCAGTGTCGACTACGATAATGCAAAGTTACAGCCAAAATGGCAGAAAAGTATTCAATATATTATTATTGTAATAAAAGATGATTTGCATATCACTGATGACAAATCTGTCCCTGACACAAGGGTACACATGTTTAAGGGGAAGAAAGCTGAGGTAAATTTCCCTCCTCTCATGATGAAAAAGAGCGGGAATCTCCAGACAAGAGACTGCAGTTTCCCACAAAGAATTCTCAGGCAGTATCCTTTCCCCACTAGGGCCAGGATATGATGGGAATCTTCCCCTAGGGTGTCACGTTTGCCCAAAAGGTAGCCCTGACGTAACAGCTATTCTCAGGGATCCTGCAGATAGCGTGCACATTCTGGTACACTACTCAGACCGGCGATTGTGTCGGCATGGGTTTATAGCGCTGTGGCAGCGTGGACAGGTACCTTATCAGCAGAGATTGAGACCCTAGTATGTTTATAGATATACATATGTATATATAGAGATATATATATATATATATATATATATATTAAAGATGCTGTCTTAAGAGATATGTATATATAAAACATGCCCAAAGAGACATGAGTATTCTGGGTCCTAGAGTCAAAGCTATGTCGATTTCTGCTTGACGTGTCCTGTAGAATATGCAATGGACAGATGTTGCCGATTTAAGAGGCATATGGAAGGCTGAGGATTGTGTGGAGAAGGGTTCTCGGACCTGGTCTCCACAGCTATAGCTGGTAATTCTGATATTTTGCCTTATATTCCGGCACAGCCTAGGAAAGCACGACAATATCAAATGCAGCCTTTCGAATAAAGAAACAAGAAAGTCCGAGGTGCGTCCTTTCTTGCCAGAGGCGGGGGCAGAGGAAAGAAGCTGCACAACACAGCTAGTTCCCAGGAACAGAAGTCCTCCCCGGCCTCTACAAAAATCCACCGCATGTCGCTGGGGCTCCACAGGCGGAGCTAGGACCGGTGGGGGCACGCCTTCGTAAGTAAAGCCACAAGTGGGTTCACTCCCTGTTAGATCCCTGGGCAATAGATATTGTGTCTCAGGGATACAAGCTGGACTTTGAGAAGATGCCCTCTCACCGACGGCCCTGCCAGCTTCCCCCCACGAGAGGGAAACAGTGTTAACTGCAATTCACAAATTGTATCTTCAACAGGTGGTGGTCAAGGTTCCCCTCCTTCAACAAGGAGGGGGTTATTATTCGACCATGTTGTAGTACCGAAACCAGACGGTTCGGTCAGACCCATATTGAATTTAAAATCCCTGAACATATACCTGAAAAGGTTCAAGTTCAAGATGGAATCGCTAAGAGCGGTCATTGCAAGCCTGAAAGGAGGAGATTTTATGGTGACTCGGGACATAAAGGATGCATACCTTCATGTCCCCATTTATCAACCTCATTAGGCGTACCTCAGAATTGTGGTACGGGATTGTCATTACCAATTTCAGACGTTGCAGTTTGGTCTCTCCACGGCTTGATTCTCAATATTCCAAAGTCGCAGCTGAATCCTACAACTCGTCTGCCCTTCTTGGGCATGATTCTGGACACAGTCCAGAAGAGGGTTTTTCTTCCGACGGAAAAAGCGCAGGAACTCATGACTAGTCGTGAACCTGTTGAAACCAAAACAAGTGTCAGTACATCATTGCACTCAAGTTCTGGGAAAGATGGTGGCAACATACGAAGCCATTCCATACGGCAGATTCCATGCAAGGACCTTCCAATGGGACCTATTGGACAAATGGTCCGGGTCGCATCTGCACCTGCATCAGTGGATCACCCTGTCACCCAGGGCCAGAGTATCTCTCCTGTGGTGGCTAAACAGTGCTCACCTTCTAGAGGGCCGCAGGTTCGGCATTCAGGACTGGATCCTGGTGACCACGGACGCGAGCCTCCGAAGTTGGGGAGCAGTCACACAGGGAAGAAATTTCCAAGGACTTTGGTCAAGTCAAGAGACTTGTCTTCACATCAACATCCTGGAACTAAGGGCCATATACAACGCCCTACGTCAAGCGGAGATCTTACTTCGCAATCGACCAGTTCTGATCCAGTCAGGCAACATCACCGCAGTAGCTCATGTAAACCGCCAAGGCGGCACAAGGAGCAGAGTGGCAATGGCGGAAGCCACCAGAATTCTTAGCTTGGCGGAGAATCATGTAAGCGCTCTGTCAGCAGTGTTCATTCCGGGAGTGGACAACTGGGAAGCAGACTTCCTCAGCAGACACGATCTGCAGCCGGGAGAATGGGGACTTCATCAGGAAGTCTTCGCGCAGATTGCAAGTCGGTAGGGACTACCCCAAATAGACATGATGGCATCCCGTCTCAACAAAAAGCTACAAAGGTATTGCGCCAGGTCAAGAGACCCTCAGGCGGTAGCTGTGGACGCCCTAGTGACACCGTGGGTGTTCCAGTCGGTATATGTGTTTCCTCCTCTTCCTCTCATACCCAAGGTGTTGAGGATAATAAGAAAAAGAGGAGTGAGAACAATTCTCATTGTTCCAGATTGGCCACGAAGGACCTGGTATCCGGATCTGCAAGAAATGCTCACAAAAGATCCGTGGCCTCTTCCTCTAAGGCAGGACCTGTTACAACAAGGTCTCTGTGTGTTCCAAGACTTACCGCGGCTGCGTTTGACGGCATGGCGGTTGAACGCCGGATCCTAGCGGAAAAGGGTATTCCGGATGAGGTCATTCCTACGCTATTAAAGGCTAGGAAGGCAGTGACGTCTAAACATTATCACCGAATATGGCGAAAATATGTTTCTTGGTGTGAGGCCAGGAATGCTCCTACGGAGGAATTCCATCTAGGCCGTTTTCTTCACTTGAATTTGGGACTAAAATTAGGCTCCATTAAAGTTCAAATTTCGGCCTTATCCATTTTCTTTCAAAAGGAATTGGCCTCTTTACCTGAAGTACAGACTTTTGTGAAGGGAGTACTGCATATTCAGCCTCCTTTTGTACCTCCGATGGCGCCTTGGGACCTTTAACGTGTTGTTAAGTTTCCTTAAGTCTCATTGGTGTGAACCACTGAAAACAGTGGAGTTGAAATATCTCACTTGGAAGGTAGTCATGTTGTTGGCCTTGGCTTCGGCTAGGCGAGTTTTGGAATTGGCGGCTTTATCACATAAAAGCCCCTATCTGGTTTTCCATATGGATAGAGCGGAGTTGCGGACCCGTCCTCAATTCCTACCTAAGGTGGTCTCATCCTTTCATATGAACCAACCTATTGTCGTGCCTGTGGCTAATCGTGACTTGGAGGATTCCGAGTCCCTTGATGTGGTCAGGGCTTTGAAAATTTACGTGGCCAGAACGGCTAGGATCAGAAAAACAGAAGCACTGTTTGTCCTGTATGCAGCCAACAAAGTTGGCGGCCCTGCTTCAAAGCAGACTATTGCTCGCTGGATCTGCAGCAGGCGCATTCTACGGCAGAATTGACGTTGCCAAAATCGGTTAAGGCCCATTCCACTAGGAAGGTGGGCTCGTCTTGGGCGGCTGCCCGAGGAGTCTCGGCACTACAGCTGTGTCGAGCTGCTACTTGGTCGGGGTCAAACACCTTTGCAAAGTTTTATAAGTTTGATACCCTGGCTGAGGAGGACCTCCTGTTTGCTCAATCGGTGCTGCAGAGTCATCCGCACTCTCCCGCCCGTTTGGGAGCTTTGGTATAATCCCCATGGTCCTTACGGAGTCCCAGCATCCTCTAGGACGTTAGAGAAAATAAGATTTTAAACCTACCGGTAAATCTTTTTCTCGTAGTCCGTAGAGGATGCTGGGCGCCCGTCCCAAGTGCGGACTACTTCTGCAAGACTTGTATATTGTTATTGCTTACATAAGGGTTATGTTATAGTTTCATCGGTCTTGGACTGATGCTATGTTGTTTTTTCATACTGTAACTGGGTAGTATATCACAAGTTATACGGTGTGATTGGTGTGGCTGGTATGAATCTTGCCCTTGGATTACAAAAATCCTTTCCTTGTACTGTCCGTCTCCTCTGGGCACAGTTTCTCTAACTGAGGTCTGGAGGAGGGGCATAGAGGGAGGAGTCAGTGCACACCCAGAGTCAAAGTCTTTCTTAAAGTGCCCATGTCTCCTGCGGAGCCCATCTATCCCCATGGTCCTTACGGAGTCCCAGCATCCTCTACGGACTACGAGAAAAAGATTTACAGGTAGGTTTAAAATCTTATTGTTACATTGTTTGTTTATATTTTGCTCATTTAAAGCCTAATACTGGGTATACTCTGTTCACTTAGATTATTCGGCTGATGATTGACCAGTGTATTACAGTGCCAAATTAGTAATTATCGGTCTGACAGACATGCAAAAACATCCAGTATTTCCCGATAAATCCCACATTAGGCTGGCCACATCTGGCACTGTATGTTCTGCTGTGGCCGACCACCTCACATTTGCCCTGTTCCTTGGCAGTATGTATGGTGTAATGGTTAGCATTACTGGCTCACAGCACTGAGGTCATAGGTTCGATTCCGACCATGGCACTATCTGCCATCAGTTTCTATGTTTCTCCTCCCCTGGGGAGGAACTCAGATATCGTAGACAGACACTGTAAAATATTTCATAATGTACGGCCACGAGATCTGATGGGTTTCAGCCTGTGTTTGCACAGCTTAAGCTTGAATACACATTATCAATCAATCAGCTGATCGGATTAAACAAAACACTCCCTATAAACTGAGCAGTGTGTACCCAGCTTGACCTTCTGTGACCCCTTTTTCCCCCTCCCCCCTGTACTCACTGAGCTCAGTGTGTATGTTCTACTATGGGATCGGGAGCTCCGTCTTCTGAAATATTAAACTGCACATAAGATGCGACCTCTGGATCCAACAGTTGCAGGAGCATTTTAAGCTATCTATTAGCTCACGCTCCCCTGCAAAAACACCTATACTATGGTCTGGCCAAGCAGCCAGTATCGGGTGGTAGAACCTTCAATTCAATTGTAAAGATGTGTTCTCAGCATACCGACTGCATATGGATTTAATTTACTATGTGGTGACCTGCTGTTCAAAATAAACACTGAAAGTGTTCATCTGAGTCCCCGTGTTTGTGAGCCTTGTCACAAGTGGTGGAGAATGCGAGCAAGGACACGGTGTACAGCAGAAACTGTTGGTAAGCATACCAGTGTTTAAACTGCAAAATTTCCCTTTTCTTTTCTTCCTATCTGGCTATGCAGTGCAAGTGGCAGCCTTAAAGGGCCATAGCATTATAGGCAGACTGTTTGCTGTTATGTGTTAAATAGCCAGCAAAACAGGCGGGTGTCGGCTTGGACTGTTTGTTAAGCCTGGCACATTATATTAAACCTCCTAGATTTGTCCTTAAAGGGGCCACGCAGGCAATATGGAGGAGTTACTAAAACAATTTGCTGAACTTGCAGCTGGGCAACAAACCCAGATTCAAATGTTACATGAGGGGCAACGAACCCAGGCTGAAAGACTGCAAACTCAAATTCAAATGTGCGATGAGTTAAAAGCGCTTAAAAAATCTGAGCCAGAGCGGGAAAGGCTACTAAAGCTCACCCAAGCGGATGATATAGAGGCATTCCTTTGCACGTTTGAGCGCACGGCCATGCGTTTGGGATGGCTTGTGGAGGATTGGTCTGACAGGCTGGCTCCCTGTTTACCAGGGGAGGCACAGCAGGCGTATGTAGACATGACTGTGGCTGAGGCACGCTGCTATCCTGGCCTGAAAAAGGCTATACTGGATTGGCTTGGAGTGACGGGGCCCAGCAAAGACCAAGAATACCATGACTGGCGGCTAGAGGGCTCTGAGCCTCCCAGGATTCAGCTGGCCAAACTAGCCCGACTGGCAAGGGTCTGGTTGCAGCCGGATAAAAACTCTGCAGTGTAGATTGTGGAGGTAGTCGCACTGGACCAGGCTATGCGGGTGTTAGACCGCTTGGTGCAGCAGTGGGCCCTTCAGGTTGACCCCCAGACATTTGAGGAGTTGGCAGTGGTGAATGAGTGGCACCTGACACTGGGAAAGCTGAATAAAGCCAGGTCAGGATACGGGCCACCACCTAAACCCAGAACGCCAGTCCCAGTAGTTAAACCAAAGGTTCTGCCTCCCTTGGTGTGCTTTGAGTGCAGCGTGCCTGGTCATGTGCGGCGGGACTGCCCGAAACAGGGAAAGCTGATGGATTGCAGTGCGGGGAAAACAGCTCGGCCGTTGGTCAGCAATGCGGCGGCGGGGTATCCCAAGCAGAGTCCTCCCTGTTCCGGGTGCAGGTACAGGTGGAAAACCGGGAGATTTGGTCCCTAGTGGATACCGGCAGTGAGCTCACCATTGTCGCGGCCAACGTGGTTCCTCCGGGAGTTGACAAGGTCCAGCCTCCTGTCAGGGTGTTGTGCATCCATGACGATGTGGAGGAGTGCCCACGTGTCTACTTATCCCTGACCGTTCAAGGTCGGTCGTTAAAGGTGGTAGCGGCAGTGACCTCCAGATCCCCGTATCCGCTGATCCTAGGCCAGGACTTTCCATTGCTGCAGGAGCTGGTTACCTGGCATGCTACCAACAAACAGTCAACCACCGAAACAACTCGGAAGCCAAAGACTAACAAAGTTTAGCATTCGGGAGAGAGGCTGACGGCCCCAAACCACCCCATGAGACTGAGTCTGACTGAAGATATCACTGCAGGACTTTGGGAGAGATCAACGCGAAGACAGCAATTTGGTACAAGCCTTTGAGACTGTTAAAGTAGTTAACGGCAGGGTAGTTGATGCTTTACCATCAGAGGGTGTACCATATTTTGTTTTGAAAATGATTTGCTATATCGTCTCATTACTTTACAAGGGAAACAGGTAGATCAGCTCTTGGTTCACCGAAAACTGGAGCGGTTGGTGTTAGAAGCTGCACAGACGCATTTGTGGGGTGGCCATCTAGGGGGGAAGAAAACACTCCAACGCATTCAGTTAAGGTTCTTTTGGCCCGGCATCTATGCTTCCGTTAAGAGGTATTGTCAGGAATGCCCAGTCTGCCAGAGGATAGCCCTACAGCCAGAGTTTAGAGCTCCGCTGGTACCCCTCCCTATGATTTCTGTACCTTTTGAGCGGTTTGGTATGGATCTGATAGGGCCAGTGGAAATATCTGCTCAAGGGGACCAATACATATTGGTGGTAGTTGATTTTGCCACCAGGTACCCAGAGGCTATACCCCTGCACAATATCAAATCTGTTACTATTGCCAGAGAACTACTAACCATGAATACCCGCTTAGGAATACCGAAAGAGGTCTTAACGGACCAAAGTACACCTTTCGTGTCTAAACTCATGAAAGATTTATGTCTGTTGCTAAACGTAAACGGGATTGCCACCTCGGTGTACCACCCGCAGACAGATGGCCTGGTGGAAAGATTTAATAAAACCCTTAAGCAAATGATAAAGAGGGCAGTGTCGCAAGAAAAACGAGATTGGGATCTGCTCCTACCTTACTTAATGTTTGCCGTCAGAGAGGTACCCCAATCCTCCACAGGGTTTAGTCCCTTTGAGCTCCTCTATGGGAGTCAGCCCAGAGGAATTCTAGATCTTTTAAAAGAAGGGTGGGAAGAGCAACCATGCCAGGACCCTAACGTCGTTCAGTTTGTGGCCCAGTTATACGGCCGTCTAAGGCAGATTGCGCCACTACTGAACGAACACATGGAAAGGGCCCAACAACGTCAGAAACAGAGGTATGATGTCACCTCAGTCAACCGGTCTTTTAATCCAGGAGACAAAGTGTTAGTGCTGGTGCCCACCACAGAAAGCAAGATGTATGCACAATGGGGGCCCTTATGAGATCATCGAGGCAGTGGGACCGGTCAATTACAGGGTCCGACAGGAGGGTAGAAGGAGGGAGGTACAAGTCTACCATGTAAACCTGTTAAAACCCTGGAAGGAAATTGCCAATTGGACCACTTTGGTAAAAAGATTTCAGAATGCCAGGTACCCATTGAAGCCACGCTTTTACTGAACAGAAACGGGAAGTGGTGGCAAAACGCTACCACGATGTGTTTTCTGCCATTCCGGGAAAAAGGCAGATCATCCAACATGATGTTGTGACTCCACCCGGGGTGGTCATTTAAACAGAGGCCATATCGCATACTCGAAGCAAAGCAGGCAGCGGTACAGCAGGAGGTGGAAGAGATGTTACGCCTAGGGGTTATTGAGGAATTCACCAGTGAGTGGAATAATCCAATTGTCCTAGTACCGAAGCCTTCATGTGCCTTACGGTTCAGCAATGACTTCCGTAAATTAAATCAAGTGTCCCGGTTTGATTCTTACCCTATGCTCTGGGTTGATGAGTTGGTAGAAAATTTAGCCAATAGTCAATATCTCACTACACTTGATTTGACAAAAGGTTATTGGCAGCTTTCGTTAACAGAAGCTGTTAAGGCAAAAACAGCCTTCTCTACCCCAGAAGGCTTATTCCAGTATAAAATGCTCCCATTTGGTTTAGATGGTGCCCCAGCAACCTTCCAGAGCGCTATGAATAAGTTACTGCGGCCCCACAGGGAATATGCAACTGCATATTTAGATGACATTGTTATTTTCAGCTCTGACTGGGAGTCACACCTACCAAAGGTAGGAGCTGTTTTACAGTCTCTACGGGCACACGGGTTTACCGCCAACCCTGAGAAATGTGCCATTGGTATGATTGAGGCCAAGTATTTGGGGTACATTGTGGGCAGAGGACAGGTTAAACCTCAGCCTAGTAAGGTAGAAGCAGTCCTCACCTGGTCTAGACCTAAATGTAAATCACAATTAGGAAATTTCTCGGTTTGGTCGGATATTATCGCAGGTTCATTAGAGATTTCGCCGCTAGAGCAGCTCCACTAACCGAATGTCTTAAAAAAAACAATTCCCAGACAAG
The DNA here is from genome assembly GCF_028390025.1 of Pseudophryne corroboree. Classification (NCBI taxonomy): domain Eukaryota; kingdom Metazoa; phylum Chordata; class Amphibia; order Anura; family Myobatrachidae; genus Pseudophryne; species Pseudophryne corroboree. Next base: position 622,863,151 of record NC_086445.1, read on the forward strand.
ATAATGTGGTCTAGACCAGTGGAAACTGCTTGGCAGGATTTAAGACGAGCTTTGTGTACTGAGCCTGTCTTGCAAGCTCCTGACTTTAAAAAGCAATTTGTGTTACAAACGGATGCCTTTGGGACAGTGGATGCATACAAACAGAGGTGAATGCTCGTGTGACCTGTTAGTTTTTGTCTTTGCAGCCATTTTAGTTTGAGGTGAGGCATCGTCCGGGGAAACAGCACTCAATGCTGATTCCCTTTACAGGAGGTTTATAGGTCCTGTTCCTCCAAGCAACCCTATGATGAAGCTAGGGGAGGAGGGAGGCGGCGAGGTGGGTGACCTCTGGAACGTAGTGGAAGGCTGTATACTTGAGCAGATGACACAAGTAGGGGTGGGCGAGGCAGAGCGCTCGCCTGAAAATAGTGTAGCTTCACCAGGGTGGTTGAAGCTAAGGGGGGAGGAGTGTGGCAGAGACAGCATTTTTCCATGTGAAAGTAATGTGGAGGATCCAGACCAGGTTTTGGAAGCAGTAGCAGAATCCCAGGTGTGTGATCAGCAGCGCCTGGGATTTCCTGATATAAGGGTTTCCAGGGTAGAGTCACCCTGCTCTTGACAGTGGAATAGCTACCCAAGTGAGAGGCCGGGTTGTGTGGGTTAGACTAGGGACCACTGGAGCCTATCAAGAGTCTGCTATGCTGAGAGTGCCTGTATGCTACTGCCTGTAATACCGACTGCATATGGATTTAACTTGCTATGTGGTGACCTGCTGTTCAAAATAAACACCGAAAGTGTTCATCTGAGTCCCCGTGTTTGTCATCCTTGTCACAATAAAAATAATATACATATATATATATATATATATATATATATATATATACATACACACACACACACACACACACACACGCGTGCGCACACACGCACACACGCACACACACACACACACACACACACACACACACATACAGTTTGCAGGATAGGATAGTTTTGTAGGTTACTTGCAATCAATTAATTTTCATTAATTTTAATCCACTTTGTTTTTGCAAAATTAAATGTAACTGATATACCTTAAGTAATGGTGGTTTAATGAAAGTGGATTAGTGGTTTGTGATCCTAACTTTTTATTACATGGGTGTAAACCAGAGGAGAAACACTAGTATAGTACTTAGTGTGTAGGTAGCTCTGAAGAGGTAGATATCTGTCTTAATGCTCCAAGTGATACAGATGTGTCCTCATACACCATGCTTCAATATGACATGCAGCGGGAGTTGCCTGGTTGGAAACATCTTAGTCGCATTGCTATGCGAATAAGGCGCACAAACAGACTCTGCTGATTAAAATGATATGCATAATTTCTACAGTCTGTGTGTGACCACGGCTGTGTCTGCATACGCTACGATACGATCTGATATATCCATGGTCGTACACACAATATAGGCATGATGCTTATCATTTTAATCAGCAGAGTCTGCTTGTGCACCCTATTCGCATCATTTTAATGAAGAAGTAGCATGAAGATGCTTGGCACTACCAAGTCATACCATGGCATGGCGTAACTAGAAGGGTTGTTTTAACGTGCAGGGAGGCTAGATGTACAGTAAGTGGACACATCTGTATCTGTCTGCTGGGCATAGAATGTATAGTTATTGTCACAAAATGAAAGTTACTGGTCACTCCCGCTAAGTGGTGTCCAGCTTTATATAAAGAATCTGGAATAAAAACAGAAATTTAGGGCCATTCATGTGTAATAATTAAAACGCCCAATTTCAGTAGAAAAAAGGGTATCTGGATAGCATTGCTGGTACATTGCTATTCTTCAGTGTATGCAATCAGTCCAGTACTTTTTCTCACACTTGTGTGTGTGTATGTATGTATTTATGTATGAATGTGTATATATAATATGACAAAATCAGAGTGTTTCACATAAATACTATTTATAATAAAATCCAATTTGAAGCTGTAGAAATGTATTTTGTTATTTTAATAACTCCTTTTATTTTTAGAACTCCATGATAATTTTATTGGAAACTGGTATTCCAGATAATTTTCTTAACTGATATACTCTCTCCCCAGATATTCACCCGGGTTCACTACGATATGCCGGCGGTCGGGCTCCCGGCGACCAGCATACCGGCGCCGGGAGCCCGACTGCCGGCTTACCGACAGTGTGGCGAGCGCAAATTAGCCCCTTGCGGGCTCGCTGCGCTCCCCACGAGGGAGAATAAGTGTCGGTATGCCGGCTGTTGGGATCCCGGCGCCGGTATACTGTGCGCCGGGATCCCGTCAGTCGGCATACAGAAGACCACCCATTCACCCAACAAACAAGGCCACATAGCCAAATTGGTTAAATTGTTTTTTTTATTCTCCTGAAAAATAATACATAATATTTTAAACTTCTGTTTACAGTATGATTAGGTGACTGATTATCCACAACTGACAGAGCAGAAGATTGTAAATCCCGCCAACACCCGCACGGGTGTGAGCTCAATTAGTGTTTGTTTTGTTCTGCTGAATGTGTGGGCTCTGCACCAATAACCCTGCTTGTTTCATCCAGAGGAATTCTTCAGGGGTAAATTCTTTGCAGCTATAGAGGTATGTACATTCACATTAGGAATATTACAAACTTTCAAAATCCATCTACAAGACAAATTGTTGATGATGGACATAATCCATTAAGGAAAATCAATTAATACCATACCTATAAGGTCTGTTAAAAACAATGATAAGACTGTTCTCCAAACGTCTTAATCCTCCAGTAATAGTGGTCTTTATTGGAGGACTAACACGTGTTTGGAGGGTAGTCTTAGTATTGTTTTGTAACAGACCTTATAGGCGTGGGATTAATTGATTTTCCTTAATTGATTGTATCCATCATCACCAATTTGTCTTATGAATGGATTTTGCAAGTTGGTAATCTTCCTAATGTGAATGTACACTCATCTATATCTACAAAGAATTTACCCTGAAGAATTCCTCTGGATGAAACACGCAGGGTTATTGGTGTAGTGCCCACACATTCAACAGAAAGAATCCGTGAGGGTTTTGGCGGGATTTACCAACTTCTTCGCTGTCAGTTGGGGATATTCTGTCGCCTCTTCATATTGTAAGCAAAAGTTTTAATATTATGTATCGTTCTTCTGGAGACTAAAAACATTGTTCTTTTACTTTTTTGACTATTTAGCCTTGTTTGTTGGGTGAATATATGGTAAGAGGGTATATCCCATTATTTGGAGTACCAATCTCTTCAATAAAATTATCGTGGAGATCCAAGAGGAAAAGGAGTTCTTAACACAGCAAAAGACACTTCTACAGCTTTAAATTGGATTTTTTTATTTATTATTATTTATTACCAGTTATTTATATAGCACACACACATTCTGCAGTTCTTTACAGAGAAAATATGGCCCATTCACATCAGTCCCTGTCCCAGTGGAGCTTACAAACGATATTCCCTACCACACACACACTAGGTTCATTTTTTGTCGGTAGCCAATTAACCTACCAGTATATTTTTGGATTCTGGGAGGAAACCCACGCAAGTACAGGGAGAATATACAAACTACACACAGTTGGTGCTTTGGTGGGAATCAAACTCACAACCTCAATGCTGTGAGGCATTAATGCTAAACATTACACCATCTGTACTGTATGATCCATACATGAAAATTAAATGGTCACACTATTGTTGTAGTGCCCTGTGATCTTGGTTTTTTTTTTTTACTGTGCTGTTTTGATCCTTGCTAACAGGGGCCCTATCTTGAGGTGCAGCTTCACTTGCTGTATATTTGCACAAGATAAAGGCATTTTGTGTGTATGTGTATATATGTATATGTGTGTATGTATGTATGTGTATATATATATATATTAGATAGATATATATGTGTGTGTGTATATATATCTATATATATTTATTAGTGTGTGTATATGTGTGTATATATGTGTATATATAAATATATATATATATATATATATATATATATAATGTATGTTTGTGTAATTTGCATAAAACACAGCGTTAGTAGCTGAACAGCTCAGTCTGTTATTTCTTAGTAGGTTATAGATTAACCATATATCTGTAAGAAGTGCCTTTTTTTTCCTATGCTTTTTTTTTTTTTTCGTTCCTCCGTCATAGACAAATTTTATTTTTAATTCACCCTGGAGTGATCAGTTCAGAGACTGATAGCACCGAGTGACCAGTCTCTTATGCTGCTTCATAATTTTAACTCTGATAAATTCCAAATTCAGAGTTATGAGTAGTCACATCTTATCTTTTTTCCCAGTGACTGGTTAATTGGGGTGGCGGGGTTAATCTAAATTAAAACTTAAACTAATAGAGGTCAGTAAGGCAACAGAAACACCTGAGTAAAACAAATGAGGCTGCCAGCCGCAACTTTATCTTGGCTGGCTCCCAGGAGGCGATTGGCAGAGAATTAAAGTCGCTCTGGCGTTCTGTAAAGGTGAATAATAGGCGACACTTGTCAGCACACAGTGTCTTCACAAATGTTCCAGATTGCAGGACTTCCGTGCCAACTGCTGCCATCCGTGCAGAGTGTTTGAGAACAGGAGCAGTTGTCAACATCTGGCAGCACAGCAAGGAATGGGTGCAAGGCTGGGGAACCCTGCAGATTCTAAGTATGGTGCTTGAAGCTGTGGCTGCTTTAATCACTTACCGCTCCTTGGCAGCAGGCAACAACAGAATATCCCAGCCTCGTTCATCACATACAGACATCTGCTGAGCCGTAAGGCAGCTACACATTCATTTTCTATTCTAGCCTCCCAATCCCCCCACCTCCCCATACACACACACACGACTTTCCCCTTTGACCAACTCCTCCCTCTGCTCCGTTCCCCCACAACAGTATTTCTTGGGAGAGATGATCTGTAAAGATTACCACTTCAATGTGTGCTAGTAATTGTAGGGAGAAGGGCCCCCCTGACAGACACAGTATAGCACCTGTTCAGCTGACCGGGTTAATTTCTTCTGGTGAGTGGGATTAGGCAGAGATTCAAGTTGAAGCCAATTCAACAATCAGGATAAAGAAAATTGCTTTATGTTTGCTGTCACCACCTACATTAAATTGAATGCGTTGCTTTTCCTTTATTTGTCCAGACAGTAAACCTGAGATGAACGTTACATTTAGATACTGTAGAATGTATCACAGACAAAAGCCTTGTTTTGGGAGACAAGAAGGATGGCTTTCACTCGTCACATGTGAGGGAGGGTGTTGTTGAAGCAGGGACAGAGGATGTCATGTTTTTCAAGTGGGGGTTTTTTGTTTTTTTTTGCTGTGTTTTCTATTGTTGTTTCTGCTGTCTGACAGCCAAAGGAAGTGACAGGTATAATACACTCCACGCGTATGTGTTTTTCAAAATACATATTTTATCATGACAATTTAAAAGCTGGAAGATGGAAAAAAAACATACAAACAGCTTTGTGATAGATAATTTACTCTGTATACAACGGATTTGTTCCAAACGTAAATGACGCAAGCCCGTGTCTTTAAATGTTTTTTTTTTTTTTTTTTTCATTTAAAACACATTATAAACCTGACTGCAAATTTTTGTCCATTTAAAAAAAAAAAAGAAATGTCTGCGGAAGCTAATAACATACTTTGTACATGTAATCAGGAGGAGACTTGCCTAGATTTTCAGTCTGCACTGGCAATTCATGAGTTAAATCGGCTCTATTCAGTGTTCACACATCAGAGCTTAATGCTCAGCATGATTTACTCACACTTCCTAGTTAATTATTAGACATAGGGAGACATCATATATCACTCTCAAAAGAATATATTGAGCTTTGACGAGAGATATTTCTGTTTTGACTAATAAATTCCGAGCATAAAACAGGGTGATGAATGGAGATGTAGGTAAGAATAAAGGTGGTATTTTCCCATTTCCTATAGGTTGTGCTAAAATCCAGTATAAACTTCTTCAGATACCTTCCCTGCATAAACATGCTTCATATTTGATTGTTCAGTCCAAGGCTTTGTTATATCATTGCAGCCTTGGAGAAATATGGCAGGTGTAAGCACATAGTTTTAGATTTTTTGATAACTCGTGAGAATTTTTAGTTGATGTTACCTGTGACCTAGGCTGACCCTCTTCCTTGTGTCATGCTTGTGTAGTTTATGCACTGTAGCATATAGAAAATTAGAATTGCAGTCATAGGCTATGAAACTGTTTACATCATATATCTACAAATGTCTTGACACGTTAGTATACATTTACCTATTTTAGTCAAAAGCCGTTTGCTGTTCTTTTGTCACAATCTATGGCCTAGAAGTGAAGGAACAATGAGGATCGCATGACACAACAGTGTTATCTGTCTGTTTTGTTCTGTGCCATGTTGAGAGAGACCTTCAAACTGTTTTTGTTGTAACATTAAAAGGTTACAAAACGCTATATTAATACTGACTTGAATGACTTAATGATTTCCTTTAGACCAGGCCTGGCCAACCTGTGGCTCTCCAGCTGTTGTAAAACTAAAAGTCCCATCATGCTTTGCCACAGTTTTGCTATTAAGGATTGCTAAAACTGTGGCAGGGCATGCTGGGATGTGTAGTTTCACAACATCTGGAGAGCCACAGGTTGGCCAGGCCTGCTTTAGACTATAGTGCAATATATATAGTGCAAGTTCATACTACGGTAGTATAATGCATTTCTTTATGTGTACTATGAATACAAAGGTTTGTTAGTGTACTTGTATGTACAACAGTGTGATCTGGAATACTGCTACCAGACATTGTGTACTAAATGCTCTTTTTTTAATACTAGAGATATAAATGTATACATTTTATGAAAAAAAAATAATGACGTTAGACTGGAGTAGACCGAATAATACAACAGTTGAAACTAGGTGCATGTATATTTGCATCGTGGAAACGTCCCATTGTTTTTAGCACTATCAAATACTGATGTGTATTTCTTTTGCTGTACATTAGATGCGGATTTAAGCATATATTTAAGATGAAAATGTAGCTATAAAACAAACTAAAAATCATGATTGTTAATTTTTTTTTCATGGCTATAGTGCAAAATATATAATATAGAGGGTACAACAAATGCAAATATAAATACATCAAATGCACTGTACATGATGCACTTAGATGTACCACATGAGAAGGAATGTGCTTTACCCTGCTTATGTCATGTGTTCCATGTGACTGGTCACAGGCCTAATATGGAATCCTCCCACCCTGATAGTAAGTTGTCTTGCACTGTGTGATCTTTGCACCCATATTCAAGCAATTTCCCTTGTGCCTGTTCCCGCCGCATCCTACCCTGTCAGTGCGGACATGCAATGCGGAGGGTTATTTTCTGTGTTTTTAAATATAGTTTTAATACTTAAATACAGAATTTGACGTTGCTGCTTTTATATTTTATAACACCCAGGTTTGCTTAGCTTCTGAAAGTCTCCTTGTGATAACAAATACAGTAGTAATAATAATATTGGAGCTTTTTTTTTTTTTCTACACCCAATAAAACTTTTGATAAATATTCCTACTTAGATTTTCAGCGTCAAAACTGATTGTCCCGAGTTAGAACTTGTGAATGCGTAACATGATTTTCTGTTCTCCTCTTAACTTGTCTTCTGACCACTCTGTATTCTGCATTCACCAGAACACTAGCAGAGGCCTTAACCTTTTGTTCAAATCCACAATTGAGACATACTGTACTAGTCTAATTGATCTAAGCCTACACAGGAAGGCTGCATTGGTCACATCACTTCACATAATAATGTGTGCCATGGAAAAGACAGGTGGCATGATTGGCACATGAAGCTTGAACTGCAAACCGTTGGTAGTAGTTTTCTTTCAATGGTGATTAAACTAAAAAAAATGAACATCTATCTTCATATTATAGTTGCATAGTTAGTGAGGTTGGTATGTTACAAGGGGTTGGGTATAGGTGACCGGCAGTTGGGATACTGGCGGTCACCATACTGACGCTGGGACTCCGGTGTTTAGATTGCCGGGGGCAAGCACAACGAAGCCCCTTGCAGGCTCGATGGCTCGCTTTGCTTGCCACAGGTTCTATTCCCACTCTATGGGTGTCGTGGACACCCACGAGTGGGAATAGTCCTAGTCAGTCGGCATGCCGACTGTAAGTCTTTCCACCAGGGCAGGATTCCGGCATCGGTATAGTGTGACCGCCCGTCATATAACCACATCCCGTCACAAGTCATGAAGTCAAACACTTTTTTTAAATGATTGTTGTGTTTATCAAGAAGAAGAAAAACAAAGGTATCTATTGTAGCTGTCCCTCAATCAGCATCTCAATTATACTATTTGCTGATTACATCCAGGGATATCAAAAAAAACATTCATCCCATTTATAGCAACTAGGGCTTTAGAGCAGTGCATTCTTCTCTGACCAGGTTGGAATGCATACGTCTCTAGCTCTTATACCAGAAATGGCAGTAGGGATGGTAGGCTGTCCTTTACTGAGTCTATAATACCGTAAAAACAACTGCACACTATGTTCAGGTGTTCAACATGTGATTGTAGAACTTCCATTAGAGTGTGCAAGATCTGACCTGCTGAATGTAGTACGTATGTTGCAGTAGTGGAACACCATTTATCTGAGATAAATCACAAGAGGGGAAGTGGAGGACTACAACTCTCTTTACTGGCTGTTTAAATCCAATTAGAAAACTTTTATAATTTATTTGTGGTCAAAACTAAAGTGTAGTTTGTTTTGTTTTGTTTTTTGTTTTAAATCCCTTAACCTGTTTCAATCTGTTGCAGTTGCTGCGAGAATTGATAGAGCGGAAGACCACTTCTGTAGATCCTAATGACCAGGTGGCCATGGGCAGGTAAGTGTGATGCATCTGTCCCTATGTATGTTGCCAGCAGCACTGTCTATTCGCAGCATTGGAAAAAAAAAAGTAAGAAAGCTCAGAGGTCAAGCACAATTATATGAGCCATAAAGACTGGATAAAACAATTCTTCTTGACATTAATCATAGCCAGTAATGTTTGCCGATGATGTCACGGCCATTATTTCTCAAGAGAAATTTCATTCGACCCCATTTCACGTCTTCAATAACTTATTTCTGTGCCCCTTTTCCCACCCTGTCACATGCTGCATAAGATTCTCATTAACTATTTCATGACTGGTGGTAGTTTGCTCCATAATAACCATAAAAAAAAATATGTACATCATTGGCTTTGCCTTGTGATTTTATTTTTATATCAAAGTAATTCTATGGGGGGGTTTTTAGAATGGATAATGTAGGTTATTGAATTAGAATTTATTTTCTGTTCATTAGGGAAAACATACAGAATTATACCGTTGGTATTTAAAAATAAAATTTGAATTGCTCAATTCAGATATACCCATTTATAGTGGGTAACTGTGTTTTGCAGCGTGCAATACCACTATGACCAACCTTTAAAACACCACGCAGGAATCTAGAGCTGGATGTTCACATTTGTTTGAAGTGGCTACCGGCATGCACTTGTTATGAAGTAATCCCTGGAGCACAGCAGCAAAAAGGCAATAAACAGTCAAACAAGCATAAAAAAAATAGTTCTAAAAGTATATAAAAGGCATGATTTCACCCTGTAATTGTGTGGCTCCTGCTTTTGTTACACTTGTCCTGCAGGTCTGCTAGGACGTAGGTTGATTCCAACTGTGGTTCAGCTTCCTTTTATGTTGTGATCAAGAATAAGTCACAAGTCTAGAACTTCCTGTGATCCTTTTTTTGTTTATTGTGTTTCAAAGGCAATCAGCATTTTTAAACATGGTCTTTTGGACTGATGATTTCAAACTCGCTTCGCTGTGACCCTGCAGCTTGCTCTTTGGATTGTGTGCTCAGTTCTGTTTCCTTGCATACATTGAGCTAAGTAGTGTTCTCTGTGTCTTAGAGAGACCACGTGTGGGTTTATTTCTCTAGCATCCATAAGGGATATTGAGGACAGATTTAGTACGATGGGGTATAGACGGGTCCAAAGGAGCCAGTGCACTTTACATTTCTTCACCTGGGTGTGCTGGCTCCTCCCCTCTATGCCCCCTCCCACAGTGCCGTCAGGAGAGGATACACACTCTGCAAGCTCCAGAGTTTTTTCTTCAATTTCATTTAAACTTTTGCTTATTTCGGCATGCTATTTGGGCAACAGCATACAGATGGGTCCATATTTATCTTCACTTCTTTGCTGTGCCTAGGCACGCCATGGTTTATTAACATAAGCCTTTCATCTATTGTTCTCAGCTGCAATACAATACAGAGAGAACAATACATCAGGGGAATAAGTCATTACAGCAGGGGATTAAGTCTGACTGACCTGGCTCAGTTAATCCTATCAAAGGCCATGATAAACATGGATCCATCTGTACCTGCGCCGTGGGAGTTAGGGGGGAGATGGTGACCGGCCTCATGAGGTGCAGAGCCGCTTCTCTGCTGCAGGACCACCTGAGGGGCTGTTTGTTCAGCGGGGCACTGCGCCTTAGCTGCCACAGCTTGCCGCACACCCCGAACAGAGCCTGAAGGTGATCGTCGTAGTGAGTACAAACCGGGGGCCCCACTAGGCGTACGGGTCCCTCCTTGGGGGGGACCTGCGGGTGCCCCTGCGTGAGACTGGCTGGAGGGGTGTTGTACCAAGCATTTATGTGAGGCTACACAACCCGTGGAGACATTGGCAGTATAAAACTTATTAGTAGCTCTGGCGCCATAGTGGGGGGCGGAGCTACGTCAGAGCGGGATCAGCTGCTTTTTGGTGCCTTCCTCTGCATAAGCAAGCAGCAGCAGCCGCCTCATGCAGCTCCTCGAATCAGTCACAGGATCACTGGTACCGGGTGTAGAGGGGGAGAGCCGCTATTATTGCACAGTTTACATTCCTCTGGGGAATTCTCTGTACCGCAGTATCACTGTTACATTACTACATAAAATGCTGACAGTCTCACTAGTCCTCTACTGTGTCTCCTCTCACATGCAATAGGGCAGGCTTGTATTGTATTCAGTCCGTGTTGTATGTGTATTGTTTCTGTATTTCATTATGGTGAAACAGAAGTCATGCAATGTATGTAATGCCAGATTCTCCCCTAGTTCATCGGGCTCCATATCCTGTGAGCAGTGTAATCAGTCATCACAAAATGCTGATAACAACATGGGGGAGAGTCCAGAGCCTTCTTGGCTGGGGGCTTTAAAAACCATGATGTCGGATATGTCATCTCAGCTCACTGCCAATGCCAATAAAACACAAGAACTGTAACAAGCAGTGGCTAGCCTAACTGCCAAAGCTGATGCTTCCCACATCCCGATGTCTACTACAGGTACACAAAAATGTGCTTTGTCTGGAATCCTATCAGATTCTGATGATGATGTACAGGTGGATGGGGATAGTGGGGATTCCACCTTGACACAGGGTATCGAACACCTCATATTGGCTTTATGAGATGTGTTAAAGCTCCCCCTGTAGGATGCTACTAATCAGCAGTAATTTTTCCTCCCACAAGAAGAAATTGACTGTCACCTTTCCTGTTTCCAAAGAATTGGATGATTTATTTAAATTAGCCTGAAAAAATCCAGATAAAAACTATCAGGTGTCCAAAAGGTTTTTAAATACCTTCCCATTTGCCCCTGAAGGCAGGAAATTCTGTGAAGAATCTCCAGCAGTAGACGTCTCAGTCTCTCGCCTTTCTAAAAAGGCGGTGCTCCCTGCATCGGGCTCTTTTTTTTACGGTAAAGGACCCGGGGGATAGGAAAATAGAGACCACTCCAAAATCTATCTACACTGCTGCAGGTGTAGCTCAGAGACCGGTCATTGCTGATTGCTGGATGACACATTCCATTCATACATGGGCTACTCAGATTCAAGAGGGTCTTTAATGTGATATGACCTTGGTTACTACTGTAACTTTCCTAAAACACATTCAGGACACGGCAAGAGTCCTCTGTGACTCCCTTAAAGAGATTGGCAATATAAATGCTAGAACCACTACTATGGCTGTGTCTGCACGCAGAGCCATATGGTTGCGTCAGTGGATTGCAGAGGCTGACTCCAAACATGTGGAATCTCTACTCTTCACGGGTGAATGGCTCTTCGACGGTGAATTGGACGCATGGATCTCCAAAGCTACTGCTGGGAAATCCACATTTCTCCCTTCGGGGGCTCCGCCTGCTAGGTGTACCTACCCGGGACCGTCTACTCAGTCCTTTCGGCCCTCCAGATTTCGATCTAGGGCCCGGGGTGCCTCCAATGCAGCTAGAAGCTTCAGAGGTAAGCCTAAGAAACCAGCCATTGCTGGCTCTCAGGAACAGAGCACCAGTTCAGCTTCCCCAAAGACTTCGGCTTGACGGAGCCCACCCACCCAGAGGGGATCTTGTGGTGGGAGCTCGGTTACGTCACTACAGCCACATCTGGGACAGTTCCTGCCAAGATGCCTGGGTAAGGGACCTTATCTCTCAGGTTAATAAGCTGGAGTTCGACGGTGCTCCTTCACAACAATTTTTCAAATCAGGTTTGCCAGTTTTGGAAAATATGCGTGTTACACTACTACTGGCCATCAACAAGTTGGTCCAGTCCCGGGTCATTGGTCCAGTACCCCTGCTACAGCAAGGACAAGGTTACTGCTCCAGTCTGTTCGTAGTGCCAAAACCAGACGGGTCTGTGAGACCCATTTTCAATCTCAAGTCCTTGAATCCTTTTCAAATTCAAGATGAAATCTTTGAGAGCGGTGATTGCGGGCCTGGAACAACAGGAATTCCTTGTGTCCCTGGATATCAAGGACGCCTACCTACATATCCCAATTTGGCCTCCTCATCAGGACTACCTGCGGTTCGCCCTACTGAACATTCACTACCAGTTTCAGGCGATGCCCTTCGGCCTGTCTGCAGCTCCAAGGGTGTTTACGAGTCCAAGGGGTCAACATTGTCCCTTACCTGGTCGATCTCCTGATAACAGCAAGTTCCAGGGAGCTTCTACTGCTCCATATAGATCACACTATCCAACTTCTGTCTCACCACGGGTGGATCCTAAATCTACAGAAGTCTCAACTGGAACCGTCTCAAAGGCTCCTGTTTCTGGGTATGATACTCGATACGGTAGCTCAGAGAGTGTTCCTCCCAGAGGACAAGGTGAGAACACTTCAAGAGATGGTTCGCATAGTTCTCCGACCTGCTCGAGTTTCCATTCATCTTTGCATAAAATTGTTGAGAAAAATGGTGGCTTCGTACGAGGCGATACAGTTCGGAAGGTTCCATGCCCGACCCTTCTAATTGGACAACCTGAACAAGTGGTACGGTTCACATCTTCAGATGCACCGGATGATTCAGCTGTTACCCCAGGCCAGGATTTCACTCTTGTGGTGGTTAGTCTTCCAACCTGCTGGAAGGTTGATGTTTCAGGATTGGATCCTCCTCACAACGGATGCGAGCCTGAGAGGATGGGGAGCTGTCACCCAGGGGGCGCAGTTCCAAGGCAGGTGGTCTGCCCAAGAGGCCATCAACATTCTGGAACTTCGGGCTATCTACAGTGCTCTGATTCAGGCCTCCCCTCTACTTAGGGATCAGGCGATCCAGGTTCAGTCAGACATGGTCACGGCAGTGGCATACATCAATTCACAGGGAGGGACAAAAAGCAGGGTCTGCATGCGAGAAGTGTCAAAAATACTTTTCTGGGCGAAAAGAAATGCAAGAGCGCTGTCCGCAATTTTCATTCCAGGAGTGGACAACTGGGAAGCGGACTTCCTGAGTCGCCACGACTTCCACCCGCGCGAGTGGGGATTACATCCTCAGGTGTTTCAACAGATTGTCGATGGGTAGGGATACCCGCAGATCAACATGATGGCATCTCGCCTCAACAAGAATCTTCGCTGTTACTGCTCATGAACCAGAGACCCTCAGGCGAGTGCAGTGGATGCGCTGACGTTGCCTTGGCCTTACCGGCTGGTCTACCTATTTCCTCCGATTCAGTTGATCCCAAGGGTGCTCCAGCGGATCAGATATCACAGAGTACAAGCAATCCTTATTGCGCCGGATTGGCCCCGAAGGGTGTGGTACACAACTCTTCTGGACATGTCTATAGAAGAACCTTGGTCTCTGCCGCTAAGAAAAGATCTTCAGCACGGACCGTTCGTCTACCCGGAATTACAACGGCTTCGTTTGACAGCATGGATGTTGAATGGAACATCCTAGCTCACAAAGGGCTTTCCAAAAAAGTCATTGCAACTATGATGCAAGCCAGAAAATCTGTGACGTCAAAACACTATCATCATATCTGGAGGAGATCTGTCTTTTGGTGCGAGGAACACACGTATCCACCTGCGGAGTTTCACTTGGGACGTTTCCTACAGGCTGGTGTGGATAAGGGCTTACGTCTGGGCTCCATTAAGGTCCAGATTTCAGCGCTCTCTCAATTTTCTTTCAGATGAAATTGGCTGTGTTGCCAGAAGTTCAGACCTTCTTACAAGGGGTACTCCACATACAACCTCCCTTTGTGCCACCTACGGCACCCTGAGCTTTGAATGTAGTGTTGAAATTTTTACAGTCCTCCTGGTTTGAGCCTCTGATGACGGTAGAAGACAAGTACCTCACATGGAAGACAGTGATGTTATTGGCCCTGGCTTCTGCTAGACGCATCTCAGAATTGGGGGCCTTATCGTGGAAAAGTCCCTACTGGGTCTTTTACGAGGACAGAGTGGAGCTCCGGACTAGACAGCAGTTCCTGCCGAAGGTTGTCTCCGCATTCTACCTGAATCAGCCTATTCTGGTTCCGTCCTGTTCTGACGCTTCGGCTCCTCTGGAGTCTTTGGATGTTGTGCATGCTTTGAAGATCTAGGTCAGGCGAACAGATCGGGTCAGAAAGATGGATTCCTTATTCGTGCTTTATGATGCGCAGAAAAAGGGTTGTCCTGCTTCAAAGCTCGTTGGATTAGGCTTACTATCCAACAGACCTATGTGTCGTCGGCCTTACCTATTCCACAGTCTCTGAAGTTCCCCTCTACAAGGTCAGTGGGCTCTTCCTCAGCGGCTGCCCTTGGAGTCTCGGCCTTGCAACTATACACTTTTGTGAAATTCTACAAATTAGATACCCTGGCCAAAGAGGATACCCAGTTTGGGCAGGCGGTGTTACAGCAGTCTCAGCACGTTCTCGCCTGTTCTGGAAGCTTTGGGACGTCCCCATCGTACTAAATATGTCCCCAATATCCCTTATGGATGCTAGAGAAAATAGGATTTTAAATACCTACCGGTAAATCCTTTTCTCGTAGTCCCAAAAGGGATATTGGGCGCCCGCCTCTGTGCGGTGACTTTCTGCAGGTTGTCTGTTATGTGTTACAGTTCAGCTGTTGCTGTTTTCTGTTGCCAGCTGTTGCTGGCCAGGGTATGTTATGGTGTCCTGGTGTGTAAATCACACCACACTTATTGTTTTGTTCCTTCTCTCTAGTATGTTCTTTCTCCTTTGGGCACTGTTTTAACTGTAACTGCCTGTGGGAGGGGTCATAGAGGGGAGGAGCCAGCACACCCAGTTGAAGAAATTTAAAGTGCACTGGCTCCGTTGGACTCATCTATACCCCATCGTACTTTATCTGTCCCCAATATTTCTTATGGACTACGAGAGCCGGCAAGGTTATTAACATGGGTTCTAAAAAGGGTATTAACAAATGTATTGCGAAAACATTAACAAACAACATCTATGTGTCATCATTACAGCATATAGAAAAAGATGTACGTAGCATAAGGGAAAATACTTATGTCAGGGCGGAGAATTTAGGTTGAAACACTGGGATGATCAAAGACGAGTAAGGTGGGCAGTATTAATTATGGTGGGGATGGAAAGGGAGCGAGAAGAACAGTCAGAGTCAGTAAAATTAACTTTAGGGAGGCTCTAGTAAACCATGATAGGATACCTTTAAAAAAAAAAAAAAAGCGGATAAGGGAACCACTAAACTTAAATGTAGAAGTCTAGCAGGTAAAATGGGGGAATTGGAATTGTTAGCAGCAAAGGCCGAGTACGATATTATAGGTATTACGGAAACATGGTGGGACGACTCTCACGACTGGGTTGCAAACTTGGAGGGGTATTCTCTTACGCTATTGGAGTATGTGGTACCGTAAGGGTACGCACTTAGCGTAGCGGACGCTTAGCCGTGGACGAGACACACGAGCGGCACGTTCGCTCACGGCTTAATGCGTAGAGGCAAGCACGCTATAGGCTGCCGATTAACGTAACGATACGCTATCAGCGTAGCGGACGCTCGAGACCACGAGGAGATCACAAGCGGCACTGACGCTCACAGAGTTAAACCTTAATAACTATACCTTAAAGAATGTACTTATACTGTAAACCTTTATGCAGTGATAGGGTGTAAATGCAACACAGTGTAACCTTGTTAGTTTAAAAGCTGTATGAGCGTATGTGACGCTCTGAGAACACTTAGCAATATAATAAACACTCAAATACCGGTCTAAGGGTCTAACACCTTTTAAGGGAGAGAATGAACGTTCAATTGCAAAAGAATACACATTACAACTTATACACTACCAAACTAACATAAAATACCTAACCGAATTACTACACGTTAAAATACAATAGCGGCACAATTACATTTAAGGGGAAAGAGAGAGAAAAATGGCTTACAACAAAATTAGGAGATAAATATGGTTGCAGAGAACTTACGCACAAGGGGAAACAATCGCATGCGCCTTTCTGGATATCCAGCTCCCGATTATCAGTGATGAGAACCGTTGAGAAGAGTAGAGTGGGAGCTGGCCCAGGTCGGCTTGTCTTTATATACACTTACACACAGTACAGTACAATGGTCCCTACATTCTTATTGTTCATTGGACACAGGAATCCGTCTCCGCATTATAACAAAAGGTCATAGGTTGGTTCATACAGGTGGGCTGTGACTATTTCAAACTGCTCAAGTGGGAGGGAAACTCAGGTTTCCCGCCGCATGGGTAATAAACTGCAAATATAGCAAATGTCCATAAACTTCTTATGGCCATAACTATACGCACGAGCGATTAATCCGTTTCTAACCAACACCGGAATATTGCTAATTTAATACTCTTCCGATGGATACTAAACAACACTGTGTCACCCCTGTCTGACCCTTCGTTTCAAACAAAGAGGGATCTCTTTGTCTCTGAACATACTACATTAACTAAACTTTCAGATTCTATCAAAGGGACCATAATCTACAAAATACATTATATGACTAAAATATGTAACGATCGAGTCACCCGCTAGACGCACACAAACTCTACCGTAAATGCGCATACCGTGCGCCTGCGAGTGCACGCGACTGCGAGTATACGCACCCACGGGAGGGCTCATGCACGTGCAGCGGGCACACGCATGAGGTGCATATATGGCAATGTGCAGCGTGATATTTTTCTGACTTTGACAATAGCATAGCGATAGTGATAGTGGATTTGTGGTTAGATACTTGGTTAAGTGAAGTAGTAGTTAGGGAGAGATTCCGCAAAATAAAGATGAATAAATCACCTGGCCCAGACTGACTTCATCCGAGGGTTCTTACGGAGCTTAGGTCACAACTAGCAGAACCCCCTATACTTGATTTTCAATAGTTCAAGATCTGGCATGGTATACCGAAGGATTGGCGTATAGCAGAGGTAGTGCCATTATTTAAAAAGAGATCCAAAAATCATTCGGGTAACTACAGGCCGATTAGTTTGACATCTATAGTGGTGAAAATATTGGAAAGAATTCTAAGAGATAGCATACAGGAGTATCTGCAGACCACTACGATTATTAGCAATAACCAGCATGGGTTTGTGAGGGATAGATCATGTCACACTAACTTAGTTAACTTCTACGAGGAAGTGAGCGACAATCTTGACCAAGGAAAAGCAGTGGATGTGGTCTACTTAGATATTAAACGGGGAAAGTCTAGGGGTAGCTGTTTTGGAAAAGGATTTGGGGGTACTCATTGATAATAAACTTTAACCGTATACAGTGTCAAAGCGCAATAAAGAAGCAAGTAAAGTGTTAGCGTGCATAAAACAGGGAATTGAGACAAGGGACGAGAATGTAATTCTGCCACTGTACAAATCATTGGTACGTCCGCACCTGGAATATTGTGTTCAGTTTTGGCCACCACTGTAAAAAAAAGATATCGGTGAACTCGAAAGGGTTCAAAGGTGAGCTACTAAATTGATTAAAGGGCTAGAGGGACTGGATTACGAGGAAAGGCTTATTAGGTTGAACATGTATACACTGGAAAAGAGGCGTCTAAGAGGAGACATTATTAATGTCTTCATATATGTTAAGGGGCACTAGAAAGAGTTATCAGAGGAATTATTTATTAAAAGAACTCTGTTTAGGACACGTGGGCACTCGCTGAGGCTGGAGGAGAGAAAATTCAGCACGCAATGGAGGAAAGGGTTCTTCACTGTTAGGGTAATAAGGATTTGGAATTCCTTGCCAGGGAAGGTGGTAATGGTGGACACTCTAAATGCATTTAAAAGGGGATTAGATATATTTAGGTAAAATTTAGTTTCAATAACCAAATTGTTAGACCTTCAGTAAATGGTGACTTGTAAGTATAAGGATGTACCCTAGATGTCGTGTGCATGATGTCATTTGCTAGCTGGACAGGCACATTCAGTATTCATATCGTGCCTTCAAGACAACTGCCTTTCATCTTGAGACCAACAGGGATGCCATACTTGCAGTACCATTCTCAGCCTGTTCTAGGTTGAGCCCAGCATCTCCAAGCTCCACCCTTTGCCAGCTACCGATGCAGGGCCTGGTCAGTTGGGTAATTACTGATGCCAGTACGGAGGTGTGTCGGCATAGTGACTACACATACACTGCAGTAAGCTGTATTCAGGTGCCGGTGGTAGGAGTCTAAGTAGTGAAGCAGTTACAGGGTTGGTTGAAGGACCTGGTGGTGGCAGCAAAATACCCCCCCCCCCCCCCCCCACTACATAGTGAGTGGAGTTAGTAACAGGTGGTTATTGTCTATAAGAGGGCATCCCTTATTGGCCATGTCCCATGAGACCAACTCCACACTCCTTATGTATAAAAATATCCATGTATCCAATATTAAAAAGACTACTATGAAGCAACTATATGCGACCCTACTTGTTAATTATAGCCCTGGTCGTGGCCAGTTCTAAATGAGGAAATATTTCAGTAAAGATGGCTGCGCAGCATACTGTACCCCTTGACAGGTGCTTACTGAATATATCCTGATCAAAAGTGAAACTTCCTTTAGTCTCTGCCCACCCTACGACATCAGTTTATGTTCCATCTAGCACCCAAACCCAGCTAAGTGCCACTAAGCAGGAGTGCAGTAAGTAAGTTTCCAGACAATCAAACGGTGGCGATACCTGCCTGGACCCAGAGATTTCCATCACTTGTTGAAAATTCTAAGGCGACACAAAGGAGAATTTCTAGAACTTGGGACTCAACGAGGGCTTCCACTAACTAACTACAGAGGTTAACTCTATGTACTTAACACACTAACACTAATAAAACATTAAATGTATGAAAATGTGCACTATTAAAGGGTCAATCCAATAAAGTGCGAGTTACAGCTTTCATACAGCTCTCAGATCTGAGAAATGTGACATACAATTAGCAATAGCAGTTTGCAAAACTTGTAGCATGGTCGTTTGACATTTCTACAATATGCAACCTGGGAGAAGTGCATGAAAAAGTGGGGAAATCCTTCTGAATCCCAATAAAGTGGCAGTTTGCAATAGCAGGACCATATAGTTGGCTGTTAGTGACTAAAAAGGAAAGTACTGGAGGTTTTTAAAAGGTGTCAAATGTTTAGTTTTACATTTTTCTAATGGTGGAAAAATCATAGGCAGGAAGTGTTTTTCAGCAAGTGAAAGTCTTGATGGCATTTTGGGGTGCTGAAAAAGGAGTATAAATTGATTTTCCAATTTTAGTTCCCATTTGCAAGCTCAAAAAACAATTTCCCATCAGTACAAGTCCTCAACATATATGTCCTTTAAGTCATGGTCAAGATTATTCAATAAATTTAATTTGAAAAATGACATGTCTTTATTGGCCAATTTATACTATTTTAACCCCTCCTTTTGTGCGATAAAACAATGGTTCCACGCTGTGTCCCAACAGTTTTACCTTTAAAAATAAATATTTTTCCTACCGTTTCACCTGCACATTGGGGGTGCACACAAAGAAAATGCACATTTGCAGGGAGAATGGATTGCAAATGCAATATGCAAATTTGTTGTAAAAATGGCTTGCGCTAGCCAACTCGCACCTAATTGGATCGACCCCTTAGTTTCACACTTTGTGCATAGTTTTCAATTTCTTTATCGTTGTGTTAAGTGAGACTTTCAATTATGCAAAAAATTAAATGTACTAAATGGTGGGGAAAAAAAAATATATATATTTTTTTTCCATATTGATCCACTGTGCTACAACAGTTTAAAATATGTATTAGTAATAGTGTTTGGTTCACATGTTGGAGTAGCTTTTAAAACCTCTTGCCCTTTTCCAGGGCAGGTAGCAATACCCTTTATTGATTAACCATTGATCATCTCCATAATTATTATTTAACTCTCTAGCTTTATCTGTATAGCTTAATGTCCCTGGATGAAAGTTAATTATTGCTGAAATAAAGACGGCATGATAAGACAAATGCCACTTGTGTATTTAGAACTTGCTTTACTTTGTGTAATGCAATAAAGTGTATTCATGATATATTCATTATATACTAATATATGCGCAAGTTATATCATGGATAAATCTCTTGTAATATATATTGTATTTTTCTGAAATACCAGAATTTGTATGTGGAATAGCTTCCATTATTTCAAAATGTTCATTCACTTGTAATGCTTATTCGCTGGCTGATTAACATTAGGTTTTTTATTTATTTTTAAAGGGTTTGTTGACATACTGTTTATATTGGAAATTAAAATAATGAAGTCTGGTACAGCTTGTGTAAAAAAATAGAGAAATTGTGACCATGGGGCTATGAAGACTGTGACGACAAGCGATGCGCAGTCCCATGGGTTGTTAATGACCATCGCTATCGGCCGTGCATGCAGCTCAATGTGGATGACCGCGGCGTGACGTCACTGAACGATATGGCCGTCATATCGCTCAGTGTGAATGCACTGCTGCCGATGGCCCAGGAGGGGGAAACACTAGGCGACGTCGCTCATAGAGCACGTCGCCTAGTGTGTATCCACCTTTACACTTAATAAAACTTTGTGCTGCTCATACAACCTATTTATCTAAACATGCTTTCTTCTGTGTTCTGCTTGGCCTATATTTAAGGATACACTTTTTTTCCCCAGGCAGTGGCTTGCAATTCAGAAGCTAAGGAGCAAGATCAAAAAGAAAGTGGACACCAAAGCAAGTAAAGGGAGAAAAGTGAGGTGAGTGCAGACTGACAGTGTTCCAGGTAGTAGATAAAGCAGAGCATACATTTATACACCACTCCAGCACTGCACAATCAAAATGTAAGCATAGGGTATCAAAATATAGATTTCCTCTGTGAATTCCACGTATTGGGTTGTACTAAAACTACCTGAAAATGTGTAATGTATCCCTGTGGTGCCGTTATACTGTAAGACTTGGTTTTACATACACAGCATGCTGCTTATTCCGTGCTGATCAGCTTGGATTTCATTAATGTAATGTATGAGTGCTCATGCGTCCACAGGGAAAACACCTCCAAAAAACAAAAGCATTTTTCAAGTTTCCCACAGCAAGTGAGGAAAAGCCAAAATCGTACCACACCAGGGGAACAAAGCCGTGTTTTTAGTCTCCACAAATACTCCGCTAAAATTAAGGAACCTGATTGACTTCCTGATATGTTGCATTAGTAATTCTCTAGTACTCCTCCTTTTATTCAGATTATTCAAGGCATTCAAAATACTGGGTTTCCCACTGTTATAAAGAACTGACAAATAGGGACTGTGGTTAGTTAGGAACACTTAAGCTGTATCTCTCAAAGTTATAAGTTGCTCAAATTTCATGTAGCTCTGGAAAATGTCAATTTTTATCTTTTTAAACTTAGCGGTGTGTGCTAGAGGAACACTTGCAGGGCACACCACCGGAAAAAAGGCACAGCTAATTCAGCCTTTCAAGCACACACTATGGATTTTGTCTGCATTTTCTGCTTGCCAAGAGCTGGCATTCTATTTTTCCATGCGTTTGTCTTAAGCACAGACCGTGCCTTAATATAAAGAATCGACCTATGCTTTATGGCACTGCTTGACCCATGCCTCTGCTCATATCATGAAGAAAACGCTGGTGCATGCATAGCAAGTTTGAAAAATGTACATCTACTTTTTTTTTTTTTTTTAATCTGTGCACAAAAATCCTGTTCTGCAGGCTTACTAGAAATGTCCCTTTTCTGTCATTTTAAGATGAAATAAAAGTGACAATTGATATTCGACATCTCTCCAATAACATATTTGAACATCCTGTGCTGCTCCCAGACAGTCTTCAAGAGCCACTAATCATGGAGATGTGTCTGTATGATAAAAATGATGGTAGGTAGTGTCAAAGTCTTTGCAGCTCATTCAAGCTGAGGCTTTCTAACAGAGCTTCACAGATAGGGCTTAGACTGAGCGAGGGTGGTTTTGACTCTTTTACGACGGCGGCCACCATCACTAATAAATTCTCTCAGACATTGCCGCACTTCTATTGAACTCTGTGCAGTGCCACTGTGCTGCTGCTGCTGCTAGATTCTGCTGTGTGTGTAAGTAAAGCACTAGTGCTCGATATACTGACTAAGTAGGTTTTGTGAATAAAGCACATGGTGTGCTTAACAAAGTATTTTCTATTAAAGTAAAAAATGTTCATTTATGTTTTTTTCATTTACATAGAATACATTTTCATGCCATTACTTTATATATTGTATAGTTCTGATTTGTAATGAAAACTCGGAATATGTCCACAGTCATTCTTGGTTGCAAACACATCAGATAGAAAGTCATGGAAGTCAGTCTGGGTCAGTTGTGGCATAGTAATTTTTAAGATTGATGTTCTAGGATAATTTATTAAAAGAGGAAAGAGCTGCTTTGTTGGCCTGAAAAGCCTGTAATTATTGGCTATCAATATTCTTTTCTGTCAGCATCACACATAATTGGATGTATTCATGATTCAGTCAAAAGCCACTGACAACATCACACAACTGAGTCACACTCTCAAAGCCTTTGAAATAATGCAGCCCATCTCTGTGTGTGCAACACGGGCTGTACTCGTTCAGCGGGAGATCAAGGCCCGAGCATGGCAATCTTATTACCCAGCTCTAGATAACAATTGAACAGACCGGGCCAGATCATCAGTAGCAGAGAGGCGAACAAAATGTTCAATTATAATTTGAGCAAAATATCCATCCTCTGTGAAAAGTTTAAGCATGTTATACTCTACATCCACAAAGATGAAAATAAAGGATTTAAAAAGGGAATGTCATGGCTTTGCAGATTTCATTCTGTGGCCTTTTATACGTTAAATTGCTTTGTGGTGGTTATTTCTGTGCACAATAACAAATCTAAAACATACTTTGTACCCCAAACATGATGATGACAAAATATGAGTTGCAGACTACAGGTGAATATGCCAAGGCTTGCTCACTAGTACTTGCCAGTCCTACGGCTTTATTTGCCAGCTGCAGGCACTGTGGCTGTTTAACTGGACATACAAAAACTGTGTAAATAACCCAAAGCTAGAAACTATTTATTTGTTGTAACTAGATCAGTCAACCATGTTAGTCATCTGGGCCTTAATGCTTTTGGGGCCCAGCTGTGTTGGCTATAGATAGGCCATGTAGCTCTTGTATGTTGTTCCTTTTAATTAATGATGTATATTTTCAGCCTCCTTCTGATACTTTTAGTAAGGCCTATGTATTAACAGGTACAGTTTATTTCAATGGCTTGGACATTAATGCAGGTTTTATATATAACTAGATGTTCTCCCTGGTGTTTTTTCCTTCCCTGCTATTTGTACTCCTCTCTTTCTTGAAAGCTACTTGTCTCAAAGATTAAGCAATGTGGAAGTATACACTGTTGGTACAGTGAATCAGCCAGTGCCCTTCTGCCCAGTGGGATGTTTCCCCTGAAATCACAGACCCTTTTTTATGGCTTTAACAGGTGTACCACCCAAGCCAAACTCCGCACCAGCCACTGTAGAGTATCCCCTCTTTCTTTTTCTCCTCCTCCTCTCTTTCTCCCCCTTTTACTCCTTCTCTCTCTCCCCCTTTATCTTTTCTGTACTATTATGTTTTTCTATTTCATTTTCATTTTTACTAATGTACTTTTTGGGAAGTCCTCACTTTTTTTTTTCTCCTCTAACAGTGTTTCTTCTCCCTGTATGTGGCCTATACATCCCTGTGTGCCTTTTTTCCTTTCTTCTATACTAGTCTATATTTTTACTTGTGGATAATGTTAGTTTTAGGACGGTTTGTGTTTTCATCATTATGTGGATATGATGAGTAAGTATTTAAAATAACAAGTGTTTACAGACTGTAAGTATGTGTTTTGACTGAACTCTCTGGAAGTAACATTACTGACACTGGTGGAAAGGATCAGTCTGCCTGATTCAGGACTGTACGCAGTCCAAATTCGGTCTCAAGTTACCCATGTTTTTGGGACTGCACATGCGCCTGGTCTGCATGTTACCGCAACCCCGGTCATATGCTGAAGGTGTTTTGGGGGAGGAAAGGGAGAGAGGTCCTCAAAACAGAGGCGTGCCACCTAAGTTTTGCGGTCATGAAGAAAGCCAGTGGCTGCGTCCTCGGATGCAGTTTCACTGGCCCCGGCAGCATAGTTTTGCTGTACAATCCTGTACTCGGGTGTCTGAGGCTGCGACCAATGGCCACGATGTTGATCCGATGCTGTGTCTTCAGACGCCTCCAGCGGACCATAGAAGCAGGCTGTGGGCGCCACGATACTTCCAGTGGGTTTTACATATTAGTACACGGTACAAAGAGACAGCGGCGGTGCAATTTGCATCCACCTCTGAATCACGCACATAGTTCTTACCAATGAGAGAACCATTTTTTTTACTCTTCAGATTTTTATGTATACTAAGCAAATAAATGGACCTGGCATCTCCTGCACCACTTCACCCCATTCCTGCCCCTGTCCTATTATGTTTCCCCCTTTTTCTCTTCTGTCTCATCTCTGTGGCGTACACATACATGTCACAGCTAATGTGCAAATGTGATGACCTAATTTTGTCATTTGCCGATTATAATAATAGATTGTATCCAATACAGGGAGTTTTGAGGAGCTGTATTGTACCAGAGGAATATTTAACTACAGTGCAGTTCTCTTTTTTTGGTATGCAGAGTTGGGGAACTTCATACTAAGCTGCATTATGTTAATGCTACTTTTGTTATTTATCGAGTTTAAGTGGGGACAACTGAATAAGAACCACAGTAATTTTAACTTTTGGGGCATATAACTTTTTTGGAAGAACTTTGTGCATTTTTAAATGTTAGTAAAATCTTTTATGAAATTGAATCATTAAAGCACCTCTGTTCATCTACAGTAGGCGGATCCCTTCACTTCTCACGACCTTCATGTTCTCAGTTGCTGCGCCATTTTGCTCTTGCTTCCATGCCCTTTTTGGATGTCTTCAAAATGTACTCCCAACAATTAAAAAAAAATGAAGCTTATTTGCTAATTTTTGTCCACATAGTATAGCAAAATGGTTACATTGCTATTATTTTGTGCCTTTTAAAAAAAGAAATGCCTATAAAATATGCAATTTAATGTGCAATACCTTCATAATTAAAAAGACTGAGATGGGAATACATTTAGGTTACTACACGTGACTGGGTGAGGATGATGCCTAATACACAAAATGCTGCAGTGTTCATTTCACAGCAAATAGCATATTACCTCAAACTTGGTTCATCCTTGACAGCAAAGATTTATGCATACTTCTAAACAGTAGGCATCACATTAATGCTCAGTGTGTTAAAGCTGCAAAGAACACCATGAAATTATGCATGCGTCTTGCTAAGGCTTGGAGCTAATAAAATTCTGCCCATATGCAAATCCATTATAAGGCTGCGCGGAACTGTGCAAGTCCTACTCCAGGTGGTGGATCGTTGCTGCGCCTCAACATGAAAATTCCATTCTGAATAAACAGTTTTTTCTTTTTTGCAGATGGAAATCAAGTGTTTTATTAATTCAGGTTATGGATGAGATGGATGTTTACATTTTCTCCTTTAGTTCACCCTGTGCATGGCCGCATCAATTTGTAGGTAATGCCTATATATGGTAATTGGGTAGTAGGTACTATAGCAGGGTACTGCTTATCCCCTAATCTACAAGTAAGCAGCAATTGTTCTGCTTGCTGTAGATTTTCTTCTTCTGTCATTTCAAATGAATTAGAGGTGTGGTAGCCATGTGTATATAACCAAACCATATAATCAAGAGGTGGTCATGATTTCATGTGGAAGGCCTGGATTTCTTTCTCCTCACCCTCCTCTGTGTTGCTGAAGCTTGTAAATATCTCCATTGCTATAAAGCAGTGGTTCTCTATTCCAACCCTGAAGTACCCCCAACAGATCATGGTTTATGGATTGTTTTAATCATGGACAGGCATGCTAATCTGTTTTGGTGGGTAAGTAATTATCCCACCTGCTCTACCAGAAATCCTGAAAACATGTCCTGTACAGCATACTTGAGTGTTGGAGTTGAGAAACACCGCTATAAAGGATGCAAAAAAGGTGTAGTCTTGAACCGCTAAATTTCTCTGGTTAACTAACTTACCCTCGCACCAACGGCCTGATTCAGATTTGCAAGCAACTGAACCAAACCATGTTGCACTTGCAAGTGGGGCAGATGTAACATGTGCAGAGACATTTCAATTTGGGTGGTGTGTGTCTAAACTGAAGTCTGAATTGCACTGTAAAAATAAAGCTGTCTAGCATTTGTGGGCTACATGCAGAAGCGGCCAGTTTTTACCTTGAACAGGGAAAAACAAATGTATTTCTCCCCTTGCATGGCAACATGGTTTGTTCCAGACACAAAGTTATTTGCTTTTTTTGCTTTACATAGAATCAGGCCCCACATCTCCCCTGGCCTTCACCCTTACCCTGGAGTGGGATCCAGTTATCCTCTGTGCATGTTACGCCTTTCCGATTTAATGTTCACTTATATCCCGTTGTATTAGATTTTACTTCTTCTTTAGGCCCACCTCATGTAGCAGTGCATACCTCTTATTTTTTTCTTTTATTTTCTTCCTCCATTACCTTGTATTACTTATGTGTGTTATTGCCACACAACTGTAATGTTTGTCTTCCTATGTTCCAACTTACTGCCGTGTGACCTATTTTCTCCTTTGCTACTATGTTAAACTCTGAATAAAGAATATATATATATATATATATATATATATATATATATGGGGGAAAAATGTGTAGACTTAGAGGAGTATTAAATTACGTCTTTTTTTTCCGCCTAGGTGATAAAACAGGACTTTTCGCTGTTTTTAGAGCAAATGGGGATTTGCCCTATTCAATAGCAGAGTCGTTTTTTCACCTAGGCGAAAAATTCAACAGGAGTGATAAGCATGTGGATCAGCGAATCCACATGTTTTCTCACCTGAGTCGGTGAAAACGCGGGCCGTTTTTGCAGATTTAGAGGCATTTTTCACCAATGCCTTTTCACACAGAAAAAAAAAAAGGTGAAAAGGCATTGGTGAAAATGCCTTAAAAAACAAGCAAAAATGGACCGTAATTGAATAGGCAGGTGGGCGAATTCAACAGCTCCGAGATTACCAGAGCTAATTGAATACCCCCCTAAGTGTTACTAACTTTTCATTTTCAGAATCACGGACAGGGGTGCAGCAATGGTTCATGGCCTAAACCACAGTGGGGTTCATCTATTCTGTTTCAAATTTTTATTTTATTCTCAGATTTTAGGCCTTCGCATGCTCCATTATATGCCATCTGCTGCCATGTGCAAAGTACATATGGTAAAGGCTTCTGTTATTTTCTGTATGTAGTTAGATTTGTGTGTGTATATGTGTGTGTGTGTGTGTGTGTGTGTGTGTGTGTATGTATGTATGTATGTATGTATATATATATATATATATATATATATATATATATACACACGCACACAGCTGCCTGTCTATTTACTATTTATGCCTGTATAGAACTATGAATGTATATAGTCGAAATGGTTAATTTAATCAGGGAGACCTTTATTTAGTATTTATTCCCCAATTAATTAATTAATGCATAGATTGGTAATGCTAGTTAAATATCAATCAAGAAGTGTGAAATGATAGACCAGACAGTTGTGTGCTAGAAATGGGTCACATTGCCATGTCTGTAAACCTTGAGTCCTTTTGCTGAATGATTAATGGGAAATCTTCACCTATATTTTTGTTAGTGTGGTAGGAAAGTTGACCAGATTTGTGCCTGGAGATTATATATATATATATATATATATATATATATAATTTTGTTTGCAACAAAATGAGCACCTGTGTTGGGATTTACCAGTGTAGTGGATTGATCTCTGACTGGACAGTAGTCTGCTTGCTGCTGTTTAATGAGATTATATGCAGACCAGGTATGGTAACTGAGGAGCTCAGCAAAACTATCTAACGAGGATGTGATTGCCACAGGCAGTATGGGTAAAGACCATGGTAACTTCGCATTGACGGGTTGTTTATATTTTAGGCATAGTCATCAAATCATGAAAAAGTTCAATTAAGTATGTCCAATAATATTCCATACCTGTATTGTAAAAGAAACAATTTCTTTCTATTGCCCTTTGTTAGAAGTGTTTATTATGATCATCAAATGTTTGTTTGCAGTATGTTGTCCATGATACTGGTTGTCAGGATAAACACTTGTAACAGTCAATCATGTTTGTGTTTTCTTATACAGGTATCATGTCCATAGCAAACTGGTGAGCTTCATGGCTCCTATAGGCAACAGTGCAATGAATGATGAGGCCAGGTGAGTAATAGATTAATAATGTTTAGCAAATGGCACAATGACAGCATGATATTGACTTGTTCTTCAGCCTCTCATCCTCTTCCTTATCAGTTAAGCATTTGTCACTACTGTCATGGCAAACACCCCTGGTAATCTAGCTCAGTTTCCATTCTCATAATGGCAGTAATATTTACAAGTCTGATAAATCTATAACCTGGAAGCATAAAGACTAAACATTTATCCTACATATTAGCAATTATGTGCATATGGCTACATCACCTTCCATGCTGTAAGGTGTGCTAGTGAGCAGATCAGTGTGATGGAACACCACTAGCTGTATTTCATACATCTGATCGTCTGTGTAAAAATTCCACTTCTACTCTAAATTGTAACATTGCCTTTTTAGCTAGATATTTTATGTATGTGTGCATGTACTGTATAAACCAGTGACGTGAGGTGATGCAGAGCCTTTCCTATCATAGTAACATATGCGCTAAAGCAGTGGTTCTCAAACTCTGTCCTCAGTAACCCACATGGTTCACGTTTTACAGGTCACCCGGAAGCTGCACTGTGTATCACCAACTGTCACATTTAAAAATCTACAGGTGACCTGCAAAACATGCACCGCGTGGGGTCCTGAGGACCGAGTTTGCAGACCTATGCGCTGAAGTTTGATTATATAAAGTATATGAAGAATACAGAGAATATATTAGAAATATCTTCTTTGTATTATTCGAATCATTTTTATAGTCAAAACTCTGGAGTAAAAAGTCTGACAGCTGAAATCTTTTCCGTACATCTCTAATCAATACCAAATTTCCAGCAGTATATACTGCTGCGCCTTTGTATAATGCCCATATGAACCCTTTGGCTCATTTATTGCGTGTAAATCTGGCTCTGGTACTAGCCAGTGCCTCTTGAGCCATCTTACCTCACCACATGTATTTGTTTATGTGTGTGTGTGTGTGTGTGTGTGTGTGTGTGTGTGTGTGTGTATATGTATATATATATATATATATATATATATATACACACACACGTGTGTGAATCACAACTTGCTCCCGTACCCAACCTTTAGAGTAATGTAACAAACATGCAGCTGGACGGCACGCAGTGAGACTTATCTCTTTTATCAAGACCTTGATAAAAGAAATCAGTCTCTGAAACGTTGACAACACCTATACAGCCTTTGTATCATTTGTTCTGACGACATAAGTCTCACTGAGGGCTGTCCAGTTGCATTATATATATATACATACATACATACATACATACATACATATGTGTCCTCTTACAACTTTGCTCCATGCGCTACAAGTCACATTGCACATAGCGCTTGTTGGACGTGTGACTCTGTAGCGCTGAGCTATAGGTTGCATCTTTTGCTGTGAAAATGCATCTTAGATGCAGTGTAATAGGACGCACAAGTTTCTGCTGATTAAAATGGTATGCAGCATGCCTATATTCTGTGTTACTGCGACTGTATTTGCATACAAAATGCTATGCTAGAAACGTGGCATTTTGGATGCAGATAGAGCCGCAGTACCACATATCATTTTAATCAGCAGAGGCTGCCCGTGCATCCTATTACATTACATTGCGTCTAAGATGCATTTTTGCAGCAAAAGATACAAAAAAAAGAAGACACCCGGCGCTGAAGAGTCCCACCATGGCATGGCACGATTTGAAGGGCTGTATAGTGTGACGGCAACTCATCTGTATATATGTATATATATAATATATATAATATATATATATATGTGTGTGTGTGTGTGTGTGTGTGTATGTATATATGTAGAAAATATATAATCTAGATGTATATGTGTGTGTGTGTGTATATATATATATATATATATATATATATGTACATATATATATTTATATATACAAGAATAGATGAAAACAAGCGCCCACGAGTGTAATTAATATACATGCAGGAAGGGAAGGGTGCAAAAAAGATGATGATATAAACCGACTTAGAACACTTATCTGGAAAAATAGAGAAGCTTTTTCTCATGGAGCCCTCTCTTATGGTTTAGTTACATGTAAAAGAAGAAACTGCAAAACATAGTGTGTACCGTTTTACAACTTCAAAATATACCACTATCTTTTAAAACTTAAAAGTATACCACTGTCTTATAGGCCTAATTAGGGAATCAGCATTTTCCCAATCTTGCACAATATATAGCCTAGACAGTATAATTTTGTTAAAAAAAACATAAATTTAATACACAAATAAACATAAAATGGCCGAATAAAATGCGTACAAGATAGCGAAATATATAAGGCTTATCTGTCCATATATAGAGTATCAGCAGTCAATTCTATCCAATATGTCGTAGAAAAGTAGCCGAATAAAATGCGTACAAGATAAAAGATGTATTTAGGCTTATCTGTCCTTAATAGGAGATGTCTGTAGGTAGTGTCAACGCGTTTCGTCCGTCAGCATCCAGACTTCATGGTTTATATCATCATATTTTTTGCACCCTTCCCTTCCTGCATGTATATTAATTACACTCGTGGGCGCTTGTTTTCATCTATTCTTGTAATTATTCATATGTGACTGCCAAACACATTACCACGTATTATAAGCTGCCACCCAGATAAGATACTGGGAAGTGTTTTTAAATAATTCCTGCAAGGTGATAACTAATTTAAGAAGGTATAGATATCACAAAAATTGTATTTTTAGCGCTGTATTCTCAATTTCTTCAATATATTTATATATATATATATATATATGTATGTGTGTATATATATATATATATATATATATATACAGGACATTGTACTCCAATATAATAGAGACGCAGCAAGTACCTGAATTGTTTAAGAAGGCACCAAGGTGGTGATATACGTAAGTACCAGCAAAAACCCTGCCAGTGCGATTTGCACAGAGTACGACATACATAAGTCCAGAGGTTTTTTTGTTGTTGTTGTTGTTTTTATTTTTTTTATTTTTTGGGGGGGGTTGTTGTTTTTCGTTATAAGTAACCCCTTCAGTAATGTAATGCTACATGTGTGGAAACCTTCTTTCTCTATCGTCCTAAGTGGATGCTGGGGTTCCTGAAAGGACCATGGGGAATAGCGGCTCCGCAGGAGACAGGGCACAAAAAAGTAAAGCTTTTACCAGATCAGGTGGTGTGCACTGGCTCCTCCCCCTATGACCCTCCTCCAGACTCCAGTTAGATTTTGTGCCCGAACGAGAAGGGTGCAATCTAGGTGGCTCTCCTAAAGAGCTGCTTAGAGAAAGTTTAGCTTAGGTTTTTTACTTTACAGTGAGTCCTGCTGGCAACAGGATCACTGCAACGAGGGACTTAGGGGAGAAGTAGTGAACTCACCTGCGTGCAGAGTGGATTTGCTGCTTGGCTACTGGACACTAGCTCCAGAGGGACGATCACAGGTACAGCCTGGATGGTTACCGGAGCCGCGCCGCCGGCCCCCTTGCAGACGCTGAAGAGAGAAGAGGTCCAAAATCGGCGGCTGAAGACTCCTGAGTCTTCATAAAGGTAGCGCACAGCACTGCAGCTGTGCGCCATTTTCCTCTCAGCACACTTCACACAACAGTCACTGAGGGTGCAGAGCGCTGGGGGGGGCGCTCTGAGAGGCAAATAAAAACCTTATTAGAGGCAAAAAATACCTCACATATAGCCCACAGAGGCTATATGGAGATATTTAACCCCTGCCTAACTTCAAAAATAGCGGGAGACGAGGCCGCCGAAAAAGGGGCGGGGCCTATCTCCTCAGCACACAGCGCCATTTTCTCTCACAGAAAAGCTGGAGAGAAGGCTCCCAGGCTCTCCCCTGCACTGCACTACAGAAACAGGGTTAAAACAGAGAGGGGGGGCACTGATTTTGGCGATATTGTATATATATAAAAGATGCTATAAGGGAGAAACACTTATATAAGGTTGTCCCTATATAATTATAGCGTTTTTGGTGTGTGCTGGCAGACTCTCCCTCTGTCTCCCCAAAGGGCTAGTGGGTCCTGTCCTCTGTCAGAGCATTCCCGGTGTGTGTGCTGTGTGTCGGTACGTGTGTGTCGACATGTATGAGGACGATGTTGGTGAGGAGGCGGAGAAATTGCCTGTAATGGTGATGTCACTCTCTAGGGAGTCGACACCGGAATGGATGGCTTATTTAGAGAATTACGTGAGAATGTCAACACGCTGCAAGGTCGGTTGACGACATGAGACGGCCGACAATCTATTAGGACCGGTCCAGGCGTCTCAGAAACACCGTCAGGGGTTTTAAAAACGCCCATTTACCTCAGTCGGTCGACACAGACACAGACACGGACACTGAATACAGTGTCGACGGTGAATAAACAAACGTATTTCTCATTAGGGCCACACGTTAAGGGCAATGAAGGAGGTGTTACGTGTTTCTGATACTACAAGTACCACAAGAAAGGGTATTATGTGGGAGTGAAAAAACTACCTGTAGTTTTTCCTGAATCAGATAAAATAAAATGAAGTGTGTGATGATGCGTAGGGTTACCCCGATAGCAAATATTGGCGTTATACCCTTTCCCGCCAGAAATTAGGGTACGTTGGGAAACACCCCTTAGGGTGATAAGGCGCTCACACGCTTATCAAGTGGCGTTACCGTCTCCAGATACGGCCGCCCTCAAGGAGCCAGCTGATAGGAAGCTGGAAAAATATCCTAAAAAGTATATACACACATACGGTGGTTATACTGCGACCAGCGATCGCCATCAGCCTGGAGATGCAGTGCTGGGTTGGCTTGGTCGGATTCCCTGACTGAAAATATTTTATTCATGTAGAGCATTTAATAGGATGCATTCTATATATATGTATGTGAGATGCACAGAGGGATATTTGCTCTCTGGCATCAAGATAAGTGCGTTGTCCATATCTCCCAGAAGATGTCAGGGACACGACAGTGGTCAGGTGATACAGATCCCATACGGCAGATGGAAGTATTGCTGTATAAAGGGAAGGAGTTATTTGGGGGTCGGTCCATCGGACCTGGGGACCACAGCAACAGCTGGGAAATCCAACCTTTTTTACCCCAAGTTACATCTCAGCTAAAAAAGACACCGTCTTTTCAGCCTCAATCTTTCCTTTCCCATGAGGGCATGCAGGCAAAAGGCCAGTCATATCTGCCCAGACATAGAGGTAAGGGAAGTAGACTGCAGCAGGCAGCCCTTTCCCAGGAAAAGAAGCCCTCCACCGCGTCTGCCAAGTCCTCAGCATGACGCTGGGGCCGTGCAAGCGGACTCAAGGTGGGGGGGTAGTCTCAAGAGTCTCAGGGCGCAGTGGGATCACTCGCAAGTTGACCCCTAGATCGTACGAGTATTATCCCAGGGGTAAAGATTGGAGAGTCGAGACATCTTCTCCTCGCAGCTTCCTGAAGTCTGCTTTACCAACGGCTCCCTCCGACAGGGAGGCAGCATTGGAAACAATTCACAAGCTGTATATCCAGCAGGTGATAATCAAAGTACCCCTCCTACGACAAGGAAAAGGGTATTATTTTTCCACACTATATTGTGGTACTGAAGCCAGACGGCTTGGTGACACATAGTCTAAATCTAAAATGTTTTGAACACTTACATAAAAGGTTCAAATCGAGATAAAGTCACTCAGAGCAGTGATAGCGAACCGGAAAAAAGGGGACTATATGGTGTCCCTGGACATCAAGGATTACCTCCATGTCCAAAATTTGTCCTTCTCATCAAGGGTACCTCTGGTTCGTGGTACAGAACTGTCAATATCAGTTTCAGACGATGCCGTTTGAATTATCCACGGCACCCCGGGCCTTTTTACCAAGGTAATGGCCGACAAGATGTTTCTTCAAAGAAAAAAGGCATCTAAATTATCCCTTACTTGCACGACCTAAAAAGGGCAAGTTCCAGAGAACAGTTGGAGGTCGGAAGAGCACTATCTAAAGTAGTTCTTCGACGGCACGACTGGATTCTAAATATTCCAAGAATCGCAGCTGTTTTCCGACGATACGTCTGCTGTTCCTAGGGATGATTCTGGACACGGTTCAGAAAAAGGTTTTTCTTCCCGAGGAAAAAGCCAAGGAGTTATCCGACCTGTCAGGAACCTCCTAAAACCAGGAAAGGTGTCTGTACATCAATGCACAAGAGTCCTGGAAAAAATGGTGGCTTTTTACGAAGCAATTCCATTCGGCAGATTCCATGCAAGAATTTTCCAAAGGGATCTGTTGGACAAATGGTCAGGGTCGCATCCTCAGATGCACCTGCGAATAACCCTGTCGCCAAGGACAAGGGTATATCTTCTGTGGTGGTTGCAAAAGGCTCATCTATTGGAGGGCCGCAGATTCGGCATACAGGATTTGATCCTGGTGACCACGGACGCCAGCCTGAGAGGTTGGGGAGCAGTCACACAAGGAAGAAACTTCCAGGGGGTATGGAGAACCTGGAAAAGTCTATTCACATAAACATTCTGGTACTAAGAGCAATCTAAAATGCTCTAAGCCAGGCGGAACCACTCCTGCAAGGAAAACCGATGTTGATTCAGTCGGACAACATCACGGCGGTCGCCCATGTAAACAGACAGGGCGGCACAAGAAGCAGGAGTGCAATGGCAGAAGCTGCCAAGATTCTTCGCTGGGCGGAGAATCACGTAATAGCACTGTCAGCAGTGTTCTTCCCGGGCGTGGACAACTGGGAAGCAGACTTCCTCAGCAGACACGATATACACCCGGGAGAGGGGGGTCTTCATCCAGAAGTCTTCCACATGCTAATAAACTGTTGGGAAAGACCAATGGTAGACATGATGGCGTCTCGCCTCAACAAGAAACTGGACAAGTATTGCGCCAGGTCAAGAGATCCACAGGCAATAGCTGTGGACGCACTGGTAACACCTTGGGTGTACAAATCAGTATATGTGTTTCCTCCTCTGCCTCTCATACCAAAGGTATTGAAGATTATACGGTGAGGAGGAGTAAGAAATACTAGTGGCTCCGGATTGGCCAAGAAGGACTTGGTACCCGGAACTTCAAGAGTTGGTCACGGACGACCCGTGCCCTCTACTTCTGAGAAGGGACCTGCTACAACAGGGTCCCTGTCTCTTTCAAGACTTACCGCGGCTGCGTTTGACGGCATGGCGGTTGAACGCCAGATCCTAAAAGGGAAAGGCATTCCAGAAGAAGTCATTCCTACCTTGATTAAGGCAAGGAAGGAAGTCACCGCGAAACATTATCACCGCATTTGGCGAAAATATGTCGCGTGGTGCGAGGATCGGAGTGTTCCGACGGAGGAATTTCAACTGGGTCGTTTCCTACATTTCCTACAATCAGGATTGTCTAGGGGTCTCAAATTGAGATCTATTAAGGTTCAAATTTCGGCCCTGTCAATATTCTTCCAAAAAGAATTGGCCTCAGTTCCTGAGGTACAGACTTTTGTTAAAGGAGTACTGCATATACAGCCTCCTGTGGTGCCTCCGGTGGCACCGTGGGATCTAAATGTAGTTTTAGATTTCCTCAAATCCCATTGGTTTGAACCATTGAAAAAGGTGGATTTTAAATATCTCACATGGAAAGTGACTATGTTACTGGCCCTGGCTTCCGCCAGGAGAGTATCTGAATTGGCGGCTTTATCTTATAAAAGCCCTTATCTAATCTTCCATTCGGATAGGGCAGAACTGAGGACTCGTCCGCATTTTCTCCCTAAGGTGGTATCAGCGTTTCACCTGAACCAACCTATTGTGGTGCCTGCGGCCTCTGGCGACTTGGAGGACTCCAAGTTGTTGGACGTTGTCAGAGCCTTAAAAAAAAAATACATTTCAAGGACGGCTGAAGTCAGAAAATCTGACTCGCTGTTGATACTATATGCACCCAACAAGTTGGGTGCCCCTGCTTCTAAGCAGACGATTGCTCGTTGGATTTGTAACACAATTCAACTTGCTCATTCTGTGGCAGGCCTGCCACAGCCTAAATCTGTTAAGGCCCATTCCACAAGGAAGGTGGGCTCATCTTGGGCGGCTGCCCGAGGGGTCTCGGCATTACAATTCTGCCGAGCAGCTACGTGGTCGGGGGAAAACACGTTTGTAAAATTCTACAAATTTGATACCCTGGCAAAAGAGGACTTGGAATTCTCTCATTCGGTGCTGCAGAGTCATCCGCACTCTCCCGCCCGTTTGGGAGCTTTGGTATAATCCCCATGGTCCTTTCAGGAACCCCAGCATCCACTTAGGACGATAGAGAAAATAAGAATTTACTTACCGATAATTCTATTTCTCGGAGTCCGTAGTGGATGCTGGGCGCCCATCCCAAGTGCGGATTATCTGCAATACTGTACATAGTTATTGTTAACAAATTCGGGTTATATTGTTAAGGAGCCATCTTTAAGAGGCTCTTTCTGTTATCATACTGTTAACTGGGTTTAGATCACAAGTTGTACGGTGTGATTGGTGTGGCTGGTATGAGTCTTACCCGGGATTCAAATTGCCTCCCTTATTGTGTACGCTCGTCCGGGCACAGTACCTAACTGGAGTCTGGAGGAGGGTCATAGGGGGAGGAGCCAGTGCACACCACCTGATCTGGTAAAAGCTTTACTTTTTTGTGCCCTGTCTCCTGCGGAGCCGCTATTCCCCATGGTCCTTTCAGGAACCCCAGCATCCACTACGGACTCCGAGAAATAGAATTATCGGTAAGTAAATTCTTATTTTTTAATGTTTTTAGGTTTATGCATGCAGTTTTGAAAACATGTTGCACCTGCAAAATCGCCTGTGATCAGGAGAGCAGCTGCTATTATCATATTTATTTTATGAAATACTTTGCTTTTAACTGGGTTGCAACTTGAGCAGAAGATTCTTGCCAAGGTGATTCCTCTTCAAGTGCATATTTTCTGAGCCAAACAAACTGTGTTAATAGGATATCCTCTGTTTTTCATGGTTCATTTTTCAGCTGTGTGGTCTAATCACATGTATTTAGCTGTTGGTTGGTTAGGCCAGCTTGTGCTTTAGAATCTGTTTTTGCGACTTACCACAAATGGACGGTTACTAAGATCTCCTTCGTCAACATAACCAGGCCCACGTTCCACAGAACTGTAGAAAATAAGCGGAGGTGCTAATGATCTTCGTCCTTTATAGCTGCATGCAGCCTTCTCACTCACCCGGGAGCTCCAGTGATTATGTAATCAGCGAGACGCCGCTCTCACTAACGTGACACTTCTCAGGAAGGTATTGGAGATTGAAATTAAAAAAATAAAGATAAGGCTTATAAGGGGACACATCATTTAGAAGGCTGACATTTTATATAGCCCTGTCCTGTGGCAGATCTGCTTATTGCAGGAATAACAAGGCAGTAGGATACATCCAGTAATTAAAGAACAAACCATTCACTGCCCTCATCTCTAAGTTACTATGATATACATACTTTATGAAATGCTACTTGATGTTCACGTTAAATACTGTGATAAATACTGTACGTGAAAATAACCCTATAGTTAGTGTCCCTGTATACTTTATTCTTATTATTTAATTATCTCTATTTGATCAGTAATGGAGTACAGTATATTAATGGAATAATTTTCCACTTCCGTTTTGTAATTAGACTGTAAAAGAGTGTGTGTTGTAGGTGCTTTAGCATCACCAGTGAGGGTTTCAAATTACTTCTGGATCAGTGGTACAGTAAGTCATGGAGAGTAACCGAAACCAAACTGACAGGAGGGCAGGATCTCTTATGAGTGTACAGCAGTGCAACCACCTTTATTTCCTTTCCTTCATGTACATGTGGTGTCGAAAAATATTGCAGTACAAACTACACACAGGTGGCCTCCGCGTGTGTACTTGTTCTGCTGTGCGTGCACATATTCGCAATTTGCGTATGGTCGCTCCCGCGGTCGTGTGCATCAGCGCGTGGTATGGGTATTTACGGTAGAGTTTGTGAACGCATGGAGAGCTATCAAAACACATTACATATTTAATCCAAATAGTGCACAATGTACACATAGTCTCCCTGCACCACACCAGCAAGTATCAACAGTTTAAATGATTCCAGAACAAAGGGATTCACCTTTACAGGATAGGAGGGGACAGAACAAGGTCATAAGGTGGTGTTTGGTATCCAGCTGTAGGGTATTTTAAGGGTAACATTCCGGTGTTGGTTTGAGGAAGATCGCATGTTTCTGCGGATAGTTATGTGCAGGAGCAGAATATAGATATAAACTGTATTTACTGTACATTATGTATGCAGCGGGAATCCAGAGGAGACCACCCACAAGAACAGTTAGAACAGACATCGCCCACCAATTCAAATCGACCTATGACCTCTCCTGTACTGTAAAAGTGCATTCCTGTGTCCAATGGACAAAGGGATTACAGTATCCATTGTATTGCTTTTGGAAGAATTGTATAAATAAAGCCTGCAGCAGGCCTGGTCAAACACAAGACTCACAACGTTATCTATTAGATTACGGAGGACCGGACCGGGAAGCGCACGCGAATATACTCACGTATGTACCATTGACTGTTGCCATTATTCTGTTATATTGTCTTATATTGTATTGTATATATTGTGACCCCCTTTCAGCAATATTACGCTGTGGTGTCGGAACCCAGTGATTTAACTACATATCGGTGTTGTGTCTTCCTTTCCCCGCTAAGGTTTAAAAGTGTATTAGTAACGCATTGCATTGCTGTATAAGGTTTAAAGCGTATTCATTGGGTGTGTACGCGCTGCAGGTGCATTGTACCGTCAGCGCTGCGTTTGTACACAGAGTCCGTACATCGTACGGGACTCTGTACGCTAATAGCGTAAAAAGTACGTAGCGTGTGTACCAAGTATAGCGGCTGCATCGGCTAAAGGTTTAAAGTGTGTTCAGAGTGTATAGAACGGGTGGGGAACCTTTTTTCTACCGAGGGCCATTTGGATATTTATGAAATCCTTCGGGGGCCATACAAAAATTCTCAACTTAAAAAATTACCCTGCCCCCCCAGTAGGTCTGCCCCTTAGAGGCACTGTGTGTGCGCGCCAGAGGCGCGCGCACCAAAAAAATGGGTGTGGCCAATTAAAATGGGACGTGATACACATATGCCCCCAATAGTGCAGTGCCAGATCCACAATTACCGCCACAGTGCCAGGTATACAAATGCCCCCACAGTGCCAGGTATTCAAATGCCCCTCTCAGTGCCAGGTATACAGATGCCCCCACAGTGCCAGGTATACAAATGCCCGCACAGTGCCAGGTATACAAATGCCCCTCACAGTGCCAGGTATACAGATGCCCCCACAGTGCCAGGTATACAGATGCCCCTCACAGTGCCAGGTATACAAATGCCCCCCACAGTGCCAGGTATACAAATGCCCCCCACAGTGCCAGGTATACAAATGCCCCTCACAGTGCCAGGTATACAGATGCCCCCCACAGTGCCAGGTATACAGATGCCCCCCACAGTGCCAGGTATACAGATGCCCCCCACAGTGCCAGGTATACAGATGCCCCCCACAGTGCCAGGTATACAGATGCCCCCCACAGTGCCAGGTATACAGATGCCCCTCACAGTGCCAGGTATACAAATGCCTCTCACAGTGCCAGGTATACAAATGCCCCTCACAGTGCCAGGTATACAGATGCCTCCCACAGTGCCAGGTATACAGATGCCTCCCACAGTGCCAGGTATACAAATGCCCCTCACAGAGCCAGGTATACAGATGCCCCCACAGTGCCAGGTATACAGAACCCCCCCCCCCCCCGTGCCAGGTATACAGAACCCCTCCCCCCCCCCAGTGCCAGGTATACAGATGCCCCCACAGTGTCAGGTATACAAATGCCCCTCACAGTGCCAGGTATACAAATGCCCCTCACAGTGCCAGGTATACAAATTCCCCTCACAGTGCCAAGTATACAGATGCCTCCACAGTGCCAGGTATACAGATGCCCCCCCACAGTGCCAGGTATACAGATGCCCCCCCCACAGTGCCAGGTATGCAGATGCCCACCCCCACAGTGCCAGGTATACAGATGCCCCCCCACAGTGCCAGGTATACAGATGCCCCCCACAAGGCCAGGTATACAGATGCCCCCCACAGTGCCAGGTATACAATTGCCCCTCACAGTGCCAGGTATACAGATGCCCCCCCCCCCCCCCCCCCGTGCTGCTTACCGCTGCTTCTTTCGGCGGGACACGGAGGAGAGCGCGGCTATGTTGGGCGGCGGCGTGTAGGACTTGAAACCAGCCGCCGGTTCGAGAGCCAATCAGAGCTCGCGGACCGGCAGCCGCAGCTCCTGATTGGCTGCCGGTCCGCGAGCTCTGATTGGTTCACGAACCGACGGCTGGTTTCTAGTCCTACACGCCGCCGCTGCCATCTGCCGCGCTCTCCTCCTGAGTCCCTGTACTGACGGCTGAGACACGCTGCCGCCGGACTGAGCGGCGGCGTGTCTCACAGAGAAGCGGGTGGGCCGGAGCAAACGGCTTTGCTGGCCTTATACGGCCCGCGGGCCGGAGGTTCCCCACCCCTGGTATAGAAGGTATAGCTTTTCATTCCTGTATATAAATCGACATTATCAGTGGAATCGTGTGTGAGATGTCCGCCGTAGCTCCACCTGTAGCAATACGTAGAAGAGAGATTATTAGATTTATGTGACATTTGCTATAGAGCATTCTGGTACAGATGGCATTTTGTTGTCCTAAAGAACTTGCTGACTAAATGGACATAAAGTAAATGCGAATGCATAAACTTATTACATTGGCAGTATTTTTACACTTCGGGGTGCAAAAGTTTGAAATTGTGTTTAGTAGAGTTCAATTCCCAATCAATAGCAAACAAGGTACCCTCCCAAAGTCCATAAACATACTGTATGTGTGTGTCTGTGTTTAGGTGTGGTGCGAAACATAGATTGTAAGCTCCGCTGGGGCAGGGGCTGATATGAATGACTTACTGAATATTCTCTTTAATGCGCTGCATAATGTTTGTGCTATATAAATACATGTTAATAAATAAATCAATTTGTTTATAATGTTTGTAGAGGGATAATGGGGGTCATTCCGAGTTGTTCGCTCGTTATTTTTTTGTCGCAACGGAGCGATTAGTCGCTAATGCGCATGCGCAATGTCCGCAGTGCGACTGCGCCAAGTAAATTTGCTATGCAGTTAGGAATTTTACTCATGGCATTACGAGGTTTTTTCTTTGTTCTGGTGATCGTAATGTGATTGACAGGAAGTGGGTGTTTCTGGGCGGAAACTGGCCGTTTTATGGGAGTGTATGAAAAAACGCTACCGTTTCTGGGAAAAACGCGGGAGTGGCTGGAGAAACGGAGGAGTGTCTGGGCGAACGCTGGGTGTGTTTGTGACGTCAAACCAGGAACGACAAGCACTGAACTGATCGCAGATGCCGAGTAAGTTTGGAGCTTCTCAGAAACTGCTAAGAAGTGTCTATTCGCAATATTGCTAATCTTTCGTTCGCAATTTTGATAAGCTAAGATTCACTCCCAGTAGGCGGCGGCGGCGACCACCAATATCTCTTGCCTCAGTGAGTCCAGTCTGTATTTGGACAGTTTTGTTTTTTTCTTTCATTTTGAATGACCGTATTGTTGCTATGTATTAAAGTTAAGTCGCAGGGATAGTGGTAGTGATAACAGCTGTCCCTGCAAGTTAAATTCCCAGCTCATTATAGGAGTCTCGCACATTTGTGAAAGTCTCCTCTGGGGGAATCTGACCCTATGCATGCATGTAGTGTCAGCTTCCAGAGCCAGACGGAGGCTGCGGGAGACGGGTTGTAAGATCGCTCTCCTGCGAGAATGTCTCCATACATAAAGCAGTTTACACCATCTGGGGATAGTGTAAACCAAAGGGGCCAAAGATTTTTAGAGTTTGATACATAGGGGTCAAGGCGGAGTCCACATTGATTATAATAGTTGGCCTTTTACAGGAGATTTCTGTGAATTCTCTTGCGTTAGTCTCATTAGTACATACTTGTGATACAAAAAATTATGTACACAAAATACTTTTATGAAAAACCACCTTGATAAATACGCCGGTAATTGTTGGCATATTTACCTTAGTTCCACTCATGGAATGATCATGGCAGCTCCCAATTACAAAAGCAGGAGAGCTGTGCTACTTTTATGGATGTACTGTATATTGGAAAATTGATTTTCATGATATTACTTAATTGATGTCTACCTTAGATTTGCGCAGTATGTTTTCTTTTAAATGTACAGGTTTTTTTAATAATTTTAAATTTTGTGTTTCTACCAGTTTAATATTTTGTCATTGTTTACGCTTTTGTACAGAATTCAGTGATTCCTATGCAGCCTGTAATGAAAGAGAGTGCATTGCTTTGCGCTTTGTGTGTTCTATGTATAATAATTGCAAAGGACACTATTGCTTTGATTTGCTTAGATTTTTAAACCCAGAGATTCATGATTCTGCTCTTATTTATTACAATATTTTACAAATAAATCCTACGACATCAATGATGGCAGATCTGTCACCACACAAATCTTGGGAACCACTGACTAGTTGGTATTCTTGGATTATACAGTAGGTGTCCAAGTGCTGCCTCTTTCTCCTTGTCAAGACATTAACTCTATTATACTGCAGTATGTCCTCAGCTCCCTCCATCAAGCCTCTAACTCCCTAAATGATTCCAATTTCCAGAGTCCTGTACGAATGCTTATTGCAGCTGTCAGCATTATCCAAGTTAATTTCTCTCTCTCTCCTTTGTTGTAATGTATCTGGATGCATCCCAAGTTGTATTTTTGGACCAAGATCAATACCTGAGGGAGCAGGAAGTTTTGATGAAATACCGTACAGCACTTTAGTCCAGTATTAAAGTAATTTATAACACAAGAACATCAGCCATGTGTAATTTTTTATACTTTTGTTTTATGGTATTATTCTTCATGCAGTATTTCTAGTGAGTCCGTTTTCTTTGCTGAATTTAGTAGGGCTGCTTTTACGTGAATTGTGTATACTTTGACAAGCTTACAGATTATTTGTATGATGATGCACAGGCTAAAACAATGATATAAACATTAAGCAAAAAATGACGTTCAAAAAATATAAACAATACAGTTTTACTTTACAGGAAATGCTCCTGTGCTATAATTAACTTTCATTAATTTGGGATACTGAATACGGGCTCACAATCCTTTTTCTTCTGTAATATCTCTTTACTTTGCTTTTAGATTTCAATTTCAAATATTGTTTTGTAAAAAAAAAATTTAAGTTTATTACCTTGATGTAGGACTTCAGAGAATGTTAATTTACAAAAGAATGGAACAGGTGATCCACCGATTTTCCTCAGAGGAGACATAGGGTCTGGTGCTGAGCTGAACATAAGCAAATTTACATAGTGTAATTGCACAGATTGGCACGCACGTATAAGCACAAATGCAGACTTGCGCGTGTTTGCCACTTGCACCCTTCTTATGACTGTAGGGGAGGGAAGAGGCATGCAAACGCAGGCCAAGTATAGTAAGGGTGCGTTCATTCAAACAAAGCTAAAGCAGAACTGCAAAATGTTCCTGTATGGGTCTTATCCATTCACAGATGTTTTGCCTAGACCTAGCACTCTCATGTAACAAACTGTTCAGCAGAAAGGTATCAAACATTTTAATGAAATCCAAATGCATTACATATATTGTACTGTCAAAATCATGTATGAAAGGTCTCCCGCTTACAAACCAATCAGATTTGTCCAAGTAATCAATTAGAGATCTGCCAGCACTGATCTCTAATTGATTCACTGGACATTGTGCGTTGCTTTGCCAGTACCTATCAGCATTTGTGGACCCCGTTGAGAGAGGTTCAGTGATATGCAAATCGACAAGTTATTATTAAACATCAATTTCTTACACACTGAGCGGCCTGTTTGCCTATTTTGGTGCAG
This sequence comes from Pseudophryne corroboree, assembly GCF_028390025.1. Taxonomy (NCBI): domain Eukaryota; kingdom Metazoa; phylum Chordata; class Amphibia; order Anura; family Myobatrachidae; genus Pseudophryne; species Pseudophryne corroboree. Next base: position 622,907,841 of record NC_086445.1, read on the forward strand.
GAGTGTATTTTCAGGAGTAATAAGATTGGTTCTAAGATGAGGTAAATATCCAAAGAGGAGACGACATCATTACTTCAGATAAGCAATTCTTTATTTTTTCTGCAGCGGGGTACACTGGTATTCCACCGTGAATAACATCAGGGTGTAGAGTTGGGTCTTGATCCGAGGAACCAACAGGCTAAAGTTTTGACTGTTTCCAGGATGCACTGCACCTCCTCCTCTATAGCCCCGCCTCCAGGCACTGGAGCTCAGTGTGTAAGTTGATGTCTGCAGTGCCGGTCACTAACATGTGGGGCTGCGCTAGGCAGCCTTGAAAAGAGCTTTTTAGAAGACTTCAAGGGCCGCAGCACTTTCTATGTCTTTATGACATGCTGTGCCGCCTCCATCACCACCCTCAGCGGCACTGCATACTCCCGCGGCCTGGTTCCCGGGTACTTGCAGCGGAGACGCACCGGTTTTTCAGGTACACCACCGCTGTCTTTTTCCGAGATCGCGTGGCTGCACTAAAAGTGGGTAGGTAAGATAAATCGCGATCCGGTCACGGTCCCAGGAGACGGACCGCACCACTGGCATGGACACTGTGTCGCACAGGGACCCCACTATATCCACCAAGGCAAGGAGTACAGGTCGGATTTATTAAAATCCGTTTGCAAAAGGCTCCACAGTACCCACTGGTGAAGTCCAGCAGAGGGGATAAGGCGATTACCTGTAGCCCCTCCCCCAGCTCCAGGTGCCATCTGCTGCTGGTGTTCCCGCCCCCTGGAGCTGCATCTCTCCCTCACTCCCTGAGAGATTTTGGCGCCATTACATAGCTGGGCTGATCTCTGGGACTGCTGGGCACTTTCTCCCCTGTAAATCCGCCTTTATCATCAGCGCTGTGCATTTACAGACACTTAAGTATTCTACATGTCATTTTAGACAGTGTTAGTGAAGAACAAGTGTACTGCTATCTGAATCTTTAGTACAAGTATTCTGTGATATACATCCAGTGTTTACTGTGCATTGTTATATCTGTATAGATACATACCTATATGTAATTACTAGTCCAGTGCAGTTTTATTGTTATATGTGATAATTCCTGCATTGTACCTGTGACTGAGTGTGCCTATAGCTGCTGTGTGGATTCCAATCTTGTGTATCACACATTTGCTATCACTATATTCTGTACCCTGAGGAACTAGGTGCATCAGGGTCTCATATAATATATAGTGCTACACAGGGTATACTGTTTGTATTTCTCTCACGTCCTAGATGATGCCGGGGACTCCAAAAGGACTATGGGGTATAGACGGGATCCGCAGGAGCTTGGGCACACTGAAAAGACTTAAGACTGGGTGTGAACTGGCTCCTCCCTCTATGCCCCTCCTCCAGACCTCAGTTAGACTTTGTGCCCAGGACTGACTGGATACTCACAGGGGAGCTCTACTGAGTTTCTGTGGAAAATACTTTTTGTTAGGTTTTTTATTTTCAGGGAGACCTGCTGGCTACAGGCTCCCTGCAGCGTGGGAGTGAGGGGAGAGAAGCAGACCTACTTCTTCTTAGTTAAGGGCTCTGCTTCTCGGCTACTGGACACCATTAGCTCCAGAGGGTTCGATCACTTGGTGCGCCTAGCTGCTTGTTCCCGGAGCCGCGCCGTCAATCCCCTCACAGAAGCCTGAAGAAAGAAGCCGAGTGAGTATGAGTAGATCAGAAGACTTCGGTGACCAGGTACAGCGCAGCGGTGACGCTGCGCTCCATGCTCCCACACACATCACTGACAGCACTCACAGGGTGCAGGGCGCTGGGGGGCGCCCTGAGCAGCAGGTCACTGGGGTCCGGATAGCCGGCAGAAGCATTGTCGGTGCCTCGGCACCGTTCCTCGGCCCCCGCTGGCATTTTCAAATTGAGCGCGCTGAAGCCCACCGGGAAGGGGCGGAGCTAAGCGCGCGGCTCACGGCGCCATCTTCTCTCTCCTCCACGCGGCTGAAGGAGACGCTGGGCGGACCTCCGATCACTCCTCGCAAGTAACGGGGAGATTTTTCAGGGGGGGCGCAGTGTGGTGCATTATTTGATTTTTTAAGCAGCGCTGGTCATATATATCCCCTATAGGGATATATAGGCGCTGGGGTGTGAGCTGGCATACTCCCTCTGGGTCTCTCTCTCTCTCTCTCTGGGCTTCACTGTAGGCCTGCCCCCTAGCTGAGACGTTCTGAGTGTGAGTCGCTGTGTCGATTGAACGTGTTGACATGTCTGAGGCTGAATGTGATTCACCGGAGGAGGTTGTGGGGGGTGCAGTTGTGGGTCTGGATTTGGGTCTGTCGGCGCAGCCGACACCTGATTTACTCACGTTATTAAGTACAATCAATACGAATGTAGCTTCTTTATCAAAGAGGTTGGATAAGTCTGAGTCACAGACGCAGGTGTGGAAAAAGTCCATAGAGGAGCCTTTGTCTCAGGTACAGACCCCATCGGGCTCGCAAAAGCGGGCGTTTACTCAAGTGGTAGATACTGATACCGACATGGACTCTGATTCTGAGGTCGATTTTTCTGAGGCGGCTTTGCATCCGCGTTTAGTTAAGAGTATTCAGTACATGATTCTGGCTATAAAGGATGTTTTACACATTTCTGATGAACCTGCGGTGCAGGAAATAAGGATTTGTTTGTTCAAAGGGAAAAAACCTGAAGTGAAATTTCCCCCCTCTCATGAAATGAATACTCTTTGTGAAAAGGCTTGGGAGTCGCAGAGAGGTGGCAGATTCCCAAGAGGATTTACATGGCGTATCCTTTCCCCTCTGATTCCAGGGGAAAATGGGAGTCGTCTCCGAATGTTGACAGAGCTCTATCTCGTTTGTCTAAGAAGGTGGCGCTTCCGTCTCCGGACACGGCAGCTCTCAAGGATCCAGCGGATCGCAAGCTGGAGACGTCCCTGAAGTCCATTTTCGCTAATTTCGCGCATTGCTCAGACCTGCAGTGGCGTCGGTGTGGGTGAGTAGTGCTATTGCTAAATGGATACCCTTGATAAAGATAATGTTCTTCTGACTCTTGGTTATATCAAGGACGCTGCAGATTACCTGAAGGATGCGGCGAGGGATGTTTGTCTTTTGGGATCAAGAGCCAAGGCCATGTCAATATCGGCAAGGAGGGCGTTGTGGATCCATCAATGGAATGCTGATGCCGACTCCAAGAGAGCTATGGAAGCTTTACCCTTCAAAGGTAATGTCTTGTTTGGGGACAGCTTGGCGGACCTGGTCTCTACCGCGATGGCGGGTAAGTCCTCTTTTCTTCCTTATGTTCCCACACAGCACAAAAAGGCACCACATCAGCAGATGCAGTCCTTTCGTCCTAATAAATACAGGCGTGGAAAGGGTTCGTCCTTCCTCGCTTCAAAGGGTAAAGGAAGGGGTAGGAAGTCGCCTGCCGTGTCGGGCGCCCAGGACCAAAAGTCCTCCCCTGCCTCTACCAAGTCCACCGCATGACGTTGGGGCTTCCCTGGGGGAGTCCGGACCGGTGGGGGGGGCGTCTCCGAGTCTTCAGTCAGGTCTGGATTCTTTCAGGCCTCGATCCTTGGGTCCTGGAGATTGTATCTCAGGGATACAAGCTGGAGTTTTGGGAGGTGCCCCCTCACCGGTTTTTCGTTTCGCCCTTACCAGCGTCTCTGCCGGACAGGGAGCTGGTGTTGGCAGCGATACAAAAATTGTGTCAACAGAAGGTCATTGTTCCAGTTCCTCCGTCACAACGGGGGGAGGGGTTCTACTCGAGCCTATTTGTGGTGCCGAAACCGGACGGTTCAGTCAGACCGATTCGGAATCTAAAATCCCTCAATCCATACTTGAAAGATTTCAAGTTCAAGATGGAATCTCTTCGAGCTGTGATTTCCAGCCTAGAAGGGGGGGATTGTATGGCGTCAGTCGACATAAAGGATGCCTACTGACACGTCCCTATATTTCCTTCGCATCAGGCCTTCCTCAGGTTTGCGATACAGGACTCTCATTACCAATTTCAGACGTTGCCGTTTGGCCTTTCCACGGCCCTGAGTGTTTTCACCAAGGTCATGGCAGAAATGATGGTTCTCCTTCGCAAGCACGGGGTTTCAATTATCCCGTACTTGGACGATCTCCTGATAAAGGCGAGGTCCAAGGAAAGGTTGCTAAGGAGTATAGATTTGGTGCTGTCGGTGCTTCGACAGCACGGTTGGGTGCTGAATTTACCAAAATCTCAGTTGATTCCGACCACCCGGCTAGCTTTTCTGGGCATGATTCTTGACACGGAGTTACAGAGAGTTTTTTTTCAACAAGAAAAGGCTCTAGAACTGCAGTTGTTGGTCAGGGAACTTCTGAGGCCGAAGACTGTGTCCATCCATCAATGTACGCGCGTTCTGGGGAAGATGGTGGCGGCGTACGAAGCCATTCCGTTCGGCAGGTTTCATGCCCGGGTGTTTCAGTGAGACTTGCTGACCAAATGGTCCGGGTCTCACCTGCACATGCACCGGAAGATAGGTCTATCTCCCAGGGCCAGAATTTCCCTCCTGTGGTGGCTACAAGGGTCTCACCTCCTAGAGGGACGCCGGTTCGGTATCCTGGATTGGGTACTTCTGACGACAGATGCGAGTCTCCGGGGCTGGGGTGCAGTCACCCAAGGCAGGAACTTCCAGGGGAGATGGTCGTTCCTGGAAGCGGGTCTCCACATAAATGTTCTCGAGTTAAAAGCCATCTACAATGGCCTGCTACAGGCAAGAAGCCTTCTTCAGGGTCGACCTGTCCTCGTACAGTCAGAAAATATCACAGCGGTGGCACATATCAACCGTCAAGGCGGCACAAGGAGCAGAGCGGCAATGGCGGAGGCCACAAGAATCCTTCGCTGGGCGGAACAGCACCTGAGCGCCCTGTCAGCAGTCTTCCTTCCGGGAGTAGACAACTGGGAAGCAGACCTCCTCAGCAGACACGATCTCCATCCGGGAGAGTGGGCTCTTCATCAAGAAGTGTTTGCAGAAGTGACAAAGCGTTAGGTACGCCCTCTGATAGACATGATGGCGTCTCATCTCAACAAGAAGCTTCCGAGGTATTGTTCCAGGTCAAGGGACCCCCAAGCCAGTGCGGTCGATGCCCTGGTGTCTCCGTGGGTGTTCAAGTCGGTGTATGTGTTCCCTCCACTTCCTCTCATTCCAAAGGTACTGGGGATCATTCGGCGAGCAAAGGTTCAGGCGATTCTCGTAGTTCCAGATTGGCCAAGAAGGGCCTGGTATCCGGATCTTCAGGAATTACTAGTGGAAGATCCTTGGCCGCTTCCTCTAAGAGAGGACCTGTTGTTGCAGGGTCCATGCGTGTTTCCCGACTTACCGCGGCTGCGTTTGACGGCATGGAAGTTGAGCGCCAGATCTTAGCTCGTAAAGGTATTCCAGGAGAGGTCATACCTACTCTCCTCAAGGCTAGGAAGGAGGTTAAGGCGAAGCATTATCACCGTATTTGGAAGAAGTATGTTTCCTGGTGTGAGTTTAAGAGGGCTCCTGCGGAAGAATTTAATTTGGGGCGTTTTCTCCATTTTTTGCAGGCTGGGGTGGATGCAGGCCTGAAGTCGGGCTCCATCAAGGTGCAGATTTCGGCATTATCTATTTTCTTTCAAAGAGAACTGGCGGCCCTCCCAGAGGTTCAGACGTTTGTGAAAGGAGTTTTGCATATCAATCCTCCGTTTGTGCCTCCTGTGGCCCCATGGGATCTGGACGTGGTCTTACAGTTTCTCATGTCTTCCTGGTTTGAGCCTTTGCGTAAGGTTAAGTTGAAAGTAGTCATGTTGTTGGCGCTGGCTTCTGCCAGGCGGGTGTCTGAGTTGGCGGCCTTATCTCATAAAAGCCCGTACTTGGTCTTTCATTCGGATAGGGCAGAATTGAGGACTCGTCAACAATTTTTACCGAAGGTGGTCTCCTCGTTTCACATTAATCAACCTATTGTGTTACCGGTGGCCAGGGATGCTGGGGCAGTTCAAAGGTCTCTGGATGTAGTGAGGGCTTTGAAGATCTACGTCGCCCGTACGGCGGTTGCCAGGAAAACTGAGGCGCTGTTTGTCCTGTACGCTTCCAACAAGATTGGTCATCCTGCTTCAAAACAGACTATTGCACGCTGGATTTGTAGTACGATTCAGCAGGCTCATTATTCGTCCGGATTACCGGTGCCGAAGTCGGTGAAAGCCGATTCTACCAGGAAGGTGGGCTCATCTTGGGCGGCTGCCCGGGGCGTCTCGGCTTTACAGCTCTGCCGAGCGGCTATTTGGTCGGGTTCAAACACTTTTGCCAAGTTCTATAAGTTTGATACCCTGGCTGATGAGGACCTTGCGTTTGCTCAGTCGGTGCTGCAGAGTTGTCCGCACTCTCCCGCCCGGTCTGGAGCTTTGGTATAAACCCCATGGTCCTTTTGGAGTCCCCAGCATCCTCTAGGACGTAAGAGAAAATAGGATTTTGGTACTTACCGGTAAATCCTTTTCTCCTAGTCCGTAGAGGATGCTGTGCGCCCGTCCCAGTGCGGACTATTTTCTTGCAGTGTTCTCTTGTGGGTTCGCTTAGTTTTTACACGGGTTGTGTATTTCTGTTTTCAGCTTGTTGCTGTAGTTTTTTCATACTGTTATCTGGTTTCTTGTTACTCCGGTTGTACGGTATGGTTGTGGTGTGGGCCGGTATGTCTGTAGCCCTTAGTTTACACAAAAATCCTTTCCTCGAAATGTCCGTCTCTCCTGGGCACAGTTCCCATAACTGAGGTCTGGAGGAGGGGCATAGAGGGAGTAGCCAGTTTACACCCAGTCTTAAGTCTTTTCAGTGTGCCCAAGCTCCTGCGGATCCCGTCTATACCCCATGGTCCTTTTGGAGTCCCCAGCATCCTCTACGGACTAGGAGAAAAGGATTTACCGGTAAGTACCAAAATCCTATTTTCTCACTGTGTTTTTCATTCAACCCACTCCACCTATTTCCTCTGTTTGTGCTCTGTATTTACTGTCACAAAACACGGGATAATTTGATGGTTTTTTTGTTTGTCTGGCTATATTGTACTATTACATCCTAAGGCTACATCCCACATAATGTCTGCTGCACAGGGTGGGACATCCGCGGACGTTCCTGCATCATGCAGTGCTGTCGGCACGGATTCACCAGTGGGGGAAGTGTTAGCTGCTGGTTCAGGCACTGGGGGTCATACATCTCCCAGTCCGTCTGTGGCATCTGTGGTCAATCAAGACCCACCTTGGGCAGCTTTTTCAAATATGCTGACTACGCTTGTAACGTGTCTCACACCCCTTGTGGTGCCTCCTGTGCCATTATAGTCACATATTATCCCTGTAGTAAATCTGCCATGGGCGGATACTTTGTCTACCCAGTTACAGCAATTAAATCAGACTTTGGTTAGACAAAAGTCCACCCCACGTCCCTCTGGGGCCAAGGGGTCATCTAAGCGGACTATTTCTTCCTCACAATCCACTAATATTTTGGATAATTCTTCCGATGAGGATGGGGAATATACTGATCCGTCAGACACTGATACAGTTGCTTCTGATGAGGACTCTACAACCCAGGATGATGTTCCTGACCTTGTGGAGGCTATCAAGCTGATTCTCCAAATTGATGATGACATTGAGCCTCCTGTTACATCTAAGAAACCTGATAAGTTTATACGTCAGAAAGTTGCTAAAGTGGTTTTATCACACGCTGACCTCTTAATTGACATACGTCTGGAATCCTGGTCATCTCCAGGAAAGAAGCTTTTTCTGTCTAAAAAGATGCTAGCTCGTTATCCCATCCCTGCGGAGTTGAGTAACAAGTGGGAAATTCCACCGCCGGTGGATTCTCTCATGTCGCCCGTCTTGTGGTGTCATTTACTTTGCCTGTCACCACTGTCACCTCACTGAAGGAACCAACAGATAAGCGTGTGGAGGGATGCCTGAAGTCTATTTACACTCTTACCGGTGCTGTACATAGACCCACTATGACTGCCTCTTGGGCGGCAAAAGGAATTGAAGCATGTGTTCAGGCAATTGACGAGGAGCTACCTCAGGATTTTTCTGACACTGCCAGACAATATCTGTCGTATATTACCACAGCCTCTCACTATATTCGGGAGGCGGCCTCTGATGCAGGGGTCATGGTGGCGAAGGCTTCTACTACGTCTATCCTGGCTCGCTGGATTCTGTGGTTGAGGTCCTGGAAAGTGGACCTTGACTCTAAAAAGACCTTGGAGGTACTCCCTTTCAAGGGAGACATCCTGTTTGGGGAAGATCTGAATTAGATTGTGATTGACTTGGCGACGGCCAAGACTGCGTTTCTCCCAAGTACTAATCCTTCTGCTCAGAAGGCTAAGAGTACCACTTTTTTATTCCTTTCGACCTCCAAGTAAAGCAAAAGGTCAGGCATATCAGAGACAGGCTTGTACTTCCAAAACCACTAAGCCCAAATCTAAACAATCCTGGGCCGCCCATCAGCCTGCTTCCAAACAAGACACGCCTGCTGCATGATGGGGCAGGCTTCCCCCTGGGGGACCCCAGGGTGGGAGGCCGACTTCTGCTGTTCGCCCAGGCCTGGTTAAAGACCACTTCAGATGCCTGGGTACGGGAAGTTGTCTCTTACGGGTACGCAATCTCTTTCAAGAGACGTCACCCTCGCCAGTTCTGTTCAACGGTTATCCCTTCAGATCCATTGAAAGCACAAGCTCTACACCTGGTTGTACAATCCCTCCTGGAAACAGGAGTGGTAGTGCCAGTACCTCTGTCACAGAGAGGCAGGAGATACTATTCGACCATGTTTCTAGTTCCGAAACCGAATGGGTCTTCCCGGCCTATCCTCAACCTCAAATCATTGTTCAAGTACAGTCAGACAATGCCACCACGGTGGCATACATAAATCATCAAGGCAGCACTCAAAGCCGCATGGCAATGATGGAAGTGTCAAAAATCTTCCAATCGGCGGAACGCCATCTGCCAGCCATATCGGTAGGGTTCATTCCGGGAGTCCTCAACTGGGAATCGGACTTCCTCAGTCGTCAGGACGTGCACGCTGGAGAGTGGAGTCTTCATCCCGGAGTCTTTCAACTCCTAGTGGACAAGTGGGGCCTACCAGATGTAGACCTGATGGCGGTGCGACACAATCACAAGGTTCGGGTCTTCGGAGCAAGGACAAGGGATCCTCAAGCAGCGTTCATGGATGCACTGGCAATTCCATGGAACTTTCGGCTGCCATACGTGTTCCCTCCAGTGTCACTCCTGCCCAGGGTAATACGAAAGTTCAAGCAAGAAGGAGGAATACTACTTCTAATCGCTCCAGCATGGCTCAGACGGCATTGATTCTCAGACCTGCAGGGTCTCTCGATAGAGCGTCCTCTTCTACTTCCTCAGTGCCCAGACCTCCTCGTTCAGGGGCCTTGTGTCTACCCGGACCTGGCCAGACTGGCTTTGACGGCGTGGCTCTTGAAGCATCACTCCTGAGAGCAAAATGATTCTCTGAGGCGGTCATATTTTGAAAGCCTGTAAACCAGCTTCGGGTCGGATTTATTACAGGGTCTGGAATTCTTTCTTCACCTGGTGTGCTGCTAAGAATTATGATGCATATACTTTCAAAATTTCCAGACTATTGTCTTTGCTACAGCAAGGCCTAGACTTGGACCTTCGTCTGGACTCCCTCAAGGTTCATATATCTGCCCTGTCAGTGTGGTTTCAGAGAAAAATTGCGTCTCTTCCTGACATTCACACTTTCACTCAGAGAGTTCTAAGAATTCAGCCACCCTATGTACCTCCTGTGGCTCCATGGGATCTGTCTGTAGTATTGAATGCCCTGTAAGAGTCTCCATTTGAACCTCTTGAGTCTGTGGACCTTAAATGCCTTATGCTTAAGGTCGTATTTCTGTTGGCTATTGCCTCTGCTAGGAGGGTGTCGGACTTAGGCGCTTTGTCCTGTCGTCCACCCTTTCTAACTCGCCCTGGTTATTTGCCGAAGGTGGTATCATCTTTTCACCTTAACCAGGAGATTGTGGTTCCGGCCTTCAACTATTCTGGTCTATCTTCCAAAGAAAAATCTTTGGATGTGGTACAGGCTCTCCGTGTTTATGTGGAGAGGACTGCCTCCATCAGGAGGTCAGATTCCCTTTTTGTACTTTTTGGTTTTCACAAACGTGGCTGGCCTGCGAATAAGCAAACCTTGGCCAGATGGATTAGAATGGTGATTACACAAGCTTATGCGCAGGCTGGGCTCCCAGCTCCTGCTGCTATCAAGGCCTATTCTACTCGGTCGGTTGAACCTTCCGGGGCGGCCCGCCGTGGTGCGTCCGCTGAATAATTGTGCAAGGCGACTACGTGGTCCTCTGTGAACATGTTCATCAGGTTCTATGCCTTTTGATGCTTCCGCCTCCCATGATGCTTCCTTTGGACGCTGGGTTCTTGTGCCCGCTACAGTGCGTCCCCTCCCATGAGGAACTGCTTTAGGACATCCCCGATGTTATTCCCTGTGGAATACAAGTGTACCCCTCTGCAGAAAAGGAGATTTATGGTAGACTTACCATTGTTTAATCTTTCTGCGAGGTACACTGGATTCCACAGGGCGCCCACCCTGACGCACTTAGCTTCTTTGGGTTTGTATGGCATTAGCTGCTAGTCCCTTCTCCTGTTGTGAGAATGTGGTTCTATGTGACTAACATTTACCGTCTCTTACCTGCTGCTGCATTGGACTGGTTATCAATACTGAGCTCCAGTGCCTAGAGGCTGGGCTATAGAGGAGGCGGTGCAGAACATCCTGGGATCAGTCAAAGCTTTACCCTGTTGGTGCCTCGGATCAAGATCCAACTCTACACCCCAATATTATTCCCTGTGGAATCCAGTGTACCTCGCAGAAAGAAATGTAATAATGGCAAGTCTACCATAAATATTTTTTTTTTCATTCAGTATTTTCTATTCACTTTATCAAAGACACTTACAACAATAAAAAAGAGCAAATAATAAAAGTATACCATTATATAAGTAGGAAGCATGATTAAGAAGCAATTGTAAATAGGATATATAATTGTAGCTGCTGCATCTATTTAGTAATTCTTTTCAGGTGCATGAAAGAGGGGTTATTCAAACACCTGTGTCAGAGAAGCCTTGCCGAGGCCTGACCGTATCTTTGCAAATATATGCAACTGAGATCTCTACATTTTCTATTTTCATGTAGTATTTAAGTTTTACTGCTGATGATACTTGGTTTGCTGGGGGGAAGACTTTTTCTTTTATATTGTTTAGAATAACCCCTTACTTTCATGTACAGTATCTTAAAAGTATTACTAAATTGAGCAGCTACTATTTTATAGTTCTTTTCTGAGAGGCATAGATGGAACTAGCATTTGGAGGACATGCTTGTTCTTGTAGTGCCATCTGTAAGATCTAGGGGGTGACTCCAGGTAAGTTGGCTCACAATTTAGATATACAGGTTGAGTATCCCTTATCCAAAATGCTTGGGACCAGAGGTATTTTGGATATCGGATTTTTCCGTATTTTGGAATAATTTCATACCATAATGAGATATCATGGTGATGGGACCTAAATCTAAGCACAAAATGCATTTATGTTACATATACACCTTATACACACAGCCTGAAGGTCATTTTAGCCAATATTTTTTTATAACTTTGTGCATTAAACAAAGTGTGTGTACATTCACACAATACATTTATGTTTCATATACACCTTATATATACAGCCTGAAGGTCATTTAATACAATATTATTAATAACTTTGTGTATTAAACAAAGTTTGTGTACATTGAGCCATCAAAAAACAAAGGTTTCACTATCTCACTCAAAAAAGTCCGTATTTCGGAATATTCCGTATTTCGGAATATTCCGTATTTCGGAATATTTGGATATGGGATACTCAACCTGTATTTCTCTTGCTGAGGCCTAGTGACTTCACCATATTTTTGCTAATATAGGCAATGAAGATCTCTGAATCTTCTATTATCATGTAGTGTTCAAATCTTATTGCTGATACTACTTTGTGTGCTCGGGGAAAAAAAATAATAACATTTGTAAATGGAGCAGATGATGAGAAACGTATATATATGGCTGTGTATATAGAAGACGTACGCATTGGTCAAAAATGTAAATATTAGGGACCAAAGTAGGAATAACCGTGTCAACATCCAAAGATATCATGCAAAGAGGTATACATAATAACAATAAACCAGTACTCCAGGAGCTGATAAAGACCTGGCTGTATATCTTGCGCAACAGTAAATTCTTAAAATTTGTATTATGCACGCGGAATATTTATTTTAGACTAATGATAATTTTCTAAAAATGCTATATTATCAGCACCCTATTTGGGGTGGGGGGTGGTATCCAATTAGAGCCAATACGTTTTCAGCGGGGGAAAACGGATGAATTACTCAATTTATGACCAATATTCATTATCGTGGTATCCTATTACAGGTCATTTTCATAGCCGAAAACAGACCCGCGATCGCAAGATAACACATGGGGTTGCAGGTAAGTCCCCGATCCCATATGTTATTGCAGCTCTGGCAGCCCGGTTATTGCAAATTATGCTTCAGGTGCCGGCATCGTGGGGAGGAGCCTGCTGCGTCGGTACTAATAGGATAGCCCCTGGCGATACAATTGACCGCAGGTAATTGGAAACCACCCTTAGTGTGCGTATATTTGTGACACACAAACACACACTTTAGCAGATATGAACCAACTATGGGCAGTCTGCTGTGTATTGGAAAATGTTTCTGCTCACGTGCAGAACTTTATTTTAAGTATGTTCTGCTCTTTAAGATCCTAAAAATTGTACAGCATATTTGTAAAATGTATTGGTAGTTCTGTTATGCAATGCAATTTGTATTTGATGCTTAGTGGTCCTTTTACTCCTTTATCACCCTGGTCTTTCTGGCATTAAATGGGTTAATTTGTTGAAGTTTAGTGGAGTGTTTATCTTTTCTGAAGTCACAGGTTAGTCTGACAGGTAGGACAAGACTGCAAATATGCTACAATGATTTAATCGGTTAGAACAAGAGCCATATTTTAACTTGTGATACCTTTTAACAGCATCATTAAGGCTTCTCATTACTCTTTTATTAGAGGCTTGCTCTGTTTCTTATCTGATTACAGACTGAACATAACTCATGGCACTGATTCTGATCTCTTGTTAAAGAGGATTACAGTTTTGCATTAACTCAAACTGACATGGATTATAATCCGATTGTTGATACCCTGCCTGCAGTGTCACATGTTTGACCACCCTACACCTCCTCCCAGTTGAGCTACAGAGAAGGACAGCCATATATCATCATTAAAGATGCCATATAGCACTCAGTTAGGAGGCATAAGAGGTTCTGTCTGCTGGAATTACAGAGAGGACAAAGACTGTTTTGGTGTTTTGATTTTTTTGTTTTGTTATTTTAAATATAGTGAACAAAAGAAACACAAATCAATGTAATGGTATTTAAGATATGCACATTTAACATTCAAGGAACGATTTCTGGTAATCATAGTGTGCCCTGTTTCACATCTGAGAGATGGTTAAACTGCATCACCTAGCTGTACAGAGAGAACCTCTGTGAATGTTGCTAAATGCTAATGTTTTATGGATTAAGGGTCAGATTTATTATAGTGTGACAAGCCCCACTTCTGGAAAATGGGTGTGTCAGCTAGCGCTAGGGGTGGTGTCTTTCCCAGCAGTACTCTAGTCTGTGTTACCGATTCTGTTATTAACATCTCACTCAGGAGTTGGTAGCAGTTAGTATTCTATTATACACAAGCAAAGGAAGTGTTTCTAAGATGTGTTGGAGGCTATTTGTCCTCCATATGACTAATGTATGCAACTTTAACTAAATGCAGTGCTTTTTGTTACTCACCTCGTCCTGTGGTTTTTAGCTCTGAGTTAGGTAATCTGGCAGAGCTGTTTGTGACACTACATAAGATTGCTGTATGTAGAGCTGTTTCTATTGCACATCAATAAATATCAAGCATTCTGCTGAGCTATAGAAAATCATGGAAGAAAAGCACAAGGATGACAAATATATATATATAAAAGTGACTAAATCAAAGTGCTCTGAAGATGTACTTGCCTGCTCTCCTGGAATGTCCGGGAGACTACTAAATTCTCAGGGAGTCCCATTTACTCCCAAAAGAGAAGGTGATCCTTCTGCTTGCAGCCCGTATCCTACTGAAATGGGAGGAACTGAGAATGTGATGGAGCCAGTCATAGAGAATCCTGTCATCTTGACCCCTTCCCCTCTTTTGGTATCATACTTCAAGATGATGTGGCCTCCTGATGCCTCAGTGATCAGCTACTTTGCTTGAAGTGGGGAAATTTAAAAGTCAGCAAGTATGTTTGAAGGTAGAAAATCTTATTTAAGATTTTTTGTTATGGTTTTGTAATTGCTTCGTCATTATTTCTGTCTTATCCCTTGTACAAGCGATCTGTCTGAAACAGGCACAATTACACGTACACCCAACTCTGCATAGCCCACAATTCTGTTGGCACAGCCCTCTCTGAACTCAACAGCGTTACCATGACTGCATTACACGTATTTATGTATGCTTTGCTGCAGTGGATGCAAAACTAATTTGTGTTCCAAAATTGCATTAGCCCCTATGGGGGGAATTCAGTTGTCTGCGGGCCTATCTCCCGGGGCTATCAAATTAGCCTCAAAGTTAGCCTGACGACTGCACTTATCAAGGAATTTTTTTTGTGATCCACTGAAGTCCCCCAGAAAATGCCCTTTAAGTGCTCTGTTTTCACAATTGTGGATGTTAGAAGAAATAGGTCTGTGAACTTATCACGAATCCTATGAGGTTTTTGTCTAAAAACTGGTAATTTTTCTGGCGGTAAGAACGGGCTCTAATTGGATCGCCCCTTAAAAAAAAAAAAATTTGCAAAAGTACAATTTTTACTGCCCAGTAAATTACCATGGGCAGCTGACTTTCCCCCTATGTGTTTTATGCATAGATAGTGTTTTGTTTGTTTTATTAAGACCCCAGGAACACTCCACCAAATTGACATTTTTAAATATGGTTTCATATTTTTTTTTAATCTGATAAATGTGTTTAATGTCAAGTATTTGAAGCAAATTTACTGACTGAATTAAAAGCCACTTTGCAAGATTGCTTTGTAAATTGTGAGCCATTCCCATCTATAGCTGTAGACGAGGATTACTACCACAATGTTTGGATGCCATTTTTGCTATAATGTAAAACACAACATTTTTATTTATCAAATGGAGAAACCAGTAATAGTGGTGATGACTGGCAGGGGACATTTGGGTCCAAATTCACAATACACAAATCTGCTGAAACTTGTGGCTACCGATGCATGTTTTTTTTAAATGGTAGTGGAGTCCTTTTTTTGTTTTTTGTTTCCCCCCCCCCCCCCCCCCCTGTACGAAAGAAACATGGCATTCAAGTGGCCTTGTGTCAAACCATGATATGGAGATATTAATGATTTCATGTAGTGATCAAACCTTTGGGACCAATCAATGGTTTGCTGCAGCAGATCTCTTTACCAGTGGGACTTAGGACCCGATTCAGCATGAGTTGTAGTTTTGTGAGAAATAGCAAAACTGCAACTCCTTTCTCCAGCGTGCGGAGGGCCACCCAGCACAGGGCAAGTTACCGCATGCCGGGTCATCCACCCCCCCCAGCACTCGCATGTTTAGGGTAGCCCACTGCCTATGCCGCCTAGCTCCAGAGGCAGTTATCGGGCCGCCATGTTTTGGGTCGCAGCAGCTGTGACCCAAAACATATATATATATATATATATATATATATATATATATACACACACACACACACACACACACACACACACACACACACACACACACACTTGAAAAAGGAGCGTCTGCTCTTCTTCTTTTTTTTCTTTACAGTACAGTATAGATGGCTTAGAGCAGTGAATCCCAGAAGGTGTTCTGTGAACTACTCTCAGGAGTTCCATGACATGGGTTAAAATGATTATGTGATGAATATATGGTGTGTACTTGCTGAGCTATGTTTAGGACGTGTAAGCTGTGACTGCATTAAGCTTATCCCCGTAACGTCTCTACTCTGATTTAGGAGACTGTTTATTACTTGGTGTCACAGAGCCTGCATCCTGAGCAGCCATATTGCCTGTGATGTGTACCTGAATCAGAGACTACTACCACAACCACTGATTTCCTGGCTGTGTTTAGCCTGTCCCAGGCTTATGAGCCCTGGATCAGTCTACACAAACCCCTGGAGACATCTAGAACACTGAAGGATTAGTCCTCTCATGTCCCCAACTGATCATGGTGTTTTCAGCCTCCTGTGGAGTTCTGGTACTCCATGAGCCACTGATCCTAACTCCCTTCAGCCTTGTCATGCTCATGCCACAGCTATGCCTCCATTATTCTCACTTTCCATTTTACCTTGTGGAAGCGGTTCGCACCTCTGTTTAATTTGTCACTAGGTAATTTCAGTGTTAGAGACCCTTCTGGAAGAGCACACTCATTTTATACATCCCGATGCAACTGTATTGTTTCATGTGTCTCTGTATAGAAATAATTGGTTGATTACTGCCTCACAGCACTGAGGTCTTGGGTTGGATTTCCACCAAGGCCCTAACTCTGTGGAGTTTGTATGTTCTTTAATTGCATGTGTGGATTTCCTCTGGGTACTCCGGTTTCCTCCCACACGCCACAAATATAGATTTATTGGCTCTTAACAAAAAAATAAATGAAACAAATGAATGCTAGTGTGTGTACATGTGGTAGGGAATATAGATTGTAAGCTCCACTGTGGCAGGGACTGATGGGCAAATATTCTTTGTAAAAATGCTGCAGAATATAAATGCACTGTATAAAGAACTGGTAATAAAATAGAAATTTACCATTAGTAACACGCCAGGTTAGCTACAGAAAGATTTAGACAAATTAGAAATGGGCATGAATTAGCAATGTAAGTAAATGTAGGGTTATGCACACAGGCAGAGTAATATGCTACTTACATTATGTGAAACACAATTTGGGAATATTGAGCAGGAAAATGACTTTGAAATGCTAGTTGTCAGAAAGCATATTGGCAGTTCTGTTCCTGGCAGCAGCTACAAAGGTGAGTACAATTCTAGGATACCAATAGACCAATTCATACATATGTGCATCCTTGATTAATATCAGGCAGTAGAAGGCTTCAGCCACATAGCCCTCGCACTCAAACCAAGTGACATTTGGAAACCTGTTCTCCTTTTTGTGTCAGTGGGCAGACATTTACAGACAAGACAAATAATTTTTTATGTTTTTGGTTCTTCCCATGCCAAAGAGCCACAAATTAGAAGCCTTCTGGTCATGCATTTTAGTAATATGCATATAGTCCTTTTGAGCCTCTAAAAATGTAAAATTGGGTGGAATGCAAATTTTTCTAGATGGCGCCCAAAGACAGCTATTTAGTTGTAGCTCTGTTCGGGTACGATAGCTGCCGATGTCTGCATCTCAGCTCGCACCCACCCGGGGGTGGCAATCTGAAATGCGCCAAAATTGACTCATTTATGTGCCAAAACTGCACTTTTCACAAGTGCGCCCAGCACTTTGGTCGCGTTTAGCCATTATATGCAACTAAACCTGACCTCTATGGGCACCGAAACAAGACTTTAATATCGCTCCTTCTCCTGTCACTTTAGATGGGAGCTCGGGAACGGTAATCGATTGAATTCTGCCCATGATGTTAATTAGGGTTGATTTCTGCAATAATATATTTCAAATTTAGACTAAAGTTCACTCCATCTTTCTGTCCCCATTTTCCTATAGTAGTCATCAGCGTTCCTGAATATTACATTTCTGGTCTACCAAGAATTAGTTAAAAGGGTTCTGAACAGTATAATCAAACACCGGTCAAAAAAAAAAAAAAGTTAGATCGTCAATAATACTTGTCCCCAAGAATCTGTAATAACCATTAACATATATATGGGATGTGTATGTTTTTGGTTTGTCATCCCTTTAGAACAGGGGTATTCACCATTCTCCCCTCCAGCTGCTGTGGAACTACACATCCCAGCATGCCCTTCCACAGTTTTGCTACTAGGGTACACTGAAACTGGCACGGCGTGCGGCTCTGCTCACACTCTGCTTCAGGCTTTCTCCATTACATTTGGCCCATTAATAATATCCAGAAGATAATCAGAATATGCTTGTTAAGCAAAGCTAAGGATCTATTTTGTGGGTTTATTTGTGTTTTTGTATTACTGGAATCACTAGAAACCCCACTGAATTCAAGTGCACATGCTTATTGGACACGTGTAAACTCCTAAGTTCTACGTTTTTTCCTCATATTATATTATATGTTATATTATATTATACTGTATGCAAATATAACACCAGTAGGTAACAAACCTTAGAGAATGTTATTTAAGCAGACCTTTGTACAACACATTTCAATAAGATGTTAACACCAAATAAAATACCCTGAAAATGAATTTTTACACAGAAATGTAGCTTCTGAAGATTCCTTACTTGAGGCAACAACCTGAATGCTTAATACAACAGAAAACTACATTTACAGTATGCACGTGTTTAAATAGCTTGGCTCATCCAACCAGTGCAGTGCATATTTGGGTATTGCTCCAGTATGTTAAGGCTTTTTTAGCTGCCATCACTCTTTCAGTGTGTCCTGTTGTTTAGGCCAATACTGACCTCCTTAAATATTTATAAATCTTATAGCTGATCTCATGAGAGGCAAGGCACAGGTCACATGTCATGTTTTGTAATTTAAAGCCGCAGGGCTAAAAGCATTTGCACAGGCTTAAAGTACCCAATCCTGACCTGACCAAAAGAGAGGGAATTGAAACAGACCTTTCTGAATCTCTTCCAAGGGCTGGATGATGGTGACGATGATGGCAGGCTTACAGTGTAATTTATAGCCTGTACTTGCAGACAGTTTCCTAGCTCTGCTAGAAATGAATGCTAGAGTGCCACCTTGTGACCACCTTACTGAAAGAAATTGATTTTTTTTCCTCCTTTAATATATACAGTATACAGTGTGTATTGTATGGTTTTTGGTATGGCAACAATCTGGAACTTAGGAATTTGACTTTGGTCACATAATGCTATTCAATTTGAAGTGAATATTTATCTTTATGACAAAACATCTGGTGCTTGACTTTTATTATTTATTGGGGTGGAATGATTGTTGGTGTAGTACCATTGAGTGTGTGGGGGTTTTGCATAGACCACTCTAAGAAGATTGCTTTCATGCAAGATATGCTATGGATACCGTCTGAAGACCAAGATGAGGGCTTTTATTGACTACTGTATACCAAGTTGGTGGCTCACTGAGTACTTTTATAGCTAATGCATTTGCCTTCTATCCAAACCTTCAGGGTGCTCTGCCCACCCCACACACTCAGCTGATGATCTATCAGCATGGAGGGAATTGTTCTTCTGAGTTTGGGCTGCTGCAGCATCCAGTTTAGCTCAATAGCTTTCTGATACCCTTTTCTCATTGCACAGATAATCCAGTATATTGCCAGGTCGACATGGGTCACTGTGCGGTGTGAAAGGGTCCCTTCAGAAAACCCGTGTCGCCTGACCCGGTAATTCAAACTGGGTTATAAGAATGGTTATTCCCGGGTTGAATACCGGGTCTAGGGCAGTGTGAACAGGTTGCCGGGTCGTTGGGACCCTTTCACTACATAGGGAGAGGCTGTGCGGAGATGAGCTCATCTCCCAGAGCCACCTCCACCCCCGTTGCTGGCTCCACCCCCCACCCCCCCACCCCGCCTTTATGGCAACCTGACTCTGCATAGTGCTGAATCGGGAGGGCAGTGTGAAAGGTCCAGTGCTGGGTGCCACCCGGGAAGGAGCTGTTTCCAATTCCCGCGTGGTACCCAGCATTGCGATCTGAAAGCGGTATAAGTGGCTGAGAAGATTTTAGGGAGTTTTCTTGACTCGCAAATTGTCAAAAGCTACGGGTAGAATCAATGTTCTATTTTTTAGTATCTGTCTCTAGTTTTATACATATAAAAAGTAGCAATGAACAGGGAAATATGATTCTGTAAGAAAAATGCCTGCAAAAATGTCTGTACCATTCCAGAAATCCTACATGATATATACTAAAGCTGGGTACATACTGGGTGACCTCCCCTAGATAGCAGTCATCGCTATACCACTGATTGCTAATTAGGGGAGATCTAAGTTTAACATGCAGATGGGCGTTCCCAGCGCTTTCCTTTTATATTTCTTATTAATGCAAATAATCAATGCAAATCGGAGAGTAACAAAGTAATTTATTTTAAATAAAATATGAAATTTATAAAATGTATGATTTTTTTTTTCTCTCTAATGTCAAATTATATAATAACACCTAGTACCAGTATACTGAGAAGTTTGTCACAGTGAGACATAACAAACATGTAAGTTTACTAATGTAGCTGATTTGTAATACAAAGTTTCTTTATAACGAGCTCCTGTTTTTGAGGCATTGAAGATGTTTCTTTGTATTCAGTTAGTGTGTAGGGGTTGATATATCATTCAGCGTTTTACTCTTTCCCCTTTTAAATATCTCCTCATAGATATGAATAGAAATAAAGCATGTAGTCCTGCAGTGTAAATTCCAGAAGGTTTTACCTTTGTGTCCTCCCCGCCGTCTGATGCTCAAAATCGCAGTTTGGGGGATTCCTGGTTTCTTTCTTTGGGCTGCAGCGTTGTGTGTAAATGTCTGCCAGCAGACTTTGCCGCCGCTCCCCACGTCTCCTCTATGTCCTTACTGGAGCCCGAATCTCAGGGTGTCCGGCGGTGGTTGTGGCTGGCGGCGATCGATGTTCTCGCTAATCCACGTGTTTTACCTTGCGGCTTCGTCAGGATGCTAGAGATGATCAATAGCTGTACTTGGCTGGTCTTTATCCCGTTCAGGCTCCATGTTTGTTTCCGCCCTTTAACTTTTTGCCCACGATCTTTCTTGAATAATCTCCAGCATTTTGAAAGTTGCATTACCGGATAAAAGTCCTTAACACCCGCCCTCTTAAAGTTAGCGCATTGGTTACCCACTGGCCTAAATAAAGCAAGTTGCCAATTCATCCTCCTAGCTGTTATTGTACCAATGCTAGGAGTTTCCTTTTTCTCTTCCAGTTGCTACAGCTTCTTACTGACACTGAATAATTCATATCTCATGCAATTTTTGTTTGTAATGTTTCCTAAGCTGCAGTGGGGCGTACATGTTTCTAATCATTGATTCATATCTTATTTCTCATTTCTTATTTTGGATATTTAAATTTTTTTTCTTAATTGCTGTGTCTTTACTTAAAGCAAAATGAAAAGTATTGAAATATATGTCGATTAAAATGCTGACTGACGGCTTTCTGGCATCAGTCTCCTGAACGCCGGGATTCCAACAGCCGGCATATTGACTGCATCCCTAATTTTACAGTGGTGCATACATATGGAAATATGATTGCTGGGCTTTTACTTCTCTGTCTGTCTGGCTTTATATGAAGAGGGTGTGCTTTCCCGGTGCATCTGTATTCTGTGCTCCAGGTGTAGTGTTGGTTTAGGGGAAGAAGAAAGCTGATTTGTCTAAGGCCGCACTGTGAGGCTGTGCAATCTGTATTCTTACAGTTCACAGTCCACTGACTCTGCACAATCACATTCTTTCCATAACACTTTGTCTTCCCTGGAACAGACCGTTCCTGAAATTTAGAATCCAATTGAGCTTGATATTTAGATAAACAGATTTTCTCTTACAGGAGCAAACTGTATTAGGACATTTAATTTTGAGCCATTTGGGTTGTGATAATTAGTTTGGATCAACATTTGTAAACAAATAGGGTATATATAGATCAGAGTGTTGAATAAATACATGAGCTGTTGATGTATATTGAACAGATAAAAAAAAAAATCATTGAAAATTCATGGCATTGAATATGCATTTATTCTTTTCCATGATAACCACCCATTGTGCCGTATATGTGGCGTGATGGTGCTGTAAGCAGAAAATGGCAGGTGTAATAGCATAGAGCCCTGTTATACAGTATGATACATAACCGCACTGCTGCTGAGGCGTCTTCAGGTATGATACGTACATGTGCCATGACCTGGTCATAGAGGGGGTGGTTGGGTGGACATCAGAACATACTGTGTTTTCTAGGTATGTGGCTTTAGCATATACCACATAGTTACTATGTATATCTTTGTAAGCAGCACAGCTGCTCCAGAACACCATTTAGCTATATCTTCGTTAGCTTACCAGTAGATTCTATTTATTCCAGTATGATACGTGCAGTACTTTTCTTGCACACCGTTCCCCAAGGGAAAGGCAGGGGTCTGAATACAGCCAGCTTTTCAGGCTGGCGTGACATGAGAGAAACTGCATGTTCATCAGCATTGCCCACCTGTGTGTGAAATGATGCTCTGTGAAAACACTGGTTTCAGCCTTTCAGTGGCAGCTGCTGACATGTGAACCCTGCTGGGGACAGTAAGTGGTGCTTACTACCTAGAAATTATACTGGCATTGCAGTGCAAGGAGAACATTTGCTTGAAAGCAAGATGCACAGATTATACGTAGACATGGGAAATGGTTTGCCATATGAAATGACATGCTCCCTGACATTGTGTTTCTCTTTTCCATCATTTAATTACTGTTGAGAGGTAATGGAGAATTGGTGAAGCAATCTATCTGCTTCTAGAAATACAGTATTAATATGCAGATATTTTTTTTTAAATAAAATAAATTAAAATAAACTAAAACCGGTTAGATACACTATTGTAAAAATGAGCCAGATCTGTGCCTGATCAGTCAAAGACACATATAGCAGGTATTTTTTTATTTTAGAAACCCAGTTCACCAAGAGAGAATGACAGAATTGTATCAGCCTTTCTCTCCGTTTGTTCCACGTTGCGTATTCATGTTGCTGAGAATCTCCGTTACAGCAGATGAGAGCAGGATCTGCCGTATATTCTCCCTGCCCTTCAGTTTGACTCTTGTGTGTCACAGGATTTAAAGATAAATAACCTCTGGAATTTATAGGCAGAACAAGGAAATAGATCATATTATACAAAAGGAGGTTATGGCTATAATCAAATTCACTATATGATATGCAGTTGATGAAATAAGCAAGTCAGTAAATGGCATTTTTAGGTGCTTAAATATAAAACGAAAGCTTCACTAGTCATTCATTTGTTCCTGGCTGCATGCCGATGTTCAGTATACATTTATTTATTTATTACAACGTCCATTCTGGAAATGTTGTTTTCTATGTTGTGTAGAGAGCGTAGATCAGAGATGGGACGATACATTGTCATTTAGCAAAACAATGGTCACACTCCCGACTGAGACATTATAAATTAATGACATCTTGTTTTGTATCAGTGTGATTATTTACATTTTCTTATGCTTTATGTTGTATAAAAGTAGTGTCTTCTAAAGAATTCCTTAATCTACTAAACAGAATCAGTCCCCAGCTTGTCTACACTTTGCCTGTGTTGAGGAATAATATATATATTATAAATGTTTGGACGGCGGAATTCGCCAGACAGACCTGTGACCCAAGTAAGCCTGTTCTAGGACTTCCACTGGATGGATTTGGAAGAAAACTTCAGAGTGGTAATACTGGATCCCAGAAAAACGTACTAGGGGGTTTGGGGTCAGACCTCCCGTTGGTGCACGCAAAGCAGAACTATGAGACAGAGAGCCTGTTCTGGGCCTCCTACTGGATGGATTTGGATGAAAACTTTAATGAATTGAAATAACTTATAGAAATGGAGGTGGGAAGACAAAAAATGCTGTATACCCAAAAGCCTTAGCATAGCAATATTGATAACAGAAGGTAAACTCCTATACCCACCTCGCAATGTAAAAGTGTTTATATAACTGAACAAAAAGAAAAGCTGGGGATCAGAGCTACTGGCGACACCCCAGAAAGAGACACTGGACAGCCACCTCATAGGTGTGTTGGAAAAGCTGTTAAGCGAATTATTTATTTTTAAAATGTTGACAGTTGCATCCAACTCCTTGATGATAACTTAATAACTGGACAATTTAAACCCAGGCAACGCTGGGTACTTCAGCTAGTACATAATAAATTGAAAAATTAGGACTGCTATAAATGGGTAACTAGAGAAAAATGACAACACACTGGTTAGATTGAAATGAATTCATTTAATATTGGTTTCAACTATGGATTCAAACAGTGGGTATTAATAATTGGCAAACAGTAGGGAAAAACATTATTTCTTTTGTTATGGAACGCAACAGATTATACAGCACAGGGAAGAGAATATTAACGGTGTGCATATTTCTAACATTGATCACTAGAGACCTTGCTGACTGTAAAAGCACTAAACTTTCTTATCATACTATTCTCTTTCAAGCTCTATACCAATAGTAGACTAGTAGTGAATTGCATTAAACAAAGCTTGGGGAGCAATAAGTACCAACCAATCGGCTCCTGTCATTTTTCAAACAGTCTGTAAAATGTAAGGCAGAAGCTGATTGGCTAGTATTTATCACTCACAATTTACTCTCTCTGCAAGCTTTAATAAATACCCTGGATTTCTTTCTATTATAATTTTTTTTTTACAGTTTGCACTATATTTCATTAACGTGTTTGAATGGCTAATTTTTTATTTTTTTATTTTTTGGTATGTCATTTTACTCTGTGATCAGCATGGAGGCAGGCGAAAGAAAATCTTCGACATGTGAACCATTTTCATGATCGCGGCTGTGGAAATGCATGGTTCTGGGAACATGTCCCGAATCCTACAGATGGAGCCACGCTAATCGTGGCTCTGTCTGTGCCTTGGCGCGCCCATCACAGTTTCTCTTACGTCCTAGAGGATACTGGGGTTCCATTTAGTACCATGGGGTATAGACTGGTCCAATAGGAGCCATGGGCACTTTAAGAATTTGATAGTGTGGGTTGGCTCCTCCCTCTATGCCCCTCCTACCAGACTTAGTTTAGAAAATGTGCCCGGAGGAGCCGGTCACGCTTATGGAAGTTCCTGAAGTGTTTTCTGCATATATTTTATGTTTGTTATTTTCAGGCAGGGCTGGTTGGCACCAGCCTGCCTGCTTCATGGGACTTGGGGGGGGGAGCGGCCCAACCTCTTGAAGGGTTAATGGTCCCGTTCCCCGCTGATAGGACACTGAGCTCCTGAGGGAACTATTCGCAAGCCCCACCACGGCAAGCATACATTCCTGAAGCACGCCACCACCCCTAACAGCCAAAAGAATGAAGAGTGGTGAGTACTTAGCCGGCGACCCGGTTAGCGGGGCGCCGGCCATTATGTCGGCATGAGGGTACGGAGACGCACGGCTTCTAACCGGGGCGGAATGTGTCTCCAGACACAGTACTCAGCTGCGTCTCAGTACACAGTACCCACACTTGCAAAAACAGCCTTAAAATTGTTTTCTCTCCATTTTAAGCACCAGATTACCTCAGCCGGTATAAAAAAAAGAAAGCGGAAAGACCGTGCGCTATTGAAGGGGCCGGGTCTTCACTATGGCCCTCATTCCGAGTTGTTCGCTCGTTATTTTTCTTCGCATCGGTGCGATTTTCCGCTAACTGCGCATGCGCAATGTTCGCACTGCGGCTGTGTCAAGTAAATTTGCTAAGAAGTTTGGTATTTTACTCACGGCATTACAAGGTTTTTTCTTCGTTCTGGTGATCGGAGTGTGATTGACAGGAAGTGGGTGTTTCTGGGCGGAAACTGACCGTTTTATGGGTGTGTGTGAAAAAACGCTGCCGTTTCTGGGAAAAACGCGGGAGTGGCTGGAGAAACGGGGGAGTGTCTGGGCGAACGCTGGGTGTGTTTGTGACGTCAAACCAGGAACGAAACTGACTGAACTGATCGCAGTGGCAGAGTAAGTGTCGAGCTACTCAGAAACTGCTAAGAAATTTCTATTCGCAATTTTGAGAATCGTTCGCAATTCTGCTAAGCTAAGATTCACTCCCAGTAGGCGGCGGCTTAGCGTGTGCAATGCTGCTAAAAGCAGCTTGCGAGCGAACAACTCGGAATGAGGGCCTATGAGCGGATCCAGCAGCTCACTAGCACCATTTTCCCTCTGCACTGGACACGGACACTGACTGACAGGGACACGCAGCTCCTCCGGAGAGACTCCAGATTACCTCAGCGGTACCAGGGGGTCATAGCAGGGGGGGAGCGATTATTAGTGTACTAAGTCCCCTATCCGGGTACTTAGTCTGCGACCCGGCTAAGCTTGGCATTAGCGATAAGGGCGTGGTGGGGGCTGGCTCCAAATAACTGTCTCCCTGAAGGGCTCTTTGTGGATTGATTGTGCTTAACCTTTTCCTGTGTGTGTGCCTGGACGAGCTTCTGATAAATGCGCCGTCCAGGGAGAGGTTGCTGGACAGCATTGGTCTCTCAACCAAACTTCTCCAGTATCACGGGTGGATTCTGAACCTTCCGAAATCTCACCTAGCGCCAACACGGAGGCTCCCATTCCTGGGAATGATACTGGACACGGAGTCGCAGAAAGTGTTCCTTCCGTTGGAAAAGGCATTGGTAGTCCAGTCGATGGTTTGGGATGTCCTGAAGCCAACCCGGATATCGGTGCATCTATGCATTCGCCTTCTGTGTAAGATGGTGGCCTCTTACGAGGCGCTTCAATACGGAAGGTTTCACGCAAGACCCTTCAAGCTCGATTTGTTGGACAAATGGTCCAGAACCCATCTTCACATGCACCAGAGGATCGCCAAAAGACAGGATCTCCCTTCTGTGGTGGTTACAGATTTCTCACCTCGTCGAGCGTCGGAGATTCGGAATTCAGGCCTCATATCTTCAAGATTGGGCCATTCTGGTACAGTCGAACAATGTGACGGCAGTGACGTACATAGACAGGGAGGAATGAAATGCAGAGCAGCAATGTCAGAGGTGTCAAGAATTCTCCTCTGGGCAGGAAAAAAACGCTGTGGCGTTGTCGACGGTCTTCATTCCGGGAGTAGACAACTGGGAAGCAGACACAACCTGCACCTGGGAAAGTAGGGCCTTCACCCAGAAGTGTTCAGGTGCTTGACACGTCGATGGGGATATCCATAAATCAACATGATGGCCTCTCGTCTCAACAAGAAGCTTAAGCGGTATTGTTCCAGGTCGAGATACCCACAGGCAGTGGCAGTAGACGCTCTGACAACTCCATGGGTTTATCAGATGGTGTAAGTGTTTCCTGCACTTCCTCTGATCCCAAGAATTCTAAAAAGAATAAAAATGGAAAAGGTTCAAGCAATACTCATTGCTCCAGACTGGCCAAGAAGTGTCTGGTACGCGGACCTTCTGGAGATGCTCCTTGAAGATCTGTGGCCTCTACCTCTTCGTGAGGATCTTCTGCAACAGGACCTGTTCATCTATCAGGACTTCCCGGGGTTACGTTTGACGGCATGGAAGTTGAACGGCTGATTCTAGCCAGAAGAAGGATCCCTAACAAAGTTATCCTGACTATGATCCAAGCCAGGAAGGGGTAACGTCTAAACATTACCACCGTATTTGGAACATTTACGTCTCTTGGTGTGAGAGCAGAAATGTTTCTGCAGATGTAATTCCATCTGGGACGTTTCCTGCTTTTTCTGCAGGGAGGTGTGGATGTGGGCCTACGTCTGGGCTCAATAAAAGTCCAGATTTCGGCCTTATCCATTTTGTTTCAAAAACAATTAGCTTCTCTCCCTGAGGTCCAGACGTTCTTGAGAGGTGTTCTGCACATCCAACCTCCCTTTGTACCTCCCACGGCACCTTGGGATCTCAATTTGGTGCTGCAGTTCCTCCAATCGGACTGGTTTGAACCGTTACAGGAGGTGGACATAAAATATCTTACGTTGAAGACCGTCACACTGTTGGCCTTGGCTTCAGCAAGACGTGTGTCGGAGCTGGGGGCTTTGTCTCACAAGAGCCCCTATTTAATTTTCCATGAGGACAGAGCTGAACTCTGAACTCGTCAGCAATTTCTTCCTAAAGTGGTGTCTGCGTTTCACATTAACCAACCTATTGTGGTTCCGGTTATCACCGACACCTCTGCTACTTCGAAGTCTTTGGATGTTGTGAGGGTTTTGAAGGTATACATAAAGAGGACAGCTCGTCACAGGAAATCCGACTCGCTGTTCGTTCTCTTTGATCCCAATAAAATTGTGTGTCCTTCTTCGAAGAAGACAATTGCAAGCTGGATCAGGCTCACTATCCAGCATGATTATTCCATGGCAGGTTTGCCGGTTCCAAAATCTGTACAGGCCCACTGTACTAGGTCGGTGGGTTCTTCCTGGTCGGCTGCCCGGGGTGTCTCTGCTTTACAGCTCTGCCGAGTGGCTACTTGGTCTGGTTCGAACACGTTTGCTAAGTTCTACAAGTTCGATACTTTGGCCTCTGAGGACCTTCAATGTGGTCAATCAGTTCTGCTAGAACCTCAGCACTCTCCCAGCTGGTTTGGGAGCTTTGGTACACCCCCATGGTACTAAATGGAACCCCAATATCCTCAAGGAAGTAAGTGAAAATAGGATTTTAATTACCTACCGGTAAATCCCTTTCTCGTAGTCCGTAGAGGATGCTGGGTGCCCGCCCGGTGCTTCGTTCATCCTGCACTGTTACTTGGTTAAGTATTGTTGGTTCAGCTGTTGCTGTTCCTGTTTAAAGTTTGGTTAGCTTGGCTTTCCTCTTGTTTGTGTGTGCTGGTTCGGAATCTCACCACTATCCTTTATATCCTTTTTTAAAAGTATGTCCGTCTCCTCTGGCACAGTTTCCTAGACTGAGTCTGGTAGGAGGGGCTTAGAGGGAGGAGCCAGTCCACACTACCAAATTCTTAAAGTACCCATGTCTGCTAGTGGACCCGTCTATACCCTAAATGGAACCCCAGTAGCCTCTGTGGACTACGAGAAAAGGATTTACCGGTAGGTAATTAAAATCCTAAAAGATATATATATATATATATATATATATATATATATATTATTTTTTTTTATTTTTTTTTTGGAATGTCTTATGTTCAACAGCATTCACCGCTAATTAGCCTTATTTTCCTGCAGTACTGTGTATACCTCATAGCCATAAGCTCATTGAGACACCATTCCCACCCCTACCCCCCACCATTTCTTAGTAACTTCTTTATTGTTACAATCCATAATTGTATTTCTTTTTCATCCACTAGGGGTCACTGGAGTACTCTTGGGATATGGACGGCTTCCACAGGAAGTAGGCACTGAATAAATTAATTTTGGAACTATACCTCCCCTCCATATCCCTGAGTACCTCAGTGTTTTTTCTGTGCTCGACACAGTTAGTAGGCTTGTGGCTTTGCTGCCACAGAGGTCCACATTTCATTGGATTTTTTCTAAGTTTTTTCTTTTTTCAACGTTTTACCACATCCCTTCCCCCCTTCCAATAGGCGTGGGTCCGGGATAAGTGAAGGCTGCTTTAGCAGCTGTGGGTGTCGGACCTCTCTAAAAAGAGATCCTTCACTACCACCTGCAGGACTAAAACCTGCAGTAAAGGCTGGACGGAACTTACAGAGAAGCCCCGTCATAGCCCTCACCACAGGGTCCAGGTATGTTGAACGGGGCGGTCAGCTCACGCTGCCGCCCCACTGTGTGGGATACTGTGTGTGTGTGTGTGTGTGTGTGGGGCCCAGGCCCTCGATGCCGCTTCGGGCTCCCTCTCCACCATAGCCCGGCTCCGTGTATAGAGAACGGTATACGGAGCATGGGGGGACACACAAATGAGAGTCAAAAGGCAGGTTTCTTAGCCTAGTGAGTAACTTTGCTGCCACAGTGATGTTCCCTGCACACAGAAATGTCAGGGTCACTGGATAAAATCTCATGATTCAACTCTTATTGATAAGGGAATACAGCAGCGCTGCATATGTATTACAAAAGGCTATGAAGTCTTTGTTAAAACAAGATTAACCATGTTTCCTGTTGTATTTCCAGAATTTCCTGTGTTACATCTCTCCTCCATTGAAGGCGCAGGGGTGTTAAGGGGAATTTGGGAGCAGGCATATGGCTAACGTGCACTGCACTTGACCAGATATATATTTATAGAGACACCTTAGTGCTATTTACTGAGTCGTGCAAGTTGTCTGTCTTTGTTTTTTTTTTGTATTGTCTGTCTGCATGAGTAAGACACCAGCAATTACTAATAAGCAGTTTCCCTGCCATGTCTAAAACATGGATATACATAATTATTTATATCATAACTGTTTATAATGATATTATCCTAAAGACTGCAAATCTGAATCATGGTTGTGGCAGCCAAATACTGGCTTTGTTCATTTGTTGTAAAGTAAGATATGTTATAACAATTGGTCAGCACATGGTGCTTATAAAACAGTATCTGTGGAGCAGTGTGAGTTCACTCACCTGCAGCAGCTTTGGCTTAATTCACTTGGCCACACCACACTGGATACGCCCAATCTCATCTGAGCTTGGAAGCTAAGCAGGGTTGCATACTGTTTTGCCATCTGGGGGAAACTGGTGATCCAACTAGATTGCATACTAATACATGCTAGTTTAAACTGTTAAAAATAGCTCAGTTTGGCCTTACACTATCAATATAAACCTACCATAGGTTTTACAGTCAGGATAGCTCTCCAGAGCGCGCTCCCGGCGCCGGCCACTAGAAGGGCCCATTAACTAAGCTGTGGTCAAGCAGCAGTCATCTCAGGTTTTAAGCCTGTGCGAGGTCACATTTAGTTTCAGACTTGTAAAAATGTGTTATACCTGTGTATCAGGGAGACTCTGTAGCCTACTGGTTAGGCTTCCCGCCAACAGTGTAGATGCTGCTTGCAGGGTCATTGGTTCGAATCCTGGGTTCAACTACTGTCTATACACCAGATAGTGTTAACAGTCTCAGTACATAATTGGCCATGGGTTTCCTCAGTGAGTACATTGGAAATGCTTCCATATGGCTTAGCATACATGTGTTTGTGGATGATGGTTGTATCCTCAATTGGATGTTGCACTGTTTGATATTATTATAAAAAAAATGTATGTGTATGTGTGTATATATATATATATATATATATATATATATATATATATATATATATGCTGACATTAAAAGTCTATTTTGCAGTAAGCAAGAATAATTGGTCAGCACTCAGTGCTTATTAACACTATCTGTTGAGCACTGCAAACATGGCCACACCGCAGCAGCTTTGCTTATTGTTTTTACAGGTGGCTCTGTAGCCAAGTGGTTAGGCTTTCCGGCCACAGTGAACATTGTGTTTGCATGGACACTGGTTCAGATCCTGGTTTAACAGGTGTTTAAAAAAAAAAAAAAAAAACCATGGTAGGACAATTTTTTCTTTTAATGTTACTTCCTGGTTCTTTCTCGGAAGTTGCTGCCCTACAACACTTAGACTCTGGAGGAGCGGAGTGTTGTTAGGAGTTTAATTTATTAATTGTTTTTGTACAGCATGACTCTACAGGAAGATTCACTATTGCTGGTAACCACATGCACGGTAATGCAGGTTTATACACACGTTACTTCCGTGGTGTACTTACTGGTTGGAGTACATGATCTCTTGCACTTACATGTGCAGCAGAGTACTGCAATGGAAGCATGCTGGGCCCATAACCCAGAGGTAGGCAGATTGAAACTATCCTCTGCTATATGCATTTATGCATAATCAAACAAGCAGCTTCGCTGCAAAGTCGGTCACACAGTGTGTCGGACAAATACGAATCTGGGCCAGTGGCGCAATGTATAACGCATCTGACTATGCATAACAAGATTGTAGGTTCGTCTCCTACCTGGCTCGTTTAAGTTGCCGTGATCGTATAGTGGTTAGTACTCTGCGTAAAGACTGCACAGACAGTTTCAGTTACATTGTTGCGGTCGATTTGCCGCCAGCCCTCATAGCACCAGGCCAGTACGTCAGGTTCTCAGCGAAGGCTGAACAATTTCCAATCAGAGACAATTGCATTTATTGGGTGTTTTACTACATATCAGAGTATACCCTACACAGCAGTAGGGCTGTTGCTTCGCCCTGCTTTGGTAAGGGTTTGAGGTAACAAGGCTGTAGTGGCAGGGCATTCCAGTTCAGGTTTGCCCTAAATAAAGACCACCTTACACTTCTTGCTGCCTACAGCTTCTTTGGACGTTAGCAGTTGGTTCTTGCGTTTTCAGCTTCGCTAGTAGCGCATAACGTCCACTTTGGCTACGTTCCTAACAGGCGGAGTCGGATTCCAAACAAGATAGATCGCAGACCAAGTGGGGAGGAAAATCTGATTTCCTACCATTGTCTACGCGAATTCCTGAATGATTCCGTCTCAACGACTTCAATTCCTAGGTATGATTCTCAATACGGTAAATCAAAGAATTTACATACCCGAACAGAAAGTACAGGTCATTCGTCATCTGGTACAATTAGTGCTCAAGCCACGCACAGTCTCGGTTCACTTGTGCATTCGCCTATTAGACAATGGTGGCGGCTTTCGAAGCGCTTCAGTTCGGAGGACTTCACTCACGTCCTTTTCAATTGGATGTGTTCGCACAGTGGTCGGGCTCGCATCTGCAGATTTACTGCAGAAGTGAGGTTGTCTCCAAGGGCCAGAGAGTCTCTACTCTGGTGGCTCAAAGTACAGAATCTAACCGCAGGGAAACGGTTCGGTGCCTGGAATTGGATAATTCTCACGGCGGACGCAAGTCTCAGAGGTTGGGGAGCTGTAGTTCAAAATTATCAGCTCCAGGGTCTCTGGGCGGATCACGAAAGATTGCCGTCTATAAATGTCCTGGAACTCCGGGCAATTTACAATGCGCTACTATAAGCAGTGCACAGGCTGCAGGCTCAGGCTGTTCAGGTGCAGTCAGACAATGCGACAGCAGTCGCATACATCAACAAACAAGGAGGAACGAAAAACCGTATGGCAATGCGGGAGGTACAGATGTGTCCACGTGCATCTTTGCTGTGTCCCGTCATGTATGGCACGGTTTTGCATGCTATATACTCAGAGATTTAGTCATGTCTTGTGTTTTTTTTCTTAATTTGCTGCCTTAATATGTTACTTTATACATATTCTTTTATGGCAAACGAAAATTTTAAAATTCATCCACTCACTTCTCATGAAAAACAGTTTAGCTGTGTTTTGCATGTTGTGCCAAATTTGTAAAAAAAAAAAAAAAAGCAAAGATGTAAGCAGTCACATCTGTAGCTTGAATCCTCTATTGGGCCGAGTATCACCAAATGATATTGTCGGCAGTAGTCATTCCGGGAGTGGACAACTGGGAGGCGGATTATCTCATCCGTCTGAATTTTCATCCAGGAGAATGGGCATTAAATCCAGAAGTATTTCACATGCTGGTCCAGAAGTGGAGTTACCCGCAGGTGGACCTGATGGCATCTCGCCACAATCATCAAACGCCCTAGGTCGTGTCCAGAACGAGAGATCCAAAGGCAGTGGCGGTGGATGCTCTCACAATCGCGTGGCCATACAGTCTCGCGTATCTATTTCCACCGTTTCCGCTGCTCCCTCTGTGGCTAAAACGGATCAAAGGAGAGTCCGTCACAGTTATACTAGTGGCGCCTCTTTGGCCTCGGAGAGCTTGGTTCTCGGATCTCCGCGGTCTACTCGCAGTCGGTCTTTGGCCGCTCCCACTACGTTCTGACCTGTTACAGCAGGGTCCGTTCCTTTTACCCGATTTAGCGCGGCCGCGTTTGACGGGTGGCTGTTGAGACAGCCCTCTTAAGAAGAGAGGGCATTCCAGAATCGGGTATTCCAACCATGTTACGAGCTAGGAAGCCGGTTACGGCAGCTCATTATTACAGAATTTGGCGTGCCTAGGTTAGATAGAGGTCTGAGTTTATCCACACTAAAAGTGCGGATATCGGCGTTGTCCATTTATTTTCATAGTAGATTGGCCCTATTGCCGTCTGTTCACACCTTTTTATGCAGGGTGTCCTCAGAGTTCAGCCTCCATTCACTCTACCTACTGCGCCATAAGACTTGAATCTGGTTTTTAGATTTCTTAGTCTTTTTATTATGAACCCTTACAACAAGTGGATATTAAATTTCTCACTTGGGAAAATAATGTTTCTTTTAGCCTTAGCGTCAGCAAGGCGTGTTTCAGATTGGGTGCTTTGTCGTGCAAACCACCGTATTTGGTGTTTCATGATGACAGAGCGGAATTCCGAGCGAATTCTGCTTTTCTACCAAAGGTAGTGTCATCTTTTCACATCAATCAACCAATAGTAGTTCCTATGTTAACAGGAGACTCTGGTAGGTTGGATGTGGTACGCGCATTACGCATTTATGTATCCCGAACGTCGACCGTTCGTAAGACGGATACGTTGTTTGCTCTCTATGATGCTGCCAAGATGGGTTGGCCAGCTTCTAGGCAGACCTTATCCAGTTGGATTAAAGTGACCATACGTCAGACTTACCGTCATGCTAGGTTACAGCCGCCTACATCGATAACAGCTCATTCCACACGTGCTGTGGGAACATCATGGTCAGCGAGTCGTGGAGCTTCTACGACACAGCTTTGCCGGGCGGCTACATGGTCTTCGGTGCACGCGTTTGTGCGCCTCTACAAGTTTGATACGTTTGCGGCATCAGCATCTAGCTTTGGCCGCCTAGTGTTACAGGTGCCAAACAGCTCTCCCGCCCGCGGGGGAAACTTTGGTACGTCCCAAGAGTACTCCAGTGACCCCTAGTGGATGAAAAAGAAAATAGGATTTTGGTACTTACCAGGTAAATCCTTTTCTTTGAATCCATAGGGGGCACTGGACGCCCACCCAGAGCAGTTTACCTGGTTTGGGGTAGGTTCAGTAGATCTTATGGTAACACACTTTCACCGACTGGTTCAGATTAACAAGTTATGGTGTCAACTGTTTAGTTCTCAGTAATGTTGGGTCAACTTTATTGTTGTCCGTTATGTTATATGTAATGCTCCATTGTCAACCTCTCTATCGCTCCTGTTCGGCTCAGTAAAAAACACTGAGGTACTCAGGGATATGGAGGGGAGGTATAGTTCCAAAATTAATTTATTCAGTGCCTACTTCCTGTGGAAGCCGTCCATATCCCAAGAGTACTCCAGTGCCCCCTATGGATTCAAAGAAAAGGATTTACCTGGTAAGTACCAAAATCCTATTTTTTGCATAGAGAGCCTAGTTTAAATAAGCAGCAGGCTTCCTATTCTTTCACCATCTTTAAAACTTCTTATGTGTGCAACACGCAACAGGTGTTGCACTTAGTTCTGTGAATGCAATTGCCACTGACATACATGCATATTGGCCCATAAAGGGGTGGCCTTTTAGTAATCTTTAAAAAAAAAAAAAAACTTGTTTCCTAGCGAATATAAGGCCTTATTCAGATTTGAACGGAGCTGCTACTGTGCGCATGCGCAACCTTTCACCATGTGATCGCATCACAGAAGGATGTGATCGTATGGGGATCGTCAGGCAACGGGTGGCGACACAGCGTTGGGGAGTAGGAGAGCAGTAAATGCAGGCATGTCATCGCAGTTTTTGGAGCGGCCCAATGACGTGGCCTGCATTTCCAGCGAGTGGAAACATGGCGCCGGACCGCCTCCGTACGCAGCGATGCTGTGAAGGCAGAGGTCTGCCTCTGTACATTGCAATTGCTATTGAATTGTGATCGCATCGTGGGGTGGAGCCACACATGCTGGGCGGCCTTGCTCTGTGCTGGGCGGCTCCCAGCATGTGAGTAGTACGGTCACCAGTTTTGCTGCAATAGCAACCAACTATGAACAACCCCCATAGCTCTGTATTGTATTTGTTTATAATACACATGTAATGTTATGCTATAAAATAACTTATGTGGGCCATACATCTACAGCCTGATTCCCATCCTGCCAATGCCATTCGATAGACTCCTATGAACATCGATTTGCCGCCGATCAGCAAAATCCTACATGTAAAAAAAAAATTACTAATTCCAATTATTTTTGGGTTAGAATCAGCAAATGAAGGATTTTCAATATGTTGGATTTTATATGTTCCGACTCGGGCATCGACAAAACGGCTAATTGCCACAATTTTTCTCAAATGTAGGGACCCCATAGGTACAAATTATATCTTTAGAAATCATGAGTTCTGATGTGATCACTTTATCCATCATTAAGAACAAGTGTGCAGAGCTACCACAGCATTTTGTAGGGCCACGCAATACCCTGTGGCCTACACCTACAGTACTGTATTTGGTCAAGATGATGTTATGATAATGACCTATAATACCTCCAGGATATGTCCCAACGAGAGCTACGTTTAAAGAAGAGAACAAGAAAATAGGCTTGAAATCATGGAATGGCCAGCACAAATTCCAGACTTATACCCCATTGAGCTGGCTAGGAATGAACTGTATCAAAGCAACGTGCATATGTAAGAGCTTTGTGAGATGTTCTGCAGCAATGTTGGGAAGAACTTCCTGAACAATATTTCATTTCTACTGTAGACTGAATGCTACATGGGTGTTCAGCAGTTATAGCTGCAAAATGTGGCTACTTTGGGTCAAAAATGTAGATACAATCATGTTAAACAATTATTCTATGATTTCTTTCTTAATTTAATTCCAATTAAAAAAAATTGGAGTTGAGACCTTAAACTGCAGAAATGTATTTATTTATTTTTGAAAACAGACAAACTAGAAAAAAAATTCACCTGTAGTAACTGCAACGCTTAAAAAAATATTTTTGAAAAAAATTTTTTAGTAGGAGTGATAACATCAGAACTCATCAATGTAAGAGGGTGATACATGAGTGGAATTCTGTGCTTTAGACACCTATACATTCAGTCACAGCATGTTCTCAAACTGTATTCAGTGAATTATCATTCTCCATCCTAGCTCATCCTGCTTCCGCTTGTCTAGGTTATTGAATACATGTCTTATTTTTCTTCCCCTGTGTATGTTCATATCCACGTAACTGCCCTGTTAATCATATGATGATATTGTTTATTGTAATGACCCTTTTATTAATTGTGCCTTTTTTCTCCCTTTTCCTCCATAGAACTGAACTTTATCAGTCATTATTTGGAAATATGAACCCACTAGCAGCTGAAATGAAAGTCTGATTACAGGACAACTCTAAATTGGATGTAGAATGTCATTGGATCCCTTCAGCACAAGCTATGGACTTTTTACACTTTGTTATAGTATATTCCAGACAATAAAAAATAAATCCTGTCAATTAAAGCTTTGTATCATGATTTGCAGTTTTTCTTTTCTAAAGTTTCTATGTGGTTATTTATGGTGCCATTATGTATGCCTACACAAATGTCTGTTATGGCTTCACCCACCACCACCTTACCTCCTTATGCATTGCACAATTTCCTGAATGGTTCTGATAGACTAATGTCATCTGCCAGATCATTGTCCTTTGCAGTCACATAGAGTGCTTAGGTCAAAAATCATACCATGGACAGAAAACAATCTATCCAGATATTATTGCTTTTGGTGTTGCATTGTCTGTTTGTGAAGGCAATACAGTAAGGTTTTCAGATATTGTTTTAGTTGAGGTACAAACTGCTTGTATGACACACCACACTGCTTTTCCTTCTGAAACATTCCCATGCAGTCTCTCTGGTTTTCCTTTATGCCTCCTCCATACATCCTGTCACTGTGGTGATCAGTTGAAAGCACTGCCGTTTAGCTGAAACTGTCCTTTACACAGTCTATTCTGGTGCTCAGGGGGCTAATCCCCTAAGAATGGATTTTGCCACTAGTCCAGACACTTTCAGGTATTCTGTGTTTGTTTTAGAAGTTGATCCAGAATTTCTGGATTTACAATCCCATTGTTTGCGTACTTCTAGTTGCA
Organism: Pseudophryne corroboree; assembly: GCF_028390025.1. Classification (NCBI taxonomy): domain Eukaryota; kingdom Metazoa; phylum Chordata; class Amphibia; order Anura; family Myobatrachidae; genus Pseudophryne; species Pseudophryne corroboree. Next base: position 622,945,534 of record NC_086445.1, read on the forward strand.
GATGTTTCATGCCAATGGGGAATTTGTAAAAGGTGCCCATCCACTAGTGCGAGGTATCTCATGTGAAACTTGGATGCAATATTCTGAAAACTTACCCGTCCGCTTCTGAGCAGCTGGACCACATACGATACATCATATGCAGTCCTTTTGTATATGATGTATTGTATGTGATCCCAGTCATGGCTGCGGGATCTGACAAATCCTTGTGGCAGCCATGACGCTCTCTGGCTCCAATCCGATGCTCACGGGACAGTGCATCGGATAAGAATCGAAGGTAAAACACATACGATGTGACACTTTTTTCACACTATTTATCAGCCCGATGGGTCGAAATCGTGTGAAAAAGGACCATATCGTATAAGTGTATGGGCACCTTAGGAGTTTCAGACATTCCCTTACTGAAGTTAATTGCCAAGACTTGACCTGATGTTACTATGAATGAAGCTCTTAAATGATCTTTTACAACACTGATACTTTGGTTGGGGTTTATTTACTAGCAATATTTTCCCTTGTAAAAGCTTTTGTGCATAACCACGGTCAGAAGCGCCAGGTTTTACACCGCAGACACTTCATAAATAAACCCTTAGCCTCAATTTGCATTGTTGAAAAATAAATCTTTTGACTTTACTGATATTTATGAACCATTCATGTTCCTGTGGGGTGAAAAAAAAAAAAAACCCGCTATCTACTGTTTCCTGCGTCGCTTTCTGACGTTTCCTATTGCTAGAATATTGTTCAATTAAGACTAAATTGCAATCCTCTGCTTTATGAAAAACGCCCTCAGGATTAAAATTACCTTTGGGAAGATCCTGGGTGATGTTGAAAGGCTAAACACCAGTACACTGACTGGATATTGGGCCTAATTCAGAGTTGATCGCAGCAGCAAATTTGTTAGCAGTTGGGCAAAGCCATGTGCACTGCAGGTGAGGCAGATATAACATGTGCAGAGAGAGTTAGATGTGGGTGGGGTGTGTTCAAACTGAAATCTAAATTGCAGTGTAAAAATAAAGCAGCCAGTATTTACCCTCACAGAAACAAAATAACTAGAGATGAGCGGGTTCAGATTTACTCGGTTCTTAACGCCAGAATTATTGCAAGTTCTTTTTTTCTGGATTTTTCTTATTGGCTAACCAAAACACGTGACGTCCGTGAGCCAATAAGGAGATTCGGGTAAATCTGAGTAAAACCGAACCCGCTCATCTCTAAAAATAACCCACCCAAATCTAACTCTCTGCAAATGTTATATCTGCCACACCTGCAGTGCACATGGTTTAGCCCAAATGCTAACAAAATTGCTGCTGCGATCAACTCTGAATTACCCCCATTATGTACAGATGGAAGAAACTGTTGTATTACAATTGGTATATGAAAATAGGCACTAATACTGTATAGGGGTTGGTAGTGCTATCCCGGTACACAGGATCCAGACGTTTAAAATATTGACAGATCCTGGTGAGTATTTGAACCCTAAACCACCCCTCCCTCAACCTAACCCTAACAGTCCCCTCCCACAGCCAAACCCTAAACCCCCTATCCCCTACTGCCTAACCCCAGTATTGACCATTGGGAGCCTGAGCGCCATGATATAAACTACATCCCCTAGCGTCCATACAATGCTGCATTGTACTCATTCTTTAAATCCTTACTACAACTGCACAAGCATGGTAATGTCTTTCATCTAGCCTGTGACGTGAATAAAAATTAGGAAGTACTAAACTAAGTAAAATAACAAAACTTGTGTGACATACACAAGGAGCTTACCTAGGAATGTCCTTAGGCTTCATGCTCCGGCTCCATACCACAGGCTGTATTGCGGACTTGTCCTTTTCGCATCAGCTACAAGGGTCGTGTCATTCCGATCTGTACTTTGGAAGAAAAAAAAGCAGATCTAGCCTGTTTATTTACTAAACATTGACCGCTCTTCTGATTTATTGGATTATACTGTATTGCTGAATAATGCTAGGCATACATCCTATATAATAAAAGGCTAATGCTGCTACTCACCTTTTATGGTGGGGTCGGATAGGGATTCAAGTGTTTTGCTGGTGGCCGCTAGATAGTGCCCAATAGAGCAATTCAAGGGTTGCTCTGTTAGGGTGCACACAGCCGCCAGCGCTGACATTACTGTTATGATGACGAGCTGTTAACTAGTGGTCAGATAAATGCACGTCAGACATTTTGCTCACGGCGTGTCACCCATAATATACCATGGGCATAAACTGAGATATCTCACGGTGTATGGTACCCGATATCTGCACTACACCCCTGGGGAGTAGACATTTCCCCGTTCCTCCGTAGTGAAGTAACAGAGTAAATGTCTGCCGGCAGTGGCAGGGCATACACTGCCCAATGCAGCGGACTTGCAACTCTAAAAATACTGCATCGGACGGTCATGCTGGATGATTCTGCATGTCTGATAATCAATATTTAGGATCGGCCATGTAAACATACAGTACAATTATCTTAGCGATCGGTTGATGCAAGGTAATGGTGGCAGCACAAATGGAATATGGATGTATATTAGTACTCTATTTACATCTAATCACCAGCATTTTTTCAAAGGTCCAGAAATGGGTTTTTTTTACTAATTGATATGTCTTGTCATAATTTTGTACTAGTGTTCTCTTACGTCCTAGAGGATGCTGGGGTCCATTTAGTACCATGGGGTATAGACTGGTCCTTTGGGAGCCATTGGCACAAGAGTTTGAGAGTGTGGACTGGCTCCTCCCTCTATGCCCCTCCTACCAGACTCAGTTTAGAAAATGCGCCAGGATGAGTCTGTCACAGCTAGGGGAGCTCCTAGGAGTTTATCTAGATTTACTTTTTTCTAAGAGTGTTAGGGTTATGCTGCTTCATGGGACTTGGATGCGGGGGGGGTTTTAGTAGGAACCAACTCTTGAAGTTAATGGTTCTCTATCTCCGCTGACAGGACACTGAGCTCCTGAGGGTGCTGATCGCAAGCTCACGAGGCGATGGCTCACTCCAGCAGCACAGCCGCCACCCCCTAACAGAGCCAGATGAAAGAAGAGCGGTGAATACAGCGCCAGTGGCCCGGTTAGCGGGTCGCCGACTGGAATGGTGGCACAAGGGTGGGAGTGCAGCTCTGGCAGGCTGCGCTCCGTACAGGCTCAGCAACATGTATATGTAGACGCTGCTGAGGGGCGTCCTGGATAAACAAAGATCAGCCTAACACTGGTAAAACAGCTAACAGGCTAATCCCGCTGTTAGCACACACAGACCTTAGACCAGTATAATCATTGTGCGGGAAGCCGTGTGCCATTGCAAGGGACGGGGCTTCTCCTCAGAGCGGATCCAGCACTCACGAGCACCATTTTCTCCCTGCAAGAACGCACACGCTGACAGTGAGCGCTGCACCCCACCTAACGCCAGTTACTGCGGTACCAGAGTGTTATAGACAGAGGGGGGGGGGGGGGGGGGAAGAGTGTACTTAGTACCATTCAGCCTCTTAAGGTTGAATAGTCAGCACCGGGCATTCTATCATAATAACTGTCCACAGGGGTGCTGTGTGGCTGGCTCCTTATACTCTGTGCTTCTCTGAAGGTACTCTGGGGGAAACTGTGTCTGACATTTTCCTGTATGTGTGTGTATGTGTATCTACATTACCATATCTTGTGCTGCAGTGTGTGTATCTTCTCCTGAGAAGTCTATCCCATGCACTCAGGACTGCAATGTGCTTTCGCAGCCTTCTGAATCCAAACCCCCGTGGGTGGATTCTTTAAGGGGAATGATATCCCAGATATCATCAAGGATGTCCCATAATGAGAAAGAGACGCAGTTTTTGAGAATATCTGTAGAGGGGTTGCAGCATTCAGCTCCCACTACTTCCTTTACTAGCCCGCGTACACCTGCCCAGATAATGCAAGTTGATACTGATACCGACTCTGATCCAGGTGACGGTGATGGGGATATGCAGGGAGGTGATGCATCCCTTCCTAAGGGGGTGCAGCTAATGATTGAAGCCATTAGGGATGTTTTACATATTTCTCTGACGTCCTAGTGGATGCTGGGAACTCCGTAAGGACCATGGGGAATAGACGGGCTCCGCAGGAGACTGGGCACTCTAAGAAAGAATTAGGACTACTGGTGTGCACTGGCTCCTCCCTCTATGCCCCTCCTCCAGACCTCTGTTAGAATCTGTGCCCGGCTCAAGCTGGTTGCACACTAGGGGCTCTCCTGAGCTCCTAGTAAAGAAAGTATTTATTAGGTTTTTTTATTTTCAGTGAGATCTGCTGGCAACAGACTCACTGCTACGAGGGACTTAGGGGAGAGAAGCGAACCTACCTGCTTGCAGCTAGCTTGGGCTTCTAGGCTACTGGACACCATTAGCTCCAGAGGGATCGAACACAGGCCCAGCCTCGGTCATCCAGTCCCGGAGCCGCGCCGCCGTCCCCCTTGCAGAGCCAGAAGACGGAAGATTCCGAGGAGAAAATCGGCGGCTGAAGACTCCGGTCTTCATTAAGGTAGCGCACAGCACTGCAGCTGTGCGCCATTGCTCCCCATGCACACCACATACTCCGGTCACTGATGGGTGCAGGGCGCTGTGGGGGCGCCCTGGGCTGCAATTAGATTACCTTAAAAATGGCAAAAAACACATAATATAGTCTAATAAACTATATATGTGTAAAAATCCCCTGCCATAATATTAATATAAAGAGCGGGAGAAGCCCGCCAAAAAAGGGGCGGGGCTATCTCCCTCAGCACACTGGCGCCATTTCCTCTTCACAGCTCTGCTGGAAGGACGCTCCCCAGGCTCTCCCCTGCAGTTTTCAGGCTCAATAGGGTAAAAAAGAGAGGGGGGGCACTAAATTTAGGCGCAATACTGTGTATTAGAGCTGCTATAGGGAAAATCACTTTGTGTAGTGTAAAATCCCTGTGTTATATAGCGCTGTGGTGTGTGCTGGCATACTCTCTCTCTGTCTCCCCAAAGGACTTTGTGGGGTCCTGTCCTCAGTCAGAGCATTCCCTGTCTGTGTGCGGTGTGTCGGTACGGCTGTGTCGGTACGGCTGTGTCGACGTGTTTGATGAGGAGGCTTATGTGGAGGCGGAGCAGGTGCCGATAAATGTGATGTCACCCCCGGCGGGGTCGACACCAGAGTGGATGGATATGTGGAAGGTATTAACCGACCGTGTCAACTCCTTACATAAAAGGTTTGATGACATAACAGCTGTGGGACAGCCGGCTTCTCAGCCAGTGCCTGCCCAGGCGTCTCAAAGGCCATCAGGGGCTCAAAAACGCCCACTACCTCAGATGGCAGACACAGATGTCGACACGGACACTGACTCCAGTGTCGACGACGACGAGACTAATGTACATTCCACTAAGGCTATCCGTTGCATGATTACGGCAATGAAAATGTGTTGCACATTTCTGACATTAACCCACAACTACAAGTCTCAGTAGGTAGCACCTCACATTACTGGCAGCTATAGGTGTGCAGTCTAAAGCCCCTCCCTAGACCACTAAAAAGGGTATTATGTTTGGGGAGAAAAAACAACCAGTGGTTTTTCCCCCTTCAGATGAGTTAAATGAAGTGTGTGAAGAAGCGTGGGCATCCCCTGATAAAAAAAATTGTGATTTCTAAAAAGTTACTAATGGCGTACCCTTTCCCGCCAGAGGACAGGGTACGTTGGGAGACATCCCCGAGGGTGGATAAAGCGCTCACACGCCTTAAAGGAGCCTGCGGATAGAATGCAGGAGGCTATCCTGAAGTCTGTGTATACACACTCAGGTACTCTACTGAGACCTGCTATTGCTTCAGCATGGATGTGCAGTGCTGCAGCAGCGTGGTCGGATTCCTTATCTGATAATATTGATTCCCTTGACAGGGACACTATATTGCTAACCATAGAGCATATTAAAGACGTAGTCTTATACATGAGAGATGCACAGAGGGATATTTGCCGGCTGGCATCTAGAATAAATGCAATGTCCATTTCTGCCAGGAGAGTATTATGGACTCGGCAGTGGACAGGTGATGCGGATTCTAAAAGGCACATGGAGGTTTTGCCTTACAAGGGTGAGGAATTGTTTGGGGATGGTTTCTCGGACCTCGTTTCCACAGCGACAGCTGGGAAGTCGACATTTTTACCCCAGGTTCCCTCACAGCCAAAGAAAGCACCGTATTATCAGGTACAGTCCTTTCGGCCCCAGAAAGGCAAGCGGGTTAAAGGCGCGTCCTTTCTGCCCAGAGGCAGGGGTAGAGGGAAAAAGCTGCACCATACAGCCAGTTCCCAAGAACAGAAATCCTCCCCTGCTGCCACTAAATCCACCGCATGACGCTGGGGCTCCACTGGTGGAGCCAGGTGCGGTGGGGGCCCGTCTCCGGAACTTCAGCGACCGGTGGGTTCGCTCACAGGTGGATCCCTGGGTTCTACAAGTGGTATCTCAGGGATACAAGCTGGAATTCGAGACGTCTCCCCCTTGCCGTTACCTCAAATCAGCCTTGTCAGCTACTCCCCCGGACAGGGAGGTGGTGCTGGCGGCAATTCACAAGCTGTTCCTCCAGCAGGTGATAATAAAAGTTCCCCTCCTTCAACAGGGACGGGGTTACTATTCCACAATGTTTGTGGTACCGAAACCAGACGGTTCGGTGAGACCCATTCTAAATTTAAAATCCTTGAACACTTATATAAGAAGGTTCAAGTTCAAAATGGAATCGCTCAGGGCGGTTATTTGCAAGCCTGAAAGAAGGGGATTACATGGTATCACTGGACATCAAGGATGCATACCTGCATGTCCCCATTTACGCACCTCACCAGGTGTACCTCCGATTTGTGGTACAAGACTGCCATTACCAATTCCAGACGTTGCCGTTTGGTCTGTCCACGGCACCGAGGGTATTTACCAAGGTAATGGCCGAAATGATGATACTCCTTCGAAAGAAGGGAGTTCTAATTATCCCATACTTGGACGATCTCCTTATAAAGGCGAGGTCCAGGGAGCAGTTGTTGGTCGGAGTAGCACTATCTCAGGAAGTGCTACAACAGCACGGCTGGATTCTGAATATTCCAAAGTCGCAGCTGGTTCCTACGACGCGTCTGCTGTTCTTGGGTATGATTCTGGACACAGAACAGAAGAAGGTGTTTCTCCCGGAGGAGAAGGCCAAGGAGTTGTCATCTCTGGTCAGAGACCTCCTGAAACCAAAACAGGTGTCGGTGCATCACTGCACGCGAGTCCTGAGAAAGATGGTAGCTTCTTACGAGGCAATTCCTTTCGGCAGGTTCCATGCAAGGATCTTTCAGTGGGATCTGTTAGACAAGTGGTCCAGATCGCATCTTCAGATGCATCGGCTGATCACCCTGTCCCCGAGGGCCAGGGTGTCTCTGCTGTGGTGGCTGCAGAGTGCTCATCTTCTAGAGGGCCGCAGATTCGGCATACAGGACTGGGTCCTGGTAACCACGGATGCAAGCCTCCGAGGTTGGGGGGCAGTCACGCAGGGAAGAAACTTCCAAGGACAATGGTCGAGTCAGGAGGCTTCCCTACACATAAATATTCTGGAACTAAGGGCCATTTACAATGCCCTAAGTCAGGCAAGACCCCTGCTTCAAAACCAGCCGGTGCTGATTCAGTCAGACAACATCACGGCGGTCGCCCATGTAAACCGACAGGGCGGCACAAGAAACAGGATGGCGATGGCAGAAGCCACAAGGATTCTCCGATGGGCGGAAAATCACGTGATAGCACTGTCAGCAGTGTTCATTCCGGGAGTGGACAACTGGGAAGCAGACTTCCTTAGCAGGCACGACCTCCACCCAGGAGAGTGGGGACTTCATCCAGAAGTCTTCCAACTGATTGTAAACCGTTGGGAACGGCCACAGGTGGACATGATGGCGTCCCGCTTAAACAAAAAGCTGAAAAGATATTGCGCCAGGTCAAGGGACCCTCAGGCGATAGCTGTGGACGCTCTAGTGACACCGTGGGTGTACCAGTCGGTTTATGTGTTCCCTCCTCTTCCTCTCATACCAAAGGTGCTGAGGATAATAAGAAAAAGAGGAGTAAGAACTATACTCGTAGTTCCGGATTGGCCAAGAAGGACTTGGTACCCGGAACTACAAGAAATGATATCAGAGGACCCTTGGCCTCTGCCTCTCAGACAGGACCTGCTACAGCAGGGGCCCTGTCTGTTCCAAGACTTACCGCGGCTGCGTTTGACGGCATGGCGGTTGAACGCCGGATCCTGATGGAAAAGGGCATTCCGGTTGAAGTCATTCCTACGCTGATAAAGGCTAGGAAAGAGGTGACAGCAAAGCATTATCACCACATATGGCGAAAATATGTTGCTTGGTGTGAGGCTATGAAGGCCCCCACAGAAGAATTTCAGCTGGGTCGATTTCTGCACTTCCTACAGTCAGGAGTGACTATGGGCCTAAAATTGGGATCCATTAAAGTCCAGATTTCGGCCCTGTCTATTTTCTTTCAAAAAGAACTGGCTTCACTGCCTGAAGTTCAGACGTTTGTTAAGGGAGTGCTGCATATTCAGACTCCTTTTGTGCCCCCAGTGGCACCTTGGGATCTCAACGTGGTGTTGGATTTCCTAAAATCACATTGGTTTGAGCCACTTCAGACCGTGGAATTAAAATATCTCACGTGGAAAGTGGTCATGCTTTTGGCCTTGGCTTCGGCTAGGCGGGTGTCAGAATTGGCGGCTTTGTCCTGTAAAAGCCCCTATCTGATCTTCCATATGGACAGAGCAGAATTGAGGACGCGTCCCCAATTCCTCCCTAAGGTGGTATCAGCGTTTCATTTGAACCAACCTATTGTGGTGCCTGCGGCTACTCAGGACTTGGAGGCTTCCAAGTTGCTGGACGTAGTCCGGGCCCTGAAAATCTATGTTTCCAGGACGGCTAGAGTCAGAAAGACTGACTCGCTGTTTATCCTGCATGCACCCAACAAGTTGGGTGCTCCTGCTTCTAAGCAGACTATTGCTCGCTGGATCTGCTCCACGATTCAACTTGCACATTCTGCGGCGGGACTACCGCATCCTAAATCAGTCAAAGCCCATTCTACGAGGAAGGTGGGCTCTTCTTGCGCGGCTGCCCAAGGGGTCTCGGCTTTACAACTTTTCCGAGCTGCTACCTGGTCGGGATCAAACACGTTTGCAAAATTCTACAAGTTTGATACCCTGGCTGAAGAGGACCTTGAGTTTGCTCATTTGGTGCTGCAGAGTCATCCGCACTCTCCTGCCCGTTTGGGAGCTTTGGTATAATCCCCATGGTCCTTACGAAGTTCCCAGCATCCACTAGGACGTCATAGAAAATAAGAATTTACTCACCGGTAATTCTATTTCTCGTAGTCCGTAGTGGATGCTGGGCGCCCATCCCAAGTGCGGATTGTCTGCAATACTTGTATATAGTTATTGCCTAACTAAAGGGTTATTGTTATGAGCCATCTGTTCGTGAGGCTCAGTTATTATTCATACTGTTAACTGGGTATAGTATCACGAGTTGTACGGTGTGATTGGTGTGGCTGGTATGAGTCTTACCCGGGATTCCAAATCCTTTCCTTATTGTGTCAGCTCTTCCGGGCTCAGTTTCCCTAACTGAGTCTGGAGGAGGGGCATAGAGGGAGGAGCCAGTGCACACCAGTAGTCCTAATTCTTTCTTAGAGTGCCCAATCTCCTGCAGAGCCCGTCTATTCCCCATGGTCCTTACGGAGTTCCCAGCATCCACTACGGACTACGAGAAATAGAATTACCGGTGAGTAAATTCTTATTTTCTCTTCCGTCCTAGAGTATGCTGGGGTCCATTTTAGTACCATGGGGTATAGACGGGTCCTTTGGGAGCCACTGGCACTTTAAGAGTTTAATAGTGTGGGCTGGCCCCTCCCTCTATGCCCCTCCTACCAGACTCCGTTTAGAAAATGTGCCCGGAGGAGCCGGTCACAGCTAGGGAAGCTCTTAGGAGTTGTTCTAGTTTTATTATTTTCTGAGTTCAGTTAGGTACAGGCAGGCTGCTGGCAACAGCCTCCCTGCTTCATGGGACTTAGGTGGGGAGGGTGGGAGGTGTAGGAACCAACTCTTGAATTTAATGGTTCTCTATCTCCGCTGACTGGACAGTAAGCTCCTGAGGGTGCTGATTGCAATCCCACGAGGCGACCGCTCACTCCCGCAGCACGGCCGCTACCCCCTAACAGCCAGAAGAAAGAAGAGTGGCGAGTACAGCGCCAGCGGGACGGGAAGTGGGTCACTGGCCATAATGGCGGCACAAGGGTGGGAGCTGCGCCCCGGAAGGCTCATCGGCACTTGGTGTACGGCGCTGTGAGGGGTGTCCTGGGCCAGCGCAAACACCCTAACACTGGTCAAAGACTGCTAACAGGCTAATCCAGCTGTTAGCGGCAAAATACCTCAGGCCAGTATAAACAACTTAGTGCGGGAAGACGCGCCATTACAAGGGGCGGGACTTTTCAGAGCGGATCCAGCACTCACCAGCGCCATTTTCTCCCTGCAGATCATCAGAAAGACGCTGACAGGGAGCGCTGCCCTCCACATAACTCCAGCATACCTCTGCGGTACCAGGGTGTTATAGACAGGGGAGGGGGAGAGTGATTATAGAACTGATTACCCTATTAAGGTTAATTGGTCAGCGCTGGGCTTTTATCATATTAACTGCCTGCTGGGGCACTGTGGCTGGCTCCTTATCCTCTGTGACTCTCTGAAGGTACTCTGGAGGAAACTGTCTGACATTTTCCTGTATGTGTGTGTGCAAGTCTGTATATCTCACATTACCGTGTCCTGTGCTGAAGAGTTTGTATCTTCGCCTGAAGAGTCTATTCCATGTACTCAGGACTGCAATATACCTTCTGAGTCCGAACCTCCATTGGTGGATTCTTTAAGGCGAATGATATCCCAGATTTCATCTAGGATGTCACATAATAGATTGTAAGCTTGCGAGCAGGGCCTTCCTACCTCTATGACTGTTATCACCCAGTTTGTTATTGTTATTTCAAATTGTAAAGCGCAACGGAATTTGCTGCGCTATATAAGAAACTGTTAATAAATAAATAAATAATAATAATGAGAATGAAAGGCAGGTTTTGAGGAAATCTGTAGAGGGTTTGAAGTATTCAGCTCCCACTACCTCATCTAGGACCCTTACTACATACCCGAAAAAGCGTGCTCTTGCCCAGATACTGCAAGCTGACACGGATACCGACTCTGATACAGGGGACGGTGAGGGAGTTATGCAGGGGGGAGATGCATCCCTGGCTAAGGGGGTGCAACTACTGATTGAGGCCATTAGGGACATTTTACATATTATTGAGAAAGTACCTGAGCAGGCAGAAAATAAGAAATCTTCCCTTACCTTTCCCTTACTGTCCTTGTTTGAAAAATCCTGGTGTCACACGCCATAGGCGGCGTTCACCGCGCTTACCCCTGCGTGCCTGCCGGTCTGTGTTGCGGCCTCCGCCTTCGGTGGTCCACGGGCTCCGCCGTCTGGCCGGAGCGGGTCCCGGCGGTTCACCGGGGCAGGGGCGCCGCCATGACACCCGGCATCACGTGGGCAGGGAGCAGGTGACATCATCAGACTTCCGCCAATCCAGCGGAGGCGCGAGATTCAAAGTCAGACGCCGGGCAGAGCCTCGGCGCCTGAGTATCGTCTTTTCCCCTGTCGTGGATGCCAGTGCTCTTGTTCCTGACATATCCCTCTGCAGTCGTATCCCAGTGTCTCCGGCACTTCCAGGTGCCAGTTGCTGCACAGTTCAGCGTAAACTGCGGCTGGTGTGTTTCTCTGCAATCCAGTCACCAGTGCTTCTTGGACTCAGCGTGTGCTGCGGGCTAAACGCCGCTCTCAAGTTCTACAAATCATCAGCGTCTTTAAACGCTGCTCTCAAGTTCTGCAAATCATCAGTGTCTTTGGTCACCGCTCTCAAGTTCTACAGGTCATCAGTGTCTTTAATCACCGTTCTCAAGTTCTACAAAACAGCAGTGTCTTTAACCACCACTCCCAAGTTTTATAAATCATCAGTATCTTTAGTCACCGCTCACAAGTCATACAAATCATCTGTGTCTTTAACCACCGCTCACAAGTGTTTCAAATCACCAGTATCTTTAAAAACATCACTTACAAGTTCTTCAGTCATTATTATCTTGTACCAACACTCACAAGGACTTCTTTTCCTGGAATCCTTAGCATTGCTTACAAGTTCTCCTATAGGCCTGGACATTTCCCATACGTTCCTTCTCTGCTATGTGACATTGTGTTGCTCTCTTCCTGCAATAAAGTTCCTTAATATTTTCACCAAGCTTTACTGTCAGAGTCCTGTGTGAGGAAGACCTATATTAAGCCATCCCTGTTCCGACCATCGGGAGAACCCCTGAGTTCACAATACCCCCAACCTAGGTCAGTGACACCTGGGAAAACCCAGAGAAAAAATTCCAGATCCCAAAAAGGGTTCTCATTGCTTTTCCTCTCCCTGAACAGGACAGGAAAAAGTCGGAAGACCAGCCTATAGTAGACGCCTCTGTATCTAGGTTGTCTAAAAAGGTGGTTTTACTTGTCCCTGGTTCAACCACTTTGAAAGAGCCGGCTGTCCGCAAAATTGAGACTACGCTCAAATCACTATACACTGCTACAGGTGTAGCTTTAAGGCCCACTATTGCTTATGCATGGATTTCTAAAGCCATAGTAAAGTGGTCAGGCACATTATTAGAGGAATTAGATACTATGGATAAGAGTGACATTGATTTGTTTTTGCGTCACATACAGGATTCTGCAGGTTTCATGGTGGAGGCCATGAAGGACCTTGGCCCACTTAATGCAAGGGCTTCTTCCATGGCTGTCTCAGCACGCAGCGGACTCTGGCTGCGCCAATGGTCTGTGGATGCAGAATCCAAGAATAGTGTGGAGAACCTACCCTTCACAGGTCAGGCTCTGTTTGGGGACGCAGTGGATGCGTGGATCTCCACGGCAACTGCGGGTAAGTCAACCTTCCCTCAGCAACACCACAGACTAGGAAATCTTATCCTACATCTACAATGCAGTCCTTTCGGACCGTGAAAGTTAAAAAGTCTAAACCCCCTTCCACTTTCTTTAGAGGTCAGGGAAAATCCAGACAACCTGCACCAACAGGTTCCCAGGAACAGAAACCAGGTTCTGCTTCCTCAGAGTCTTCAGCATGACGGTGGACCTCCCAGCCTGGAGATCGGACAGGTGGGAGCAAGAGATTTCAGTCACATCTGGGCGTCCTCTTGCCTAGACCCCTGGGTAAAAGATATTGTTGCCCAGGGGTACAGACTGGAGTTTCAGGAACTCCCACCTCACAGATTCTTCAAATCAGGCTTACCATCTTTGCTGACAGAAATTGCTATCCTACAGGAAGCCATTCACAAATTGGTGCAAACAAATGTCATTGTTCCAGTTCCACCTCACCTAAAAACCAAGGGTTATTATTCCAACCTGTTTGTGGTACCGAAACCGGATGGTTCGGTAGGGTCGATATTAAACCTAAAATAACTGAACCCCTTCTTGAGGGAATTCAAATTCAAGATGGAGTCTCTGAGAGAGGTGATCTCAGGTCCGGAGGAGGGGGAATTCCTGGTATCCCTGGATAGCAAGGCTGCGTACCTTCACGTTTCCATCTGGCCAGCTTCACCAGGCTTATCTAGGATTTGCACTGCTGGACTGTCACTATCCGTTCCAGGCGCTGCCATTTGGTCTCTCAACAGCACCGAGGGTGTTCACCAAGGTCATGGCAGAGATGATGCTACTCCTCCGCAAGCAGGGAGTGAACAGAATTCCATATCTGGACGATCTGCTGATAAAAGCATCTTCCAGGGAGAAGCTGTTACAGAGCATTGCTCTCTCAACTCGTTTACTCCAGGATCATGGGTGGATCCTGAACCTTCCAAAGTCACACTTGGAGCCGACAAGGATACTGCCTTTCCTGGGGATGATTCTCGACACGGAAGTGCAGAGGGTGTTTCTACTGGTGGAGAAAGCATTGGCGATTCACTCAATGGTCCGGGATGTCCTGAAGCCTCGCCGGGTATCGGTTCATCAATGCATTTGCCTTCTGGGGAAGATGGTTGCCTCCTACGAGGTTCTACAGTACAGAAGATTTCATGCACGGTCTTTCCAACTGGATCTCCTGGACAAATGCTCGGGATCTCATTTTCACATGGACCAGCGAATACGCCTGTCGCCGAAAGCCAGAATTTCACTCCTCTGGTGGCTGCAAATTTCTCACCTTCTCGAGGGCCGCAAGTTCGGGATTCAGAATTGGATCCTTCTAACCACAGATCCAAGTCTCAGAGGTTGGGGAGCAGTATCCCAATGGGAAAAATTCCAAAGAAAGTGGTCAAATCTGGAATCCATCCTTCCGATAAACATTCTGTAACTGAGGGCCATGTACTACGGCCTTCTACAAGCGGCACATCTCTAAGATCAGGACACGATCTCCATCTAGGAGAATGGGGCCTCCATCTGGAGGTATTCGCAGCGGTAACAGACCGATGGGGTGTACCTCAGTTAGAAACAAGTTCAGGCAATCCTCATTGCTCTGGACTGGCCAAGAAGGGCTTGGTACGCGGATCTCCTGGAATTACTGCTGGTGGATCCGAGGCCTCTTCCTCCTCGTGAGGACCTTCTGCAACAGGGGCCGTTCATCTATCAAGACTTACCACGGCTACGTTTGACGGTATGAAGGTTGAACGCCAGATCTTAGCTCGGAAGGGCTTTCCAAACAAAGTCATTCCTACTCTGATCCAGGCTAGGAAGGGAGTAACGTCTAAACATTACCATCGGATTTGGAAAAAGTATGTGTCTTGATGTGAATCCAAGAAGTTTCCTACGGTGGAGTTTTAATTAGGACGGTTTCTCCTCTTTCTGCAGGCAGGTGTGGATGTGGGCCTACGCTTGGGCTCCATAAAGGTCCAGATTTCAGCCTTGTCCATTTTTTCCAGAAACAATTGGCTGCTCTCCCTGAGATTCAGACATTCTTAAAAGGGGTTCTGCACATCCAGTCACCCTTTGTGCCTCTTACGGCACCTTGGGATCATAATGTGGTGCTGCAGTTCCTGCAATCGGATTGGTTTGAACCTTTGCAGGAGGTGGAAGTAAAGTTTCTTGCTTGGAAGGCAGTCACACTGCTGGCATTGGCGTCTGCTAGACGGGTGTCAGAATTGGGGGCATTGGCATGAATTTCCATGAAGACAGAGCTGAGCTCAGAACGCGTCAGCAATTTCTTCCAAAGGTTGTGTCAACTTTTCATATCAACCAACCTATTGTGGTGACAGTGGCTACTGACTCCTCACATACCGCAAAGTCCTTGGATGTGGTGAGGGCTTTGAAAATTTATGTGAAGAGAACTTCTTGTCACAGGAAGTCAGACGCTTTATTTGTCCTTTATGATCCCAACAAGGTTTGGTGTCCTGCTTCTAAGCAGACGATTTCTCGCTGGATCAGGTTTACTATCCAGCATGCTTATTCTACGGCAGGCTTGCCGTGTCCAAAATCTGTTAAGGCCCACTCTACTCGTAAAGTGGTTTCTTCCTGGGCGGCTGCCCGGGGTGTCTCTGGTTTACAGCTTTGCCAAGCAGCTACTTGGTCTGGGTCGAACACGTTTGCTAAGTTCTACAAGTTCGATATTTTGGCCAAACTTTAGGTCCTCAGAAGCCAATCTGTTCTGCAGGAACCTCAGCACGCTCCCGTACTGGGAGCTTTGGTACATCCCCATGGTACTAAATGGACCCCAGCATCCCCTAGGACGTAAGAGAAAATAGGATTTTAGTTACCTACCTGTAAATCCTTTTCTCGTAGTCTGTAGAGGATGCTAAGCACCCACCCATGTGCTTCGTATTCCTGCATTGTTACTTGGCTCAGTATTGTTATTTCAGCCGATGTTGAATTGTTCCAAGTTGGTTAGCTTGGCTTTCCTTTTTGTTATGTGTGAGCTGGTGTGAATCTCACCACTATCTGTGTATTTCCTTCTCTCGAAGTATGTCCGTCTCCTTGGGCACAGTTTCTAGACCGAGTCTGGTAGGAGGGGCATAGAGGGAGGAGCCAGCCCACACTATTAAACTCTCAAAGTGCCAGTGGCTCCCAAAGGACCTGTCTATACACTATGGTATTAAATGGACCCCAGCATCCGGTACAGACTACGAGAAAAGGATTTACCAGTAGGTAATTAAAATCCTATATTTTGTGGTTGTAATAGCAGAGTTTTTCTTTCTATTAGTATGACAAAACGTGTACAGGGTTGGAGAAGACAGAAAATAAAGTGTGCTACATATTATGGTGACAATATAAAAGCCCTTTGAATAAAGTAAATACATTATATTTATTCATTGTCTAGGTTCAGCAGTACACAAAAGGTGATTTATCCATGATGGACAGATACAGTAAAAGAATAATAAAAAAGAAAACCTCATTTATACAGTGTATCTCAATGTACACAGATCAATGTGTGCTATTGTTAGATCAATGTCTGTTTTCATTCTTGCCTTGCATGTTTGAGTTCTAGAAGATGCAGTAACTATTGTCCCTGGAATCTGTCTATGCAGGCCACTTGCTTTCTTAGGGCAATGTTCATAATAAAATATATATATATATATATATATAAATAAATAAAAAAGACATTGCTTTAGGGGTGCTAGTAAACTGGTCATGGTCTTGACCTGTAGGAGCTAGGGGCCCGATTCAGACTTGATCGCTGCTGTGCTTTGTCATACAGCGAGCGATTATCAATAGACTACGCATGCATGTGCACCACAATGCGCACGTGCAAACAGCAATAGACTGGTGTGAAAATTTCAAGCGCACAGCCATTTGCATGCTGATTGACAGGAAGAGGCCATTTGTGGGTGGTAAGTGACCGTTTTCAGGGAGTGTCAGGGAAAACACAGGCGTCCCCAAGTGTTTTCAGGGAGGATATACGACATCAGCTCCAGACCCGATTAGCCTGTTCTCATCACCAGTGCTTAAAGTGGTCCTAGAGAGGTGGTGGAACTCACCCCCCTCCCCACGGTGCCCATGTAATAAAGGTATTGCGCGCGCCGTAGGCGCACGCAGCAAAAAGGGGGTGCGGCCTCAAAAAGAAAGGGGCGTGGTCACACAATAGTAATAATGCCCACAGTAGTAGTACCCAAGTGGAAATTTTGAAGTGGGGGTATGGAAAAGTGAAGGGTGCAATTATGTGCGCGCCGAAGGCGCGCGCACTCCTGACAAGGGGGCATGGCCACGCAAAAGGGGGCGTGCCCTTCAGTGTAGTTTACCACACCATATACCCCTTATACACATTATGCACCACAATAGTAGGACCCCTTTCACATTATACCTCACAGTATGAGCCGAAATTCACATTTATACCACACAGTATGAGCCACATTCACATTACACCACACAGTATGAGCCAAATTCACATTACACCACACGGTATGAGCCGAAATTCCCATTACACCACACAGTATGAGCCGAAATTCACATTATAGCACACGGTATGAGCCGAAATTCCCATTACACCACACAGTATGAGCCGAAATTCACATTATAGCACACGGTATGAGCCGAAATTCACATTATAGCACACGGTATGAGCCGAAATTCACATTATAGCACACGGTATGAGCCGAAATTCACATTAGAGAGTGACAGAGTGACAGGGAGAGTGACAGCAGGGACATGGAAAGTGACAGCAGGGACATGGAAAGTGACAGCAGGGGAATACAGTAGGGACTAGGGAGAGAGAAAGGCAGCAGGTTAGATTACCTGTTTAGCAGCGGCGGTGGTCTGCGGTGCTGTGGATGAGTAGGCTGTGGTAGGCGTGACGTGGAGGAGGCTGTGGGCCTCGGAGATAGTGCGGAGGAGGAGGCTGTGGGTGCGCAGAGGTCCGAGGGCGGGGTGGCAGAAGAGGCTGAGGGCGGCTGCAGTGGATCTGGAACCAGGCTGGCTTTATTATCCCTGCCGCCGCATCGAGCTCCTGTGACCACGGCACTAATATTTCAAAACTGCTGCGGACCGGCAGCCAATCAGCGACAGATTTGAACTAGTAGCGCCGCGGTCACAGGAGCTCGATGCAGCGGCAGGGATAATAAAGCCGGCCTGGTCCCAGATCCGCTGCAGCTGGGAGTCTGGAACCTGGGCTTCCAGTGCGGCGGCGATGGTAGGGGTGGAGCGACGGAGGGTCGGACCGGGAACGCAGCTTCTTTGTCGGCCCATACAGTAATGCCCCCAGCAGTAGCACCCCTTATACAATGCCCACAGTAGTAGTGCCCCTTATGCAATGCCCCCAACAGTAGTGCCCCTTATGAAGTGCCCCCTTTACAATGCCCTCATTAGCTGTGCACCCCATCAGTAATGCCCTTAATGGTAATGCCCCTGTGTAGTATTGCCCCTAGTCATTTAGCCCCAGTAGTCATGCCCATACTGGTAATGCCCCTGCAGTTATGACCCCAGCAATTTACTCCCCCCCTCCCCTTTAGTTTAGCCTCTGAGTGGTAATGCCCCCAGTAGTTTTGCCCTCATGTAGTTTGCCCCATGTAGTTTATCCCCCAGTGGTAATGCCCCCTGCAGTTGTGCCCCCAGTTGTTTAGCCCCTGCAGTTTAGCCCCCATGTAGTTTGCCAAAGTTAGTAATGTCCCCAGTAGTTTGCCCCCTTGTAGTAATGCCTCCAGTAGTTTGCCCCTTGTAGTTTGCCCCAGCAGTAAAGCCCCCCAGTAGTTTGCCCCCAGTACTAAAGCCCCCCAGTAGTTTGCCCCTCTGTAGTTTGCCCCAGTAGTAAAGCCCCCCAGTAGTTTGCCCCTCTGTAGTTTGCCCCAGTAGTAAAGCCCCCCAGTAGTTTTGCCCCAGTAGTAAAGCCCCCCAGTAGTTTGCCCCTCTGTAGTTTGCCCCAGTAGTAAAGCCCCCCAGTAGTTTTGCCCCAGTAGTAAAGCCCCCCAGTAGTAAAAGCCCCCCAGTAACTAGCCCCCAGTAGAAACACCGCTAGTGGTACACATATAGGGGGGGGGGGAGCACCATACTTACCAAGCCCCGCTCCTGCCGCAGTCCTCTCTTGCCGCCCGCTCCTCGGTACTATGGGAGAGACGTCATGACGTCTCTCCCATAGCGCGCACTGACAGAGCCGGAAGCCAGAGCTCAGTACTGAGCTCCGGCTGCCGCTGCGGAGAGGGAGACGGGCGCCCGCTGGTAACGCGATCTCAGCGGGCGCCCGGCATCTCCCTGCAGCGCCGCCAGGGACATCGGGTTAGGTGAGCCGGGGGAGGCGGAACTGCGTTCCGTCTCCTGGTGGAACTGACGGAACGCAGTTCCGCCCCGTTCCGGCTCACTTTAACCCCTGCTCATCACACTGTAAGAGTAAGTCCTAGGCTGTGCACAAACTGCACACAATGGAAAAATCATTCGATGGTGAGGTGAGAACGGATTTGCAGCTGTTCGCTGACAGATTATTATTTTTTAGAATGGTGTACACATGGAATCGCACACTTGCACGGGTGAATATACAGTCATGACTAAACGCAGCACAACAAATTTAGCAGCTCAGCGATCAGGTCTGATTCACGCCCTAGGTCTCCTACTATTTGAGCAACTGCTGTAGCTCAAATGATCTGTGATAAATGCACACAACTGTCTTAGAATCTGTGTTCTGCTTTCTTTTCAGGTAATCAAATAGACTCTGCTCACGTTTACACGCAATTCACTCATCTCACATCAGAATATTGCTTTAATGTTCTGATTTTTTTCTTTGTTTTGTTTGTTTTGTGTTCGACCTCAATAACACATCAAACAGCTGAGACATACTTTTATCAAAAGTTACAATTTGGAAATGACAATAATAATACTTGTTTTGTGGTGTTCAGATCAATGCCAAATTCTCACTTTCTTCTATGGATAATATAAACCTTTGCAGAGCTATTTCTTTGTATAAAGACTTCTATACAGCATCATATGTACTATCTTTAAAATATAAAAGAACTAAGAAGCAAAATACATATTTAATTTAATGTGTTTATGTTGCCATATATTGCCATTTTACATTGGCAGCCTGTGTTCTAAAATAAAATAATAATTATAAATTAGTATGTCTGATTATTTTGATCTGGAAATAAAGAACCCAGCGACTGTGACATTTAGTAACTTTCTGCATGACTGCATCTGGTCAGTCACAGGGGCAGGGAAATAAAAATCAATATTTCGATATAGGGCATTCAGAGATTGTTGTTTAGGTGAACAAGAGCAGCAGGAAAAGATATACATATTTGTATGAAGAAAGTCAATATTTAACCTTGAGCGTCAACAGCTATTGATATTTGCACAAAGCATGAAACACATCGTGTTTGACAAAAGGCTCTTCTCATGACTTTAAAACAATAAAACATTCCTGTGTTTAAAGGAAAAATGTAAGGATGGCTCATCTAGCTGAGTAATAGAAGACCTGAAGTTAAAGCTTTTGACATGTCATTGTCTACAGTACACCTAGGGCTAGATTTACTAAGTGGTGGGTATGCACCGTAAAATAGCAAAGCTCGCCAACGGAACCGCAGCAAACCCGCAATGGGACTCGCTGCCGTTATTCCGGCAGACGGGATGCCACTGTCAGGATCCCGTCAGCCGGTATATCGTACCGGACCCATTTGAACCCCTTAGTGGAATATTCATTCATGTGGAGTGTACACAGTAATCTCCCACTGGCTTAGCTCATGCCGTCACTGGCACATGGACTAAAAGCAGCACGGTATCTTCCTTACGTATACAGAGTCTGTTCTTTTCAAAACACATATGCAGCACCCAGTGGCGTAACTAGAAATTTTTCTCCCCCAAGCCAAAAAATTCTTCGGCGCCCCCCCCCCCCCCCCCCTTTCATGCTCCATAATTGGGAGCAAGAAAGGGATAAATATGCGCGCGCCAAAAAAAGGGGCGTGGTTTTGTTGGAGTGGGCGTGGTTTCACATAAAGGGGCGTGGCATTGCAGGAAAAGACTACCTTATAACCCAGTTTTGCAACCTGCACGCCCATACGTTGGCCACCACAGGAAAGAAAAATAATCCTGATTCATGCCCCTTACATTATTTGTCATTTTTCCTCCTTATAGTAATGCCCAGTATACATTATGCCACATACTGCAATGGCCCTTAGACATTATGCCGCACACAATAATGCACGACACAATATGCACACACTGTAATGCCCCCGACACATTATGCCACACACCATAATGTCTGTGACACATTATGCCACACACCGTAATGCCTGTGACACATTATGACAGGAATCGCAATGCCCGTTATACATTATGCTACACACTGCAATGCCCCTGATACATTATAGCACATACAATGTCTGTGGCACATTATGACACACACCGCAATGTCCGTGATACATTATGCCACACACTGCAATGCCCGATACATTATAGCACATACAATGCCCGTGACACATTATGCCACACACTGCAATGACCTTGAGACATTATACCACAATGCCCGTGATATAGTATACCATACACCGTAATGCCTGTGACACATACCGCAATGCCCTGCCCGTTATACCCTATGCCACACATCGCAATGCCCGTTATGTATTATGCCACACTGCAATGACCCCGAGACATTATACCACATACCACAATGCCCGTGATATAGTATACCACACACCGTAATGCCTGACACATTATGACACACACCGCAATGTCCGTGATACATTATGCCACACACTGCAATGACCCTGAGACATTATACCACATATCACAATGCCCGCGATATAGTATACCATACACCGTAATGCCTGTGACACATTATGACACACACCGCAATGTCCGTGATACATTATGCCACACACCGTAATGCCCATTACACATTAAGTCCTACAGTAAGGCTTCTAATTACTTTTCAATTACCTGCTCGTTGTCAGGGGTTTCATGCACTGGGTGTCATGCTCGTTGCCAGGGGTTTCATGCTCTTGGTTCCATGCACGGTGCCAGGGGTTTTCATGCTCAGGGTGTCATGCTCGTTGCCAGGGGTTTCATGCACTGGGTGTCATGCTCGTTGCCAGGTGTTTCATACACTGGGTGTCATGCTCGTTGCCAGGTGTTTCATGCACTGGGTGTCATGCTCGTTGCTAGGAGGTAGTCCTTGTTGCTAGGGCTGTGCTCCCAGTGCCACATATGTCCCCAGTGCCAGATATTCCCCCCCAGTGCCACATATGCCCCCAGTGCCAGATATGCCCCCAGTGCCAGATATTCCCCCCCAGTGCCAAATATGCCCCCAGTGCCATATATGCCCCCAGTGCCAGATATTCCCCCCCAGTGCCAGATATTCCCCCCGTGCCATATATGCCCCCAGTGCCAGATATCCCCCCCAGTGCCATATATGCCCCCAGTGCCAGATAGTCCCCCCCAGTGCCATATATGCCCCCAGTGCCAGATATCCCCCCCCCCCAGTGCCATATATGCCCCAGTGCCAGATATCCCCCCCAGTGCCAGATATTCCCCCCAGTGCCAGATATTCCCCCCAGTGCCATATATGCCCCCAGTGCCAGATATTCCCCCCCAGTGCCAGATATTCCCCCCAGTGCCATATATGCCCCAGTGCCAGATATCCCCCCCCCCCAGTGCCATATATGCCCTCAGTGCCAGATATTCCCCCCCAGTGCCATATATGCCCCCCGTGCCATATATGCCCCCAGTGCCAGATATTCCCCCCCAGTGCCATATATGCCCCAGTGCAAGATATCCCCCCCCCCAGTGCCAGATATGCCCCCAGTGCCAGATATTCCCCCCCAGTGCCATATATGCCCCCGGTGCCAGATATTCCCCCCAGTGCCATATATGCCCCAGTGCCAGATATTCCCCCCCAGTGCCAGATATGCCCCCAGTGCCAGATATTCCTCCCCCCCCCGTGCCATATATGCCCCCAGTGCCAGATATTCCCCCCCAGTGCCATATATGCCCCAGTGCCAGATTTCCCCCCCCCCAGTGCCAGATATGCCCCCAGTGCCAGATATTCCTCCCTCCCCCCCCCCCGTGCCATATATGCCCCCAGTGCCAGATATTTACCCCTCCCCCCCCGTCGCTTTTTGGAGGGACACGGAGGGCACAGCTCGTCTCTCCTGTGTCCCTCCTGCTGCATCATCTCCGGCGGCCGTGGGTCTAATAGGGGGAAGTGCCGGTTCGTGAGCCAATTAGAGCTCACGGACGGCACTTCCCCCTATTAGACCCGCGGCCGCTGGAGATGATGCAGCAGGAGGGACACAGGGAGGCGCGCTGTGAGCCCTCCGTGTCCCTCCAACAAGCGGCGGTGGGAAGGAGACTGCAGACTGACATGCGGACGCTCGTCCGCATGTCAGTCTGCTGTAAATCAGTGGCGCCCCCGCAGCCCCTCGCCCCCAAGCCACCGCGAGGACTGCGGGGGCAGTAGTTACGCCACTGGCAGCACCACTTTTTGCTATGCTATATGTTTCAATATCTGAGATGTCATTGAAATACAATGTGGCTTATGTCTGATTGGTGAACTCTTCTTCATTTTCAGAAATTGATGTGTACCATTTGTAATTAAACAACACGTTTCACCTATCTATATGTGTGTACTGACTTAGTACATCTAAGCAGTTAGGAAGCTGTGTTCCTCTGGATATATTCTCAAGGGCATCAGAATGGGGGGAGGCAAGGGGCAGCTCGCTACCCCAAAACTTGAGAAGCGCCATCCACCCAGACCCGCATGCCTGTGCAGCTGCCAGCTTCAGCGCTGCCCGTGCTGCTGTATTATAACATTACCTAGCGGTAGAGCTGGCGCTAGCCGCTCAGCGTGGTTCGCGATGCATGGAGGCGCCGGCCTAGAAAGGCGCTCTCCCTGCTCCGCTGCTTGCTCTGCCTGTCACACTGCTGACAGGTTCTGGCAAGCTACAGCAGTGGAGGTGGGATCAATTCACCGCGATCCCCCGGCTGTTTTTTTCTCTCCCCCTCCCCTGGGTAAGAAGGAGCAGCTCGGAGCTGGGATTCTCAATGCCAACGGTCCCCTCTGCAAGCACTTTATCATTATATCCAGACTGTAGTTACCAGCATGGAGGTTGTATGCCCCACTCTGGAGTAGCAGCCTCACAGGAGAATTTTTAGATCTCCCATCTTTTTCTTAGACCCGGGTCTATTATCCTAGGTCAGAGGCTTTCACACTGCTCAGCGACCCAGGTCCGACCCGTGTTTAACCCCTACCGGGGTGAAATGCTGGGTTGCTCGATCCGGAATATTTACTTTGGGGCTTTCACACTGCACCTTGACCTGGCAACAACCCAGCAATAACCCGGGTTATTTTGGCGATGTGAAAGGGGTATAATAGTGGTACGGACTTGAACTTGACTTTGGTTATAATTTTATGGTTTTACATAGAAGCTTTATAATTAGTATATTAGCATTATGGTTATTTGATTAATGTTTTTATTTTCTTGATTGTGGTTCCCTACATTTTAATGATATTTATTTTGCCTTTATTACATTTATCCTAAGAATTTTCTTTCCATTTTAATTATAAACTTATATATCTAAAAATACTGTCACTATACATCCCATATAGAGTCATAAACCCTTCTGCATCCAGAATTTCATAGGTACAATATCCGGGTATGGTTCATTAGGTCGACATGGAAAAAGGTCAACATGTTTTTACTTTTTTTTTTGGTGTTGTTTTCCTTTAAAAAGTGATGGGGAACCCCAATTAGTGCACCGCGTCCCCTCCCATGGCTCTCTTTGGGCAAGGTTACTGTTCCCAATTGTAGTCCACGTGGATCGTTAAGTATGAAAAAAGTGAAAAATAATTTGTGAAAAATGCATGTCGACCTAATGAAAGCCATCCATCATATCCATTGGTTTGCTCACACCAGATCTGTGCCCCCAAACACCTGCGACGGATTGTAGCAATGTACCGTACCCCGGATGCCTGGATTGGGGAATCGAGAATATTCAACAAGTTGAAAAATCTGGGATATTAACATGTGGCTCTCCAGCTATTGTGAAACTACACATCCCAGCATGCCCTGACACAGTTTTAGTATTCTCTAATAGCAAAATTGTGACATGGCATGCAGGGACTTCAAACAGCTGGAGGGCTACAGGTTGGCTAGTCCTGCTGTAACGGTACATTATCGAGTACATTATTGTCACCTTGACAAAGATCCGTGGAGGATTGAAACGCGTAGTTGGGGGTACCTGTGTTACGGAAAGGACGCTATCCGTTAAGGAGAGACTTCTGGGATTGTTTAAACGGGGCCCTGTTTCTTCACAGTTACCATCTTCATCCTGGGATATCTCCAATCTGGGTATGCTCCTTAAAGTTTTTTAAGAGAGTTGTTTTTAATAAAATGTCTTTTTATGAGTGAAGAACCGGCATATCATTCCACTTTTTTCTGAGGATTTGCTTTGAGAAATGAGTGTGGAGTAAAACAACAACAAGGAAGAGAAAAGGCCCACCTACTTTGCACATATACAAGGGGGGGGGGGGGGGTCTTGGTGAAGGGGATATCCCCTGATTTTCATCTAACTTTGGAGTTGTGTTATATGTTCACATACAAGTTTCTTCTCCTGAGTCCTTTGTTGAAGGGGGTATCCCCTGACTCTTACATTCTGCATTGATGTGATTAAGTTATTCTACGTGCCTATATACAAGCTTACACTTGTGAGTTCTATATTAAAGGGGGCATCCCCTGAAATTCATATGGTGGCAGTTCTCTAATATATAAGAAAATCCACTCTTTATTCTACCATTTCTGAGTGATTGGACTTAGGGGTATAAAACCCCGATTGAAACTCGCATCACTATTAGTGAGGTGTCATTTCCCTATTTTGAATGTGCAATTTTACCCAACAGTATTACACGAGGATCTGTTTTTTTTTTGTTCTCTTTTATGTTATACAACATCTAAAGAGACAAGTGGAACATCCTAAGAACTACACAAATCAGGGGAGTACATTTATCCTCTCTATCATTCATTTTCTTAGTTTAGGCGCACTTATATACAAGAGATAATTTGTCTTTCTTTACAAAACAAGAGGAAAGCCATGCTAACCAAATTTGAAACGGGAACAGCAACAGCTGAACCAAACAACAATACTTAACCAAGTAACATTGCAGGAAGAACGAAGCACCAGGCGGGCTCCCAGTATCCTCTACGGACTACGAGAAAAGGATTTACTGGTAGGTAATTCAAATCCTATTTTCTCTTACGTCCTAGAGGATACCGGGGTTCCATTTAGTACCATGGAGAAGTACCAAAGCTCCTAAACCGGGTGGGAGAGTGCTGAGGTTCCTGCAGAACTGATTGACCAAACTGAAGGTCCTCAGAGGCCAAGGTATCGAACTTGTAAAAGTTTGCAAACGTGTTCGAACCAGACCAAGTAGCTGCTCAGCAGAGCTGTAAAGCCGAGACACCCCGAGCAGCTGCCCAAGAACCGCACCGACCTAGTAGAGTGGGCCTAAACAGATTTCAGAACCGGCAAGCCTGCCGTAGAATAAGCATGCTGGATAGTGATTCTGATCCAGCGTGCAATGGACTGCTTTGAAGCAGGACACTCAATCTTATTGAGATCATAGGGAACAAACAGCGAGTCAGATTTCCTGTGCTGAGCTGTCCTCTTTACATACACCTTCAAAGCCCTCACAACATCCAAAGACTTTGGAGTAGCCAAAACAGCAGGAACCACAATAGGTTGGTTGATGTGAAATGCGGACACCACCTTAGGAATGAATTGCTGACGAGTTCTGAGTTCAGCTCTGTCCTCAAGGAAAATTAAACAGGGGCTCTTGTGAGACAACGCCCCTAGCTTCGACACACGACACACGTCTCACTGAAGCCAAGGCCAACAGTGTGACTGTCTTCCATGTAAGTTACTTAACCTCTACCTCCTGTAACGTTCAAACCAGTCCAATTGGAGGAATTGCAGCACCAAATTGAGATCCCAAGGTGCCGTGGGAGGCACAAAGGGAGGTTGGATGTGCAGAACTCCTTTAAGGAACGTCTGGACCTCAGGAAGAGAAACCAATTGTTTCTAAAAGAAAATGGACAAGGCCGAAATCTGGACTTTTATTGATCCCAGACGTAGGCCCGCATCCACACCAGACTGCAGAAAAAGCAGGAAACGTCCCAGATAAAATTCCACCACAGAATATTTTCTGCTCTCACACCAAGAGACTTATTTCTTCCAAATATGGTAGTAATGTTTAGACGTTACCCCCTTCCTGGCTTGGATCATAGTCGGGATGACTTTGTCAGGGATGCCTCTCCCAGCAATAATCAGCCGTTCAACTTCCATGCAGTCAAACGTCACTGCTTATGAGTCTCATGACCTGGAACAATACCGCTTGAGCTTCTTGTTGAGACAAGATGCCATCATGTCGATCTGTGGATATCCCCATCGACTTGTCAAGCACCTGAACTGCTCCGGGTGAAGGCCCCACTCCCCTGGGTGCAGGTCGTGTCTGCTGAGAAAGTCTGCTTCCCAGTTGTGTACTCCCAGAATGAAGACCGCCGATAATGCTGCAGCGTGTTTTTCTGCACAGAGGAGAATACTTGACACCTCTGACATTGCTGCTCTGCTTTTCATTTCACCCTGTCGGTTTATGTACATTACTGCCATCACATTGTCCACTGGACCTGAATGGCCCGATCTTGAAGAAGATATGAGGCCTGCAGAAGGGCGTTGTATATAGTCCTGAGTTCCATAATGTTGATTGGAAGAATGACTTCCTGACTTGACCATCTTCTTTGAAACTGCACCCCCTGGGTGACTGCTCCCCAACCTCTGAGGCTTGCATCCGTGGTTAGCAGAATCCAATTTTGAATCCCGAACCGTCGGCCCTCGATCAGGTGAGAAGTCTGTAGCCACCACAGAAGGGAGATCCTGGCCTTTGGCGACAGACCGATCCTCTAGTGCATGTGAAGATGTGATCCGGACCATTTGTCCAACAGATCAAGCTGGAAGGGTCGTGCATGAAACCTTCCGTACTGAAGAGCCTCCTAAGAGGCCACCATTTTTCCCAGAAGGCAAATGCATAGGTGCACTGATATCCGGGTTGGTTTCAGGACATCCCGAACCATCGACTGGATTACTAATGTCTTTTCCAACGGAAGAAAAACTTTCTGCGACTGTGTGCCCAGAACCATTACCAGAAATGGGAGCCTCCGAGTTGGCTCTAAGTGAAATTTCGGAAGATTCAGAATCCAGCCGTGATCCAGGAGTAGTTGGGTTGTGAGGCCATTGCTGTTCAACAACCTCTCCCTGGACGGAGCCTTTGTCAGAAGATTGTCCAGGTACGTAATTATGTTCACTCCCTGCTTGCAAAGGAGAAACATCCTCTCTGCCATCACCTTGGTGAACACCCTCGGTGCCGTGGAGAGACCAAAAGTTAGGGCCTGGAACTGGTAGTGACAGTCCTGCTGTACAAACCGAAGATAAGCCTGGTGAGGTGACCAGATCGGAATGTGAAGGTATGCATCCTTGATATTCAGAGACACTAGGAATTCCCCCACCTCCAGACCTGAGATCACCGCTCTCAGAGACTCCATCTTGAATTTGAACACTCGTAAGTACGGGTTCAATTGTTTTAGAATCAGAATCGGCCTTACCGAAACGTCCGGTTTTGGCACTACAAACAAGTTGGAATAATACCCCTTGTCTTGGAGATGAGGTAGAACTGGAACAATGACCTGCGTTTGTACCAGTTTTTGAATGGCATCCTGTAAGTGTGAGGTGGGAGTTCCTGAAACTCCAGTCTGTACCTCTGGGAAATAAGATCTATGACCCAGGGATCCTGGCATGATGTTGACCATATGTGACTGAAATTATTTAGTCGGGCTCCCACCTCCCAGTCTTCTAGGCATCGCAGTCCACCGTTATGTTGAAGGCTTTTGCTGGTTTGCGTGGTTTAGCTCTCGCGCCTCTGGTGGCTGTAGAGGATCCTCTGGCTTTGGCCTTAAACTTGGCAGTCCAGAAAGACTATAGAGTAGGTCCTGCGTAGATCTTCCTAGTTGGGGGAGCTGCAGAAGGAAGATATGTAGACTTACCCGTAGTAGCTTTGGAGATCCATTTGTCTAGTTCGTCTCCAAATAAGGCCTCTCCTGTGAAGGGTAGGCCTTCCACGCCTTTCCTGGAGTCCGCATCAGCAGTACACTGGCGTAACCATAAGCCCCTGCGTGCTGACACTGCCATAGCCATGGTGCGTGCATTAAGCAAACCCACTTCTTTTATGGCTTCCACCATAAAGTTTACAGAGTCCTGTATATGTTGCAGGAGTAACACAATCCCCTCCCTAGATAAGGAATGCAACCCCTCAATTAGGGTACCTGACCATCTAGCAATGGCTTTAGTAATCAACACACATGCTATAGTGGGTCTCTGGGCCACCCCAGCAGCCGTGTACAAGGATTTGAGTGTAGTCTCAATCTTGCGTTCAGCCGTGTTTTTCAGAGAGGCTGCACCAGGGACAGGCAACACAATTTTCCGTGACAGCCTGGATACGGATGCATCCACTATCGGTGGATTTTCCCATTTTTCCGTGGGATTAACCCACAGTTCTTCAAACAGGGTATTCAATTCCTTTGACACAGGAAAAGTGACTGAGGATTTCTTTTTTACATTAAAATAAGATTCCTCACACTCCTCTGCCACTTTAGCAGGAATTTGCAGAACGTCTCTGATAGCTTTTATAAGAGCCTCTATTCCCTGTGACAGAGCAGTGTCCCCCCATACTAAATCCCCCTTCCCCTCCTCCATGTCTGACCCCTCAGCGTCAGAGTGCAGGATATGGGCCAGAGTTTGGTTTTGTGGACAAATGACAAGGGACTGAAATGTTTGTTTGGGGACTGAGTCTGTTCATAATCTCTTCCACAGACTGTCTTAAGTATTGCGTCTCTTTCTCATTGCGGGACAATTTATTAGAAATATTGGAAATCATTCCTTTGAGGGAATCCAGCTACGCTGGATCAGCCTCGCTAGCCTGAGAGGGTGCACTACACGGAGTACATAGTAGTGAGCTCCCTGGGGAAGAGGAACACTCTGCCGTACATGAAACACACTCTTTGCCTGACATATTGTAAATGTGGCAGCACACACAGGAAAGGTTAAAAGCACAATTAACCCACAAAGAGCCCTTCCAGGGAGACACAGAGGTATTTGGAGCCAGCACACCGCGCCCCTATTGCTAATGCCAAGCTCAGCTGGGTCGCAGACTAAATACCCAGATTGGGTACTTAGTACACCAGTACTCGCTCCCCTCCCCCTTGCTATGACCCCCTTGTACTGCTGAGGTAATCTGGAGTCACACCGCAGGAGCTGCACGTCCATGTCAGTCAGCGTCTGTGTCCACTGCAGAGGGAAAATGGTGCTGGTGAGCTGGTGGATCCACTCATAGTGAAGCCCGCCCCTTCAATTGCGCGTGGTCTTCCCGCTTTTTTCATACTGGCTGAGGTAATTTGTGCTTAAAATGGAGACAGAACCGTTTTAAGACTTTGTTTGCCAGTGTGGGTACTGTAAGACGCAGCTGTGTACTGAGTCTGGAGACGCAATCCGCCCCGGTGAGAAGCCGTGCATCTCCGTACCCTCATGCCGCCATAATGGCCGGCGACCCGCTAACCAGGACGCCGGCTTAGTACTCGCCACTCTTCTTTCTTCTGGCTCTGTTAGGGGTGGTGGCGTGCTGCGGGAATGTACGCTTGCCGTGGTGGGGCTTGCGATTATTTCCCTCAGGAGCTAGTGTCCTATCAGCAGGGAACGGGACCATTAACATTTCAAGAGGTTGGGTCGTTCCCCTCCCTAAGTCCCACGAAGCAGGCAGGCTGGTGCCAACCAGACCTGCCTGAAAATAACAAACAGAAAAATAAATGCAGAAAACTCTTCAGGAGCTTCCATAAGCGTAACCAACTCCTCCGGGCACATTTTCTAAACTGAGTCTGGTAGGAGGGGCATAGAGGGAGGAGCCAGCCCACACTATCAAATTCTTAAAGTGCCCATGGCTCCTAGTGGACCTGTCTATACCCCATGGTACTAAATGGAACCCCAGTATCCTCTAGGACATAAGAGAAAACAGATTTTTTTAAATGAGTGCATACAATTACATAGCAAAGAAAAATATATAACTACGTAACACATTCTAAGAAACTTGATTTTGCAGTGATTAACACTCACCTTTATGATTTGTTACTCACCTGTTAGTGGTACTGTAATAATTATATCCTAAAATACAAAATATTTTTAGTAACAAATAATAACCACAGTGACAAAATGAAATTACTTCTCGGATTCCCTCGTAGAAAATTTCAACTTTCCAACAAACAACTTCATTTACAAGTATGTGTCTAATTAGTTGCAGAATTAGTAAAGCAGAGTTTCTGCCTCAATCCCCTCCTCCCATAGATGGGATAAAGCCTCGAGGGATAGTGGTAGAACAAGCGGAATCACATTTCCAATTATTTTGCTGAATTGCTAATTTAGTTATTGTGCCTGGTCTAATTGTGATGGGTATTGGGTGTGCAATTCAATTTGTTTTTAAATATTTGTTGGGAGATTGATCTGTTATGCAGCTGAC
This sequence comes from Pseudophryne corroboree, assembly GCF_028390025.1. NCBI lineage: Eukaryota > Metazoa > Chordata > Amphibia > Anura > Myobatrachidae > Pseudophryne > Pseudophryne corroboree. The sequence continues at coordinate 622,977,050 of NC_086445.1, forward strand.
CTATTTTGTGGCTCAAATTGAGAGAGTGCGGCAAAACACAAACAGCTACAAAGCTCCAGTTTGTTGCCATTTTTATTTTTTGATCTCTCATCCCTTTTTGGCCTGGAAATGTAACAAAAGGTTTAAATTAAAAGCAGCTACTTTGATCTTTTGCTTTCGAATGCGTAAAGCCTAATTCACCCTTCCTAAGCACTATAGCAAGCAGATAGCTTAAATAAAGTCTGTTAAATACATTCTGTTCCCTTTAACGCCTTTTACTCTTTTTTTTTTTTTTTTTTTTAAGTATTTCCTGTTTTTAACAGTTATGTTGCCAAACTACCGTATGTATTGACTCTTAATTTCTGTCTTTTATTTCTGTTCTGTTTTAGAACACTGCGGCAGAATTCCAAATGAACTAAGTACTGATAATTAGGCTTCTGTGCTTCCTAAGTGTTACTTACAGCTGATAATAATGGATCAGTGAGTGGGACTTGAAAACCATTGGAACTGGCTAAATCCATTATATACCCAGGGAGGTAGTAACCTCAAGTAATTCCACTACGTAAAGGGCAGAGTTGCTGCTAGCCCATGCCATTCTGTGAATCCTCATATTAATGGCAAATGGAATTATATCACTGCTGGAGCTCATGTTAGTTGGCAGGATGATTTTTGTGACCATTCCAGAATGAATCCTTTGTTCACTGTAATCTCGACATTACTGGAGACAACAGTAACTATGTAGGTTAGGAATGCATATAGAGAAATGCAAAAAGAGTTTAGATGTGAGATTAAACAAGAGAAAAGTATAATGGGATATAACAGCAATACTGGGCCAGGAATGGAGACATCATTAAAAAAAAAACACATCCAAGTCAATACAATGGCTTCCATTACAAAGCTCTTGAAATAACCATGTGGCTTTAGTTAGAGGTGATGGCACGTTAAATCAGTTCTGTGCCCATCCACATAATCATCGTCTCCAAACTGTAAACAGATAACAGTTGTGAAGTGCCAAGGTGTCACTGCACTAACACAAGGTTATTTAGAAGTTCTACTGAATGCCATCTTGGTACAGCAACTGCAAGTAGTGAGTGCTACTGTCTCTCTCCCTCTCTTGAAGACCTCTGCTATCACTGTACATCATGGGGAACAACCGTCCTGGTTCAGTTTCCATTGATAAAAATATTGTAAAAAACAAACAAACAGGCACATAAATAAAAACACCAGCAGATTTTATCGATCAGCAATTTACCTAACCTTTTGTGGATTTCATGTCACTTGCCTGAAAAATTATGTAATTCTGTAGGCTCTGGAACTTGATCATAAGAACACTGGCTATATTGCATGTGCTATATATATATATATATATATATATATATATATATATATATATATATATTTGTTTTTTTTTTATATATATATATATATACACACACACACACACACACACACACACACACACAAACACACGGGGATTCAAAGGTCTCACTACACCCTTTTGTTTCAAAAACTGTGCAGGAAATGGGAAAACTGAATACTCCAGTAAGATATGGGTGAGGTGAGCTATCTTTTAGGGTATGTACCGAACATGGGTGCCATTTTGAAATCGGCCATCTTGACTCTGTCAGTTTTTTCAAATGGAAGAGGGCTCGTGTAACATGTCATACAACATCAGAATTTACTGAAAAGTTTATTGCTGCAAACAGATATGAAATAGCAGTTATGGTTCAAAAGTTACAACACTTTTTTTGTTGCAGTTAACTGAAGATGGCTTTGACAAAAGAGGAGAGGTCTTTCTGGGTGCCGGTTGTTAAAATCAGCAGCTATGACATAGAAACTTCATTCTCCAGACATCAACATGACCTCAATTCTTTACTCTTTTGACAAAGCCATCTTCAGTTACCTGCAACAAAAAAAGTGTTGTAACTTTTGAACCAAAACTGCTATTTCAAATCTGTTTGCCGCAATAAAAATTTTTTTTATAGCAAATTCTGATGTTGTTTGACATGTGACATGACCCTCTTTCCATTTGAAAAAACTGACTTAGATTCAAGATGGCCAATTTAAAGATGGCGCCCATGTTCGGTACATACCCTAAAAGATAGACCACCTCACCCATACCTTACTGGAGTATTCAGTTCTCCCATTTCCTGCATAGTTTTTTAAACAAAGGTGTATATTGCGACTTTTGAATCACACTGTGTGTGTGTGTGTGTGTGTGTGTGTGTGTGTGTGTGTGTGTGTGTGTGTGTGTGTGTGTGTGTGTATATATATATATATATAATCTCCAAGTCCCAACCCGGCACTCCACAGGGACAGCTGATCCCTAAATATTATAACTCGCTTGGGTGGCCTCCTGGGTATTTTGCACGGGATGCACGACCTGCAGTTCAATGATTCCAGGCCAGAAATTTTCGCATCCATATTCTGGCAAAGAGTATACAATCAAGGTTCCCCTGACATGCACCTCAAAATTTGTGGTCTATCTCCTTACACCACATGGGCAAGACAGAGAGGCAGTTCAAGGAGAGAATAGTCCAGCATAGAACAGCCATCAGGGCTGCGCTGGTCTCGGGCTCTAGTGACCAAGCAGTGGCCCGCCATTTTGCACAGGCTCGACATAACCTAGCTATGCTCCGTTACAGAATGACAGCTCAGGTACCCAATTCATTGAGAAGAGGGGATAGAGCCAAGAAACTCCTGCAACTTGAGGCCAGTTGGATTTTCACCTTGGATACAGTTAGTCCGAAAGGGCTGAATGAATCTCTTAGTCTTTCATGTTTTTTATGAGCCTTTTTGCAAAATTGCGGTTTTCCTTTGATTTATCTAGGGCAGGGGTGGGTAACCTCAGACCCGAGGGCCGTATAATGCCCGCAGAGCCACTTGATCCGGCCCGGCCCGGCTCACCTAGCCGGGTGCCCGCTGAGATTTTGTTACTAGTGGGCACCTGGTTTCTTACCCTCAGTAGCAGCTGGAGGCAGGAGCTGACTCCTGAGCTCCGGTTTCCGGCAGTGTGCATGTGCTGCTGAGCGGTGTTATGGGAGAGATGTCATGACTACTCTCCCATAGATCTGAGGAGCGAGCGGCCAGGCGGAGGGCAACGGTCCGGAAGCAGGAGCGGGGCTGGTGAGTATTGAAGCTTTTTTTTTCTTTTAATGTGTGTGTGTAAGCGTCGATACTAGGGGGCATATCTAATGGGGCATAACAACTGGCTGTTGGCATATCTAATGGGGCCTAACAAGTGACTGGGGGCATAACTACTGACTGGGGGAATATCTACTGGGGGCATAACTACTGACTGGGGGCATATCTACTGGGGGCAGGCTCATTTTTAAGTTGATAATTTTTGTATGGTCCCCGAAGGATTTTATAAATATCCAAATGACCCTTGGTAGAAAAAAGGTTCCCCACTCTTGATCTAGGGGTTAATGTGCAGTAACATGGAGGTCTCTTGTTATCATGGTGCATTTAACATTTGCCAGTACATACTGTATATTATTTGGTTTATATTTTAAATGATGTTATTTAGATTATGCAGTTGTGTTTTTTATCTGTACATTCTATTAGCATGGAATAATGCACTGATGTTTTGTATGGTTTTTAATATTGTTGCTATTCACTTGGGCAAGTAGTATATCTTGCACCTTACATTTCATTCACTTCACGGTGTTTGACGGTTGTCATAGTTACTGCTTGTGCTTCCCTTCTCAGCCCTCCTCCCGATGCCGATCACGTGGGAGCGTCACTTCCGGTGATGTGTCCGGAACCAGGAAGTGCCGTGTCCGAGCCCGGGACGGCATCAGACAAGGAGGGGGCAAATGGAAGCCGATGTGAGTATAAATGTTTGTTTAATGCACTGTACACTTTATCCTGATGATGGGGATACATTCCCTAAAACGATGATGTGTAATCACTAAAAGCTGTTTCACCATTATCCAGTCTTGGAATGCCACCTTTTTCTTTCTTTTTATATATATATTCATATACATACACAAACATATATACAAATGTATTTGGCCACACCTGTTAATTATTGAATTCAGGTGTTTCAATCAGACCGTTGTCACAGGTGTATAAAATCAAGCACCTAGCCATGCAGTCTCTATTTGCAAATATTTGTGATACAAAATGGGTCATTCTGAAGAGCTCAGTGACATCAAGCGTGGTACTGTGATAGGATAGGATGCCAACTTTGCAATAAGACAGTTTGTAAAAATGTCATCCTTGTTGGATATTCCACGGTCATCTGTAAGCGATATTATTAGAAAGTGGAGCATTTAGGAACAGCATCAACACAGCCACGAAGCGGAAGACCACGTAAAATCACAGAGCAGGGTCAACGACTGCTAAAGCGCATAGTGCGTAAAAGTTGCCAACGCTCTGCTGATTCCATAGCTGAAGAGTTACAAACTTCAACTGGTATTAATATAAGCACAAAAACTGTGCGGCAGGAACTTAATGGAACGGGTTTCCATGGCCCAGCAGCTACATGCAAGCCTCACATCATCAAGTCCAATGGCAAGCATCGGATGGAGTGGTGTAAAGTACACCGACACTGGACTGTGAAACAGTGGAAATGAGTTCTGTGATGTGATGAATCGCACTTCTCTGGCAGTCAGATGGGCGAGTCTGGGTTTGGCAGATGCTGGGAGAAAGTTATCTGCCTGACTGCAGTATGCCAGCTGTGAAGTTTGGTAGAGGAAGGATGAGGTGAAGCTGTTTTTCAGGGTTTGGTCTAGGCCCCTTATCTCCAGTGAAGGGCAATCTTAATGTTTCAGCTTAACAAGATATTTTAGACAATGCTATGCTTCCAACTTTGTCCAGTTTGGGGAAGGTCCTTTTCTATTCCAAGATGAATGGGGTGTGGCACACAATTTAGACATTTAAAAGATAGACAGTCATTAGGTCGACAGTAAAAAGTCAGACAGGGTCAAAAGGTCGACGGGGTCAAAAGTCCAACAGTCAAAAGGTCGACCAAAATTATTTTTTGTGTCTTTAAACATATTTTTCCCCCAAAATTGTTGAAATTCGTTCGCCTACCCACGTTCGAGCTTGGTGTCTCGCTCCGCTCCGCTTGCCACAAGGTTACTGGAGGTAATAGTTTGTAACATGGATAGTAAATGAAAACAATAGTTGTAAAAGCACGAAAGAACCCTAAATAACATGTGTCAACCTTTTAACCCTGTCAGACTTTTGACTGTCAACCATATGGTGTCTATCTTTTAAATGTCTTTCTATCAACCGCCTCCCACATTACTGTGCCCCAGTGTACAAAGCAAAGACTATAAAGCTATCAGAACGTATTCAGAGATGAAAGCAGCTGCTGCGTTCGCATGCATAGGATCTGCGTAGGCACACTGGCCATAGTGCACATGCGTGACCCTACACTATGCGTTCGCATGCCAGAAGGATGCAATCGCATGATGATTGACAGGTGATGGGCATCCGTGGGTGAACATGCAGCGTCGGGGGGTGGGGGTGAGATCAGGAAGCGCAGGCATGTCATGGCCATTTTCGGGATGGCTGATGACGTCACCTGCGTTTCCTGTGATAGGAAGCATGGCAGCAGGACTCCTGCATGCGCAGGCAGGGGTCAACCTCTATTCTGATTGTATTGTAAGGCGGCACAACACATGCTGGGCGGCCCCTAGCACGTGAGTATATGGCAAAATTTGCAGCCAACTCTGATTAACCCCCATGGTTTGAGGAGTTTGGGGTGGAAAAACTTGACTGGCCCGCACACAGCCCTGACTTCAACCCCATCGAGCACCTTTGGGATGAACTGGAACAGAGATTGCGAGCCAGGCCTACTCTTCCAACATCAGTGCCTAACCACATAAATGCTCTACAGGATGAATGAGCACAAATTCCCACATAAACACTCCAAAATCTTGTGCAAAGCCTGCCAAGAAGAGTGGAAGCTGCTATAGCTGCAAAAGGGGGACCTACTCCATATTAAAGTATATGTATTTGAATACAATGTCATTACAGTCCCTGTTAGTGTAATGGTCAGGCATCCATACATTGTCCATATAGTGTGTGTATATACTCGTGTGTGTATATATATATTTTTATATATATATATATATATATATATATATATACACATATGTACACACACACACACACACACACACACACTATAGAGAGAGAGAGACAGATACGCCCTCTTTATTTGGTTATATATTTACAGTACTGTGCAAAGGTTTTAGGCAGGTGTGCAAAAATGCTGCAAAGTAAGTATACTTTAAAAAATAGAAGTGTTAATAGTTTATTATTATCATCAATTAAATGCAAAGATAATGAAAAGAAATCTAAATCAAATCAATATTTGGTGTGACCACCCTTTGCCTTCAAAACAGCATCAATACTTCTAGTTACACTTGCACACAATTTTTGAAGGAACTCGGCAAGGAGGATGTTCCAAACATCTTGGATAACTAACCACAAATCTTCTGTAGATGTAGGCTTGCTCAAATCCTTACAGTATGTCTCTTTATGTAATGTCAGACAGACTCGATGATGTTGAGATTTGCGGGGACCATATCATCTATTCCAGGACATCTTGTTCTTCTTTACACTGCAGATAGTTCTTAATGACATTGGCTGTATGTTTGGGGTCATTGTTATACTGCAGAATAATTTTGGAACCAATCAGATGCCTCCCTGATAGTATTGCATGATGGATTTACCTGCCTGTATTTCTCAGCCTTGAGGATACCATTAATCCTGACCAAATCCTCAACTTAATTTGCGGAAATTCTGTCCCAAACTTGCAAGGAACCTCCACCATGCTTCACTGTTACCTGTAGACAGGTTATTGTACCGCTCTCCAGCCCTTCGGTGAACAAAGTGCCTTTTGTTACAGCCAAATATTTGAAATTCCAGTCCAAAGCACCTGCTGCACCCCAGTTCCTATATTTTCATGCATAGTTGAGTTGTTTGGCCTCATTTCCACGTCGAAGGTATGGCTTTTTGGCTGAAAATCTTCCATAAAGACAACTGCTGGCCTGACTTATCGAAACAGGAGATGGGTGTACCTGGGTTCCACTGGTTTCTGCCAGTTCTGAGCTGATGGCACTGCTGGACATCTTCCAATATTGAAGGGAAGTAAGCATGATGTGTCTTTCATCTAAAGCACTAAGCTTCCTTGACTGACCACTGCATCTACGGTACTCAATGTTGCCCGTTTCTTTGTGCGTCTTAAAAAGAGCTTGAACAGCGCTTCTTGAAACCCCAGTTTGCTTTGAAATCTTTACCTGGGAGAGACTTTGCTGATGCAGTATACCTTGTTGTTGTGTTCAATCGTGTCATGGTATATGACCTGTGACATGAAATGGTGTTCCACAACCTCACCTTTGTAGTAGAGTTTGGCTGTTCCTCGTCCAGTTTTAAGCCTCCATCACAGCTGTTTCTGTTTCAGTTAATGACTGTGTTCCATCCTAAATATGAAAATGATGATCATTATCACTTGTTCGGTATGATTGGTTAACCAATCCAATAAAATCCTGACTTTGTGCAAGTGTATCTAGAAGAATTGATGCTGTTTTGAAGGCAAAGGGTGGTCACACCAAATATTGATTTGATGTAGATTTGTCTTCAGTTCATTCACTATGCATTTTGTTAATTGATAAAATCTAAACTATTAACACTTCTATTTGTGATAGCATTATTTGCAGCATTTTTTCCACACCTGCCTAAAACTTTTGCACAGTAGTGTGTATGTATATATATATATATATATATATATATATATAAAATCTCTTTATTTAGTTCACATATGTGGGGGTACTGTTGGGTATAATATCTGACTAGTAATATTAGTTACTGTATATTGTTATATATAGTGAGGAAATGTTGCTAACTTTTTTTGTACATTTCACACAGCTCAGATTTTTTATTACAATGTTTCAAATCTTAATTATAGAAAGTGCTTCATCTGTAACACTTCTCTATGCTACAATTTGTTGATGTTAAAACATCGGGGGGGGGGAAAACACCAGTTACATTCAGATAAGATTTTGGACAAAAGCAAAATCTGGATTAGGCCACCTGAACAACAGTTACTTGTTCTATGAAAGTATATTTACACAATGGAGATAACAACATAATATTTTAAACACTTACTGAGTGATATAAGGTTGACATTTAATACTAAGTCATCAATATGTTATTTTTAATTTATACCAGCTGTTCTACCCATTCTTCTCACGGGAGTTCCTGGTTCTCAGTTATAAATATAAATGAGTGTTAAAAACGTTGTAAATCTATAGAGATGTAAATTTGAGATGTCTTAATGTAAGTAAATATTAATCCATGGTTCTTGGCGTTATCCGAGGAGCACCCGTAGCAGATATGGTAAAAAGTGACAGGACCATTTTTGTAGTTTATGAAATTCTACCCACTGGAGGTGCAATCCAAATTTTGATCCGATTGTCAGTTTGGACGTTATCGCTCACACAATGCAAACCACGCACCGGTAATGACGCCATTATGTCAACCCCCTGTTCATTCCCTTAGGAGAGATTTATTACAATTCTAATTACGTAGCTTTCCTATTTCCCACCTGAAGAATACCTATGTTACATTTTGGCTTCCTAACATATTGGGAAGTAAGAGAATTAGTGATGAGTGAGTGAGGTCAGTGAGGGCTTACACACACACACACACACACACACACACACACACACACACACACATTTATGTACCATAAAAAAGTAATGCAAACACAGTAAGTACATTGCCGTTTATTGTTTTCCGAGGTAATTGAAATTAGTACAGTATTATACAGTATTCCAGTAACAGTATTTTCAAAATGTAACAATTTTATTTCTATGTGATTCATTACTTAAGTGTACCCAGCTTAAGTGTTTGAAAGCACCTTAATACTATGGATACTCCGAGCTATAGAAAGCGCACTAGTTATCCAGCAGCAGTTTGGCTAATATTGAACCAGCCTAATCTAATTACCATATACGCATACCAGCAAATTAACTGAGACCAGATATAACTATTTTGGTTAATCTAACCTGATAACTATTGCTCCATCTGTACCTCAAACAATTAAAGATGTATTGCATTATATGCCAGTTGTACCATTTTCTATTTTTGTTTCTTAAGACACATAATTAACAAATTGAACAAGCAAAATAACAAAAAACCTCTTTTACGTCTTCTATTCAATACACCCTAGTAGACATTGATTAGCTGCACACATTCCTGTGCAAAGTGTTTTGCACTGTATTGAAATTCTAGGGCACTAATTTACAGCAAGTTATGACCTAGTGACAGGAAAAGCACATATAAATCTAACTCTAGTGCAGATTGTCCTGTTTGCGTGGTATCCTTATAAGGGCTCAACTGTACATTTCTAGTGACGCCAGCTGGCTGCTCAGTGTCAGAAGTTGACTCATCAATGCATTTGTCGTCACATCAGGATGCCTAAAATCCCTGTGCTATTAGACGCATTGTAGGATTAATATATCTTCTAGCACAATTGATAAGTGGCATAGAGAATAATGCTGCACTATTTAGTTATTTTACTATCACCTCACACCTCTTTCAGTCAAACTATTTTACCAAGAATAGATAGATGAGAAAAAAAATTATACATTTTACTAGCACAAACTGCAAATCTGTATCTTAATGCTGCACAAACTATAGGGTGATTGTAGAGTAACCTAAAGTTATACTGGTCAAATATTACTGTAAAACAACTCTGAGTACAGATTACATAAATTATAACATCACTTATTAATAAATAGATCATATTTAAACGCACTATGCGCTTGTGTGCCAAATACCCACTATCACACCATATACTAAGCTCAGGTTATGTATTTGTGGCATAGATGATTTATAGCACACAAATAACACACTGTTGCTTCCATACACAGAGGCCTCATGTCTGTTCTATTCAAACATCTGTATTCTGTGTGCTACGTTTCTGTAACCTGGTCCTACAAATCCGCTTGGCACAGCAATACAAATAAATGATTCTATTTTACATCTGGCTTATGAATCACATGCCATTTTATAAATTGTAAAGTAATCCAATACACAAGTAATATTATCTGTGCACGTGAATTCAGAGGCCAGAACACACCCCTTTTCTAGACTGGCAAGCCTACAAGCCAATCTCAGTGCTTTGGTGAGCTAGATGGTGGAATCATTTAATCGAATACTGATTCTCTCCAATAATAGTAAAAGGTAAGTGGATAGGACTGAACATACATTAAAAAAAATTATATTTAAAAACAATATTTTCATGAGCTATAAAAGTTTTTTTTTTTATAAATATATTTAACAAAGTATTGTAAACATGCGGAATGGTCATTTGTCAGATAAGCAGTTTTTTTTTTCTTACAAATTGAGAATCAAAAAGCAACCAAAACATGTGCAATTCCAGTGTTTGCTGTTACAACCAATCCCATTTAATTTCTTCCTCTTGAAAGTGGGAAATAGTTAAAATAATTTAGATCTATATTTTAACACATTAAGAAAATAATCCTCCTATGACCGATGGAAGTTGAAGGACATAAGTAACTTAATAAATAAATTAGAATAGGTCTGTGCCTGCAACTCTAATTGTAAAGTGTTCTGAGTGACAATGGGTAAGATTGTGATACATTTCCTACAATGTAAGCAAATAAATATCCTTTACCCATGTGCCCCAAACACCTAAACTCAGGGCTGGATTAAGGACCACGTGGGCCTGGGTCTGAAATGGAATTAGGGCCTATTGTGAGAAGCAGAAGAGGTGTGGCCAGTGCCATGAGGGCATGTCTTACAATATCAGCACCAATGTCTCCTTAGATACTTAAAGTAAAACATTTGCTAAATTTTGTGAGGAAAATAGAAATACAATTTTAATACTAATGACTTATGGCTGACCATGTGCCATCTGACCCACGTTATCATGACACTGGGCCTAACTGTTAATCTGACCTTGCCTAAACTCATATAACAAATAACAACAACAGAACAATGTGTATTCCACCCAACAAGAGGGCCAATGTATCAATATACCGCGCAGCCGTACACACTGCACAATCTGGTGTCCGACCATGATATAGCTGTACATTCCACATTCATCTTCATGGGGTTGTCAGCGGGTTCGGACTATCTGATGTACAGCATATCAGATGGGACAACGTACACATGCATCTTAGTGTTTACAACTGATAGCTATGAAAGGAGACAAAGGAAAAGAAATACTAGACAAAAAGGTGAAGGATGCAGATGAAAGGACAGAAAAAAAGAATAAGGAATCTGAGTAAAATAAAATAAAATATATATATATATATATATATACGTACATAAGGGTTTATTTATGAAGAGTCCACTGTTCAAAACTGCTAACTGTTGGTGGTTCTGTCTGCTAGCTTTAAATGGGGAATAATAGAATATTAAACAATATACAGTGCATCCGGAAAGTATTCACAGCGCTTCACTTTTTCAAAATTTTGTAATGTTACAGCCTTATTCCAAAATGGAATAAATTAATTTTCCCTCAAAATTCTACACACAATACCCCATAATGACAAAGTGAAAAAAGTTTTTTTGAGATTTTTGCTAATTTATTGAAAATAAAAAAAAATAAGAAGTTCTGCGCATGCGTATGCTGCGCAATGCGCACGCGCAACTTACAGGCACAATGAACGATGCACTTTTGCACAGGGTTCAGCGATGCAGGGAAAACACAGGCGTGGCTGGGCAGGTTTGTGACGTCAAATCCGGAACTGAATAGTCTGAAGTGATCGCAAGCGCTGAGTAGGTTTTGAGCTACTCTGAAACTACACAAAAAATTTTTGCAGGCGCTCTGCGATACTACCGTCCGCACTTCTGCTGAGCTAAAATACACCCCCAGTGGGCGGCGGCATAGCGTTTGCTCGGCTGCTAAAAACTGCTAGCGAGCAATCAACTCGGAATGAGGGCCTTTGTGTGTACAATCCAAATATACCATCAGAAATTTGATATCATGTAAGGGTTTTAAGATATTTTGAAAACATTTATTCCAGTGTTTATGGGACAGCAAAGACACCATAAAATCACTGTATCACATAGAAGTGGCCAGAGAGAGAAACCCATGATGATGGAGAGAAAAATATCCGCTACATGCCATTGGTTAAGCCACCTAAAATCATTTTACCTCTGTAACTAATGAAGCTCTGGATAAAGACCAGGCTTTCAGTTATCTGAAGGAAAAAGTGAATTTTAAGTGACATTGTACCACCCATATTCTTGTAGTTGTCCAATAGTTCATTCACGATAGACACGTAGTTTGCCTCTTTTCTGTTCCCTGACTCAATGCTAATCAATTTAGCGTTAAATATTTCATTAAGCAGTTTCCTTATTTGGGGGTCTTCTTTTAGCTTTGCTTCGCTTAACTTCACAAACTTTTAGTTTACCATGTAGATGTTTTCCCTGACAACTTGGGTACGGTAGGTGAACAGGGGGAACATTTTCACCAAGACATTCTGACAATGAACAATGGCTGCCAAGGACGCTGGGACCCTGCAATGATGGGGCTATTGCTGGTTCAAATTTAGAGAGACCAATGAGGCACTGTACAAATGGAAAGCGTCAACATCCTATTTCCTCAAAGCAAAGTGACTTTATATTTTATTAACAATTACAGCTAATTTGGATTGTTAAGAGTTTCTGGAGATAGTTTCTGCAGTTTTTAAGCATTTCTGTAGTTTTATTAGTATTTAAATTCAATGAAAATATTTAAATTCTATAGAGATTAATTGAATTTTTAACTTTTTTTTCTGATATAGCAATTACCTTTTTTTGGTTATTTGTGTGTATCTAATAAATGTGATGCAATGGAGAAAACCTGACCTATCCATTGTATTCAGCGTCTCTAAATTAGATGAAAATACAGATTCACATGCCAGATGCAAAGAATAAAAAAAAAAAAAAAGGTTGAGTAGTGTAATTATTACAGCTTGTCAGGTGCATATGCGGCATTTGTTCCATTCTGCATAACATGTCTTTACCCACCCCACATTAAATTGCCTGTCTCTCTGTATGTTGCCTATCCAGGTAGATGTAGATATAAGGTGCATAATCACACATATCTATGGGCATATATGCCTACACTCACTTTCTAGGGCATGCACAATTATTTCAGATAACGCTACACCAAAGAGTCCTCACTTGGCATCAGGCCCAGAGAAAGTGAAACATAATAAAGATAAAAAGATTAATCTAGGCTATCAATTGAGTACAAATAAGAAACAAAAAATAAATAAATGGGCCATTAAAAAAATTGTACGATAAAAAACTATAAAACAGTGAAATACTGAAAGCAAAGATTATTAATAATAACGAGCCACTGAAATAGATTTTGAAACTAATGGCCAGTAAGAATAACACAATTCTGTATGTTTTTTAATATTACAAATTTAACGGTCCTTCTATTTTGTGCCAAAAAACAAAACCCACACACTTGTAATGTTGCAAAGACGCTCGGCGGCAAAGCTGAGCGTTGCTACATCTGGATATATGGCCTCAGCATCTAAGCCATGACTGAAGCCTAATAGGACACTGCGTTTACTCAATTCTTTTTTCTCTATTCTGAGTCTGTGTGTAAGATTTAGCATGTAAACGATGATTACTGTGCTGCATTTATTCTGTGCCATTACATTATTATACTTTGTGCTGCTGTACATTATAGAAGGTTGGTTACTTTTAGTGAAGAACTGCCACACTGTATTTATGTGGTACATACTAGGGAATACCAGTGCGCTTTCCTCTCCAAACTATTAGATACATTTTTATTTCGCTGTTGCTGGGGCTACCGATACTTATGAGTGGCAGCGAGAAACAGAAACCACTGATAAGAGATGCAGTCACCTGAGCAAATGAAAAGAAATTGTGTTTAATACTCCATGGAGAGATGGATTTGATATATTTTAAACATTTGAAGTGTCCTTTAATTTAGTGCTGACATGGCACAGACAGGCACTGACACATCTCTCAGTATGTATTTGTATAATTTGATGTGTAGGAGTGTTATTTCACAAAGGTCAATGAATATTACACAATTGTTATTTCTCGTAATGAGATGCTGTAACATGAGATTCTCAGGGAGAAAAATAGATTCTCCTAACTTAGATTGCATTCGTGCTGCGTTCGTCTCATTCTTTATACAGTAGTGGTTTTTTTATCTTACCCAATAATGAAAGGCAATGGTCTGATGTCTACAGACATGAAAAAACAAGCTGCTTGGGTTTGCCTGTATGGTGTTTGTATGTTCACCCCGTGTTATGCATGAGTTTCATCCAGGTGCTCTTTCTGGCTTATGACAAACGTAACCCTTTTGTAGTGGGTGTGAGGTAGGGAAGATAGATTGCACGCTCCACAAAAGGTAGGGACTGATGTGAATGGCTGAATATTGTCTGAAAGCACTGTGTAATATGTAGATGCTACATACAGTAAACAATGGTTGATAATTACATACAGTAGTTGTTGAGGTTGAAAAAAGACAAATGTCCATAGAGGTCAACCTGTATAACATTTTATATAATTTAAATGTTGTATCCTTGGATATTTCTTTCAATTATGAATTTAGATAGTCCATTTTTAAACTTATTGATTGAGTGCACCATTACTACCTTCTTTGGCAGAGAATTCCAAATCCTTACTGCTCTTACTGTGAAGAACCCTTTTCTCCGTTGTGTATAAAAAAAAAAAATTCTTCTAAGCTCAGGGGGTGACCCCGTGTCCTGTGTAGTGTTTTTTTTTTAATAAACAGATATATCCTTGTATTGTCCCTTTATGTATTTATAAATATTAATAATGTCCCCTCTCAGTCACCTCTTTTCCAATATAAACAAATCTAACCTTTTAAGTATTTCCTCATAATTCAGTGACTCTAACCCCCTTAACCAGTTTGGTAGTTCGCCTCTGAACCCTTTTGAGTTCCAAGATATCTTTTTTTTATAGTGTAGTGAGGTGCCTAGAACTGTACACAATATTCCAGGTGTGGCCGCACCAATGATTTATACAGTGGCAGGATTACACGCTCGTCCCTTGTCTCTATTCCCCCATTTTATGCATGCTAACACCTTATTTGCTTTTGTTGCTGCATTTTGACATTGCGTACTGCTACTAAGTCTATTATCGATGAGCACCCCCAAATCCTTTTCAACTACGGTTATCCCTATATTTTCCCCATTTAGTTTATAGGCTGCCTGATTGTTCTTAGTCCCAAAGTGCATAACTTTACATTTGTCTATATTGAACCTCATTCTCCATTTATCCGCCCAGACCTCCAGTCTAGATAAGTCATTAATAATATAACATGACATACACACGGGAAAGTCTAGTAACCCCTTTAGGACCACTACTGTAGTTTCAATTATTTATTTTGAATCCACTAGTGCAGTGGTTGCTAAACTCGGTATTCCAGGTTTAATGGATATCCATGCTTAAGCACCGCTAACTTAATTAGTACCTCTTTAATTTTGATTAAACAGTCTGTGCTCAAGCATGGATATTCTTAAAGCCTGGACTGTTAGGGTGTCTTGAGGAAACCACTGCTCTAGGGAGAGAAATTTGTTATTTTAATAGAATCAGCAAGTGTTAAAGTATTTGCATGCAAATTTTACAAAATTCATCTAATTTTATGGCAGTGTGTAGAGAGCATCTCTGGGTTTTACCAATCCCAGTTTCTATACCTTCTCCAAAGAACTGTGATGATGATGTTACCAAGGTTATCAAGGGGAGGCTGAAGAGATACCATCACTTCCCATGTACAGCGTTCTATACTGCACATTGAGCAGGAATGACCATACACCAGCAACCCTTCTCTGCTGGTCCCTGTGTAACTGGTGACACAAACCAAGTCAGAGAAAGCCCATTACATGTGTTGGTGACACTTGCACCAACACGTCCAACATTGAACAGGGTGTACTGCTTGGCGCATAAAAGGACTGCACTGCAGTAATGTTCTGCAGTCAGGCACAATCACTCAGAAAGCAGAAGTAGATTCTTCCATTTGACAAAACACACCTAAAAGCAAAATAATTATATAGCAATGCAGTCAGTGTTATCAAATATTTTACATATAAAGGGGTGTGCTAACTGAGCATGACAGTAACAGATATAATAAATAGAAATAAAATGTTACATTAATTGGTAAAGGTCTAAGTGCTATTGGACTTAGAAAATAAATAAAAATAGGAGAAGATTATGCCTACAAAGGGTAAGCATTAAGCCTAGCTACTAATACATTTTGTTTCAATAAACAATGTAGATTATAACCTCAAATCATTTAGAGCAAAGTCAGACATCTATAACTGCACACTTTACACCAGTGCTGAATGGAAAATGGGACCACTTAGATGTATGATAGGTGGATTGAGATGTAGTCTATGTCTGACCCACATGGACATATAAAATCAGAACAAAATTACATCTCTGTTGATCTGCTGAAGATGTGTTCTGGATTTCCACAATTTATGTTCTGCAAAGTAAACAAATGTAAAAGAGCATACTATAATCCATGATGTGTTCCAGTTCAGCAGTTATCATTAAAACAACCTACCAGGTTCTAATTATTCAAAATTCCTCACATAAATACAGGCGTATCATACTGAACCCTAAGATACAGTCTATGTGCTTAGGCGGTCTGAGCTCTGAGAGTAACAAGATCTCTATGTAGATGTTGGGGAGTCCATGGTTGACAGAATACGCACAATTTCGGCTCTTTGAGTTGGTGATATGTGTTGTGTCATGTGAACTATAGAATCCATAGCAACTTCTGGGTTTTCTTGCACCAAGCTATAAAGAGAACAAAGGATTATAAAATAACGATTTCAGGCATTTAGACAACAAATGTGTAATGCTTTAGCTTTGTTGGCAAGAAATGGTGTTATAGAAATGATTGCTAATACAACATTTTGTATTACATGAATTGGATGAATCGGCATATGTACATGGGTTCCAGAATGAATGGTCGACCATGTTATGGTCGACAGTCATTAGGTTGACCACTATTGGTTGACATTGGCATGGTCGACATGGACAAATGGTCGACATGTGAAAATGGTCGACACATGAAAAGGTCGACCTGCGTTTTGAAACTTTTTTTGTGTCGTTTTCTGCGTAAAGTGACGGGGAACCCCCAATTAGTGCACCGTATTCCCTCGCATGGCTCACTTCCCAATCGTAGTCCACACGGTTCATAAAGTATGGAAAAGTTCCACAAAATATATATTTTTTAAAACTCATGTTGACCTTTTCATGTGTCGACCATTTTCATGTGTTGACCATATGTCCATGTCGACCATGTCAATGTCGACCAAAAGTGGTCGACCTAATGACTGTCGACCATAACATGGTCGATCATCCAAACGGATACCATGTACATGACGGATACATTAATTTTACAATTATTCACAATTTGCAAAGACTTCTGATTTAGCTAAAATATTATCACTCTTACATTTCAAAGACAAAACAGGTGAATGGTGGCGGGTTACTGTAGGACAACAAAGTCATTGAATTATTCTCTACATTATATTATCACCTCAGATTTCCATAAACTACAACAATACTGTATATTGTATGAAATATTGAACACACTCCATATTTACAAATTCTTCCATTAAGTTTAGCCCTGCTCCAGTGTGGTCGGAATACATATATCCAAGACAGAAGTCATATTATTCTCATTATACATTCTGAACAGTCACTTTGAAAAAAAAAAAAAAAGTGAAGTACCAATATAACAGTGTCACCCTATACTGGCATCGCTCAGATCCCAAATGCTTTCACTAATAGTACAAGGACTAGTGAGTGTTGGTTAACTGGCAATAAAGAGTTAACACTATTCTTATTTTCTGTTACAAGACAATTTAATATTATGGATGAATGTGTGTATCATTTTATCTGCTCACTGGATTGATTGATTGATTGATTGATTGATTGATTGATTGACTGACTGATTGATTCTTACTTGTAATAAATGCTTTATTGTTATCATCCCAATTACCAAACTTTGATGCTTTTGAGATTTCAGATTTCTTTGAATTGATAATCTGCTCAGGCGCATATGGGGTCAGACTAAATATCCACTGTTTAATTCCTTTGCACAGTGGAATACTAGTATATGGACTTATATCAGATTCTATTTATACAGGCCATTCTGTTTTATTTCTATGAGTTATGCGTGGGTTTCATCCAGGTGCTCATTCTGGCTTATGACTGACTTAACCCAAACTTAATTGCTGAATCCGAGATTGCTCGGATTTGGAAACGGCATGGGAGGGATACTTCGCTAATAATAGAAACGGCTGGGGTGGAGGTAGTGTGGGATGCTTTTATATCATTTCTATGTGACACAATGATAAAATGAGTAGTGGAGCTTAAATCTATTCGTAAGCGTCAGGAGTTAGATCTTGAATCCTCTTGTAGACAACTGGAATTGGAGCATATAAGAACGGGCACTGAGTCATCAAAGTTAGCATGGGTGGTATCTCAAAAGGAAGACCAGAACAATCCCCTAGCTAAAACTCAGTTTAGGCTCTTAATTACATCTTCTTCACAATATATAGTTGCAGGTGGGTCAGGGAGCTATCTTGCACAATTGGCTAGAACTGATCGTTCCTCCAACAAGGTGTTGGAGGTTATTGATGAAAAGGGATAAGACTTAAGGAAGACTCCAGCTTCTAAGCCGATGTGTAGTATTGAAGGTGTGAGTAAGTATTTGACTGAGATTCCTCTTCTCGTGTTATCTAATGAAGATAGGGATTTATTTAGGTTCCCTGCTCACAAAGGAGAAAGTAGAGCCTGTGCTTTGCTCCTTCCATGGGAAAAAGGCTCCTGGTTTGGATGACGTTTCTATTGAGCTATATAAAAAGCATGTATCCTTTTACTTGCCTCGTTTATTGGAAGTGTACAATCAATTATTTGTAAAAGCAGTTCATCCACAATCCATGTCATGGGCTCTCAGCGGTTTTACCTAAACCAGGGAAGGATCCAAAGCTGCCTGAATCCTATCTTCTTATTTCTTTAGTCTCAACAGATCTTAATATCTTGGTGAAAATCTCAGCAATTAGTCTGAATCGGGTGATTTTGCAGAATATTCATCCATATTTATGCTGGATAAGTCAACGTCTATTAATATTAGTTGTCTGTTACTCATTTACAGGCCTCTCATGAAGAACAGATATCCTCAATAAATCTCCCTTGATGCAAGTAAGGCGTTTGACTCTGTTAAATTGCCCTTTTGTGGGAGACAATGAAACATTGTGAAATAGGTCAGGTGTATATTAAATGTATTAAACTTTTGTATTCTGTTCCAGTAGCTCAGATTTCTGTGAATGGATATACACTGCTCAGAAAAATAAAGGGAACACTTTAACAACACAATGTAACTCCAAATCAATCACACTTCTGTGAAATCAAACTGTCCACTTAGGAAGCAACACTGATTGACAATCAATTTCACATGCTGTTGTGCAAATGGAATAGACAACAGGTGGAAATTATAGGCAATTAGCAAGACACCCCCAATAAAGGAGTTGTTCTGCAGGTGGTGACCACAGACCACTTCTCAGCTCCTATGCTTTCTGGCTGATGTTTTGGTCACTTTTGAAAGCTGGCGGTGCTTTCACTCTAGTGGTAGCATGAGACGGAGTCTACAACCCACACAAGTGGCTCAGGTAGTGCAGCTCATCCAGGATGGCACATCAATGCGAGCTGTGGCAAGAAGGTTTGCTGTGTCTGTCAGCATAGTGTCCAGAGCATGGAGGCACTACCACGAGACAGGCCAGTACATCAGGAGACGTGGAGGAGGCCGTAGGAGGGCAACAACCCAGCAGCAGAACCGCTACCTCTGCCTTTGTGCACGGAGGAACAGGAGGAGCACTGCCAGAGCACTGCCAGAGCCCTGCAAAATGACCTCCAGCAAGCCACAAATGTGCATGTGTCTATTCAAACGATCAGAAACAGACTCCATGAGGGTGGTATGAGGGCCCGACGTCCACAGGTGGGGGTTGTGCTTACAGCCCAACACCGTGCAGGACATTTGGCATTTGCCAGAGAACACCAAGATTGGCAAATTCGCCACTGGCGCCCTGTGCTCTTCACAGTTGAAAGCAGGTTCTCACTGAGCACATGTGACAGACGTGACAGAGTCTGGAGACGCCAAGGAGAAAGTTCTGCTACCTGCAACATCCTCCAGCATGCCCAGTTTGGCAGTGGGTCAGTAATGGTGTGGGGTGACATTTCTTTGGGGGGCCGCACAGCCCTCCATGTGCTCGCCAGAGGTAGCCTGACTGCCATTAGGTACCGAGATGAGATCCTCAGACCCCTTGTGAGACCATATGCTGGTGCTGTTGGCCCTGGGTTCCTCCTAATGCAAGACAATGCTAGACCTCATGTGGCTGTAGTGTGTCAGCAGTTCCTGCAAGACGACGGCATTGATGCTATGGACTGGCCCGCCCGTTCCCCAGACCTGAATCCAATTGAGCACATCTGGGACATCATGTCTCACTCCATCCACCAACCCCACGTTGCACCACAGACTGTCCAGGAGTTAGGGGATGCTTTAGTCCAGGTCTGGGAGGAGATCCCTCAGGAGACCTCCGCCACCTCATCAGGAGCATTCCCAGGCATTGTAGGGAGGTCACACAGGCACGTGGAGGCCGCACACACTACTGAGCCTCATTTTGACTTGTTTTAAGGACATTACATCAAAGTTGGATCAGCCTATAGTGTGTTTTTCCACTTTAATTTTGAGTGTGACTCCAAATCCAGACCTCCATGGGTTAATAAATTTGATTTCCATTGATAATTTTTGTGTGATTTTGTTGTCAGCACTTTCAACTATGTAAAGAACAAAGGGGCAGATGTATTAACCTGGAGAAGGCATAAGGAAGTGATAAACCAGTGATATGTGCAAGGTGATAAAGGCACCAGCCAATCAGATCCTAACTGTTAATTTACATATTGGAGCTGATTGGCTGGTCCCTTTATCACCTTGCACATATCACTGGTTTATCACTTCCTTATGCCTTCTCCAGGTTAATACATCTGCCCCAAAGTATTTAATAAGAATATTTCATTCATTCAGAACTAGGATGTGTTGTTTAAATGTTCCCTTTATTTTTTTGAGCAGTGTATAGCCTCTCCATTTCCTCTATTACATGGTACCTCTCTCCAGCATTATTTGCTTTAGTAATCAAGCCTTTGGCATGTATATTACATTTGCACCGAGGCATTTGGGGGTTGGAGTTGTGCTCTAGGATAAAGTGGTGTTATGTGCCGATGATATGTTGCTATTTGACAATAAGTATCATACCTTTATGCCAATAGTGTTGGAGTTAATTGACAAATCATGCATTCTTCCTTTGAGGGGCACATGCCTGGCTGCTCCATCAGTTAGTCTTCCACTTCAATGGGTAGATGGATTTCAATATTTGGGTATTTGGATCTCTAATATACCTCAAGTACATTTCTTTAAATGTTAACCCTCAAATGGAATATTTAAAGGCATGGGTAAAATACCTCTTACATTGTTGGGCCGAGTCAACTTGATAAAGATGGTTATATTCCCTTAATCTTTGTATGTTTTTCATTACTCCCCAGTTTTCCTCCCACTGTGCTTTTTAGGCAAATTGATATTGATATCCTTGTCTCATCTTTTATATGGGTGAATTTAAATGCTCAAATAAAATTTTATATACTTAGAAGACCTAGACCATGGGGAGGACTTGCGTTACCACATTTTCAGTTATATTATTTTTCCTCCCAGTTAGCTCATTTATGGTGGTGGCTTAGAGATCCACACCCTAATGCCTTACTAAGCTTACTAGTCAACTCCACTATGGAGACTGTTAAGTGGCACAAAGATTGGGGAGTGGTATTCCTCTGGTTGAACAGGCGATTCGGGTATGCGAATTTGCATTGAAGCTGCTGGGGGAAGAGGAATTGGATCCAGATATGCCGCTCTGGTACTCCAGAGCATTGTCTGAACTGTCTGCTATACAGTCCCATGAGGTTTGGAGTGAGAGGGTAGTGACCTTTGTGGGTCAATTATATACATCAGGGGCTCTTAAGTCATTTTCCCAATTACAACCGGAATTTGGTTTATTAATGCTTACTTTTTTTAGATTTTTACAACTTAAGTTTGCATTTCCTGAAGGCCCTCCAGTCATAAAGAATATTATTATTAAAAAGTATAAAATGTCCATAGATGTAAGATGTTGTCTAAATTGTATCTGTTTTTATTAAGAGCTCATCACAATGAAGAATTAACGTCTCTTAGACTTAAATGGGAGGCAGATTTGGGACCCATAAGGGAAGAGGAGTGAAGCTTAGCATTAAAATGTCCTCATGATCAGGGTTGGACTGGCCCACAGGGGTACAGGAAAAAACCCCAGAGGGCACCATTGGCCATGGGTCAAGCCCCTCCTCAGATTGTACACTATTAGAGGGTCAGTGGTGCAGGACCACTGATAAACATGGGTTCTTAGTTTCTTTCTATAGAAATTTGCCTAACAGTAAGCCAAGCATCTGTGCTGGCTATCCACACCCCTTAAGCATGGGAAACTACTATAGCATCCCCCTGATGGGCCCTTCAAGCCCCAGTCCAACAGTCCAAAAACTATTTCTATTCGCTATCAATAAATACAATTATTTTTATTACATAGAATATATCTTACACCAATACGCTTATATAGATTTGGGGGTAGGGCAACATCACAGTGCCCCATATGTGGGCATGCTGGGGCACTTTTTACATTTATTATTGGACAGTCCACAGGTATTAATGTTTTGGAACCAAGTGATTGGGGTTATATCTGCTACAGGTGTTTCAAGAGGTACGTTTACACCAATAGCTTGTTTATTTGGAATAGGTGAAACATATGCACTAGATGGATATATTAAAGTGGCTAAAGTATGTATAGCTCGAACCTGGATGGCCCAGAAGGGTCCAATAAGTAATCAGTGGCTTTCTCTTGTTAATGTCACATGAGAAATATACGTACATAGCCACAGGCCCGGCTCTACCATTAGGCAGCTTTAGGCGGCTGCCTAGGGGCACCGGCTCCTGGAGGACGCAAATGAATTCATCTAGCAAAAAACTAAAGGATGTCTCTGTATGCAGCCTCCTCATCTTACACTGCTTTGGCTGCTGCTGCGGGTCTAATCAGGTACAGCCGCCGCTATCAGGCTGTTTCACATAGTGTCTCATCGCCAGAGCTGGCCCTATCCAATTTGATGCCGTAGGCAAAATTTTGTCTGGTGCCCTCTAACACCGCCGCTAGTTCAGCATCTGACCCAGCAACACTAAGGCACCTTACACATATGCCTCACATTAGTAATGCCCATAATACACATAATGCCACACTGTACTGCACCTTACACATATGCCCATTAGTAATGCCCATAATACACATAATTATACACAATGCACCTTACACATATGCCCCACATTAGTAATGCCCATAATACACATAATTCCACACAGTAATGCACCTTACACATATGCCCCACATTAGTAATGCCCATAATACACATAATTCCACACAATAATGCACCTGACACATATGCCCCACATTAGTAATGCTAGTCGCTTTTTTTTATAAAACGTATGACTGCGTTTTGTGAGATGGGGTGGCAGTATGGGTGGGTGCGTGCTTGCACTCGCACCTGTTAAGGGGCACCCATACAAGGGATGTGATCTCACAGGGTATGCCATCCTTTGCAAGCCTCACCCTTTATTTTCGCTTGCTCGTTGGAAACAGATAGCAGCAATGTCCAGATACTGCCACACTTGCTGGTTATACAAAAAGACCAGTATCAAACATGAAGCAACTGTCCATTCTCTTCACTGTTCAGTGTGTTTGCTGGTGTCTATTACTCCTGGCAACTGCGTGCCCAGTCTGTGTCCGAAAGTCATGCTGCACTGATGTTTCAGACAGAAATAGCGCAACACAACTTACTGGCCAAGTTACAGTACTGAATGGAAGGGGAATTTTACGGCATGGACGGACTAGGAAATAAAGTGTGGGGAGAACACTGCCCATGTTATGTCCCTGCAGACACCTGGAGGTTTGCATAGGGATAAGGGACACATAGGATATCAGGGTTCCCCTCCCCCAGTATAGGTGATGTCAGATTTATGTGAAGCAGTCTTCAAAAATACACATGTGGTATCATAAGGAGCCATCCAGTAATAACCTTATATAGTCAGTGAAAATGTCACATGTCCAGGAATTGCAGTTACCAGGTTTCTGCTGTCTCTCACAAGTAAGGGGCATTCAAGCATGTCGGAGGGAGTTTAACGAACTTTAAGAGACAGTGTGCATTCTATTTGACAAATGTAAACAGCAGTGTATACAAGTACTGATTGAATACATTTGGAAAGTAACAGTTAGTTTGCAGACTGTTCCTCCCAGCATGAGATACTGCAGGGACATGCTTGGATGCCCCTAGACATCCTTGGATGCCCTAGGCAAATGCCTAGCCTGCCTATAGCTAAGGCCGGCTCTGCTCAGCGCGACCTCCGTCTGACATGTGTAACATCAAGTCAAGTTTAGGCACATAGGAGGCGGATGTAGCTGTGGCTCCCAAGGGGCACCCCCCATCATAGCCCTGATGCACCTCCCCCAGGTCCCTGCATCCCAGCTCTCGGGCAGCTAGGAGCATCTGACTACATGTCTGAACCTGCAGCGTTGCTGTAATGCTGCTGCCGCATGTAAGAGGAACCATGTCAATTACGGGGAAAATGAGGAAACAACTTTAACAGTAAGTAAAGTAGCCCAGGGGGGTTCTGCGGGGACACAGACAGTACAGATCTTACAGCCTGATGGGTGGATTGCACTTGTAAACAGCATAATAGGGAAAAAACAAGCATTGGCGCACAATACAGTACATATGGGGGATGGGGGCAGTAATGAACTTACATTTGGGGGTTTGGAATACAATAAGGAGCATACAAATATAAGTATGTGTGCATATATGTATGTATACACATACAATTAAATATCCCCAGCAAAACTCATATGCAGATAAATCTCCCTCCAAGAGGTGGGGGTGAGGTTTGCGGGTTAGGGGGCACAAGGCTGAAGCTTTGCTTAGGGTGCAGAGAAACCTTGCAACGGCCTTGCATAGCCAGGCATGCTGAACATAAATTCAACAAAGTATGGGCCAAATTGCTTGATTCTGAATATTTCACAGGGACTACAGAAAAATTCTGAACTGTCACACACTCCTTAGATGAGTTGTAAAGGAATTTTTTGGATAGAGTAATGCTAGTTTAGTTCTGTGAAATGTACATACAGCTTGCGCAGATAGATATTGGTGGTATATCTGGAATATAAGTATTACAACAGGAGATATTTGTGATATTTTATTACAATTTTTTTATATGAATGTTTTGTTTTTAGTTATGGAAAATGTGATGATATAAAAAAGTCTAATAAAAAATATTAAATAAAAAAATAGCTGAATCCGTACCACAAAGATTTCTGGCTGTTCGGTCAACAAAGGGGGTCTCTACCCATTACTAGAAAGATGTACCAAATAAAGTGGTCATGGAGTGTATTTTGTTACCAATGTTAGCAGGCTCAAGAATCATTCAACAGTCCGTGCCTGCAGAAATTCAAGTAAAGGTGCAATCTTCCCATCTCTTTTATGTAAAAGATCAATGAAGATAAGCAAAATGTATATTTGAAGCCAATACACTGACACATCGACTGAACATTGGACTCCATGAGCAGAACGAAAGAGAACAGAGCTTTGATCAGGTATCATACAGAACACAAAAGAGGAGGAGAAAATCAATACTATGGAAAAAAAAAGGAATTAAGTAAATGAAGGGACTGAGGGGGTCATTCCGACCCATTCGCACGCAGCGGTTTTTTGCTGCGGTGCGAACGGGTGCGGAATGCGCATGCGCGGTGGGCGCAGTGCGCAACATTGCCCGGCGTCAGGTGTCGCCGGGTTACGTCGCGGCTACCGACGGGAGCAGTAGCAGTGGCGACCGCTAAGAAGATTGACAGCAATGAGGCGTGGATGGGCGGATCCGGACCATTGGAGAGCGTTTTCGGGGAGTGGTGAGTAAAACGCAGGCGTGTCCAGGACAACGGAGGGCGGAGGTGTGACGTCAAAGCCCGGCCCATCATCGCTGGATCAATCGCACCGGGTACGTATGTCCAGGGCTGCTCTACTTCTGCTTTAAAAAAAATTCGCTTAGCAAGGCTGCACAAGCGTTCGCAGCCCTGCTAAGCTAAAATACACTCCCCCATAGGCGTGGACTGTTAATCGCAGCAGCAGCTAAAAGTTGCTGGCTGCGATCAACTCGGAATGACCACCTGAGTGGAGGATAAATAAACGTTGGGCAGAGAGAAGGTGAATAAGGGGGTAAGAAGTAGGAGTGGGGTGATAACACATAGAGCAATATAGAAAGCTGTACAATAGAAGAGATAGAGGAGATAAAATGCGATAGTATAAGAGTGGAGTGCACTGCACAAATCATGGGAACACATTGAAGAGATATATAAATGATTATCTTGAAGTACATTGGATAGAGTTATAGTAAAGAGAAGAGAGGGAAAATAGGAGATTAAAAGGGGATAACCAAATCCTTACACCCAAAGATCCCGCTGGCAAATCAGAGAAGTAAAATGACAGTAACATGCATTGATGTACATCCACCTTATTGTAGAAATCTTAGTACAGTATCCCTTGGCCAGGAAAAAAGGACTGCACTATTACTACAGTCGGTAATGGGATATCAGGACCATGGGACTCCTACTGAAATCTGATAAGATAATTACAGACTCTGATTTAGTTGCAAATAACAAAAAAACTGCAGATGGCTTAAAAATGTAATCAGTTACTTTACTAGGGATTCAATGTTACATAGTTGAACATCTTAGCAGGTGTGTAAATTTTAATTTGTGAGATTACGTTTTTAAGCAGATCCTAATTTACAGATTATTATTATTATTATTGATAATAATGCAAATAATTATCTTTAACCAATAGTATTGCACTTGTGCAGTCACCATATCCAATAAACTCATTTTTGAACACCCTTTCAATTCTTTCCCTATCACACTAAAATAAATGTTTCCTTTAGTATAAGACCAGTTATCTCTTTCTGGTTGTGGAATATCTCCTCTCTCACGCAATGCAGATGTTCATAGGGTTAAGCGTTTTTTATTGCTATTTCGCATGTGTGCAAAACTCATATGGTGCATGTGCTACAGTGTGTACCTTTTGGTCAATGCTGGCGATGACTGGAAGGTGTATATGCAATACATAAACATTAGCTCAAATGTAGTTTCTGCTTTAAAACTTTGTAACATATACTGTATTAGAAACAAAATATGGTTAGCCTGTGTCCAAGGAAAAGGACTCTGCTTGTGGGTAACTAGTTTGAAATGCTTCTTGCAGGATAACATACATTGTTTCCAACTGCAATATTTTAAAATGTTTCCTAAGAAGAATCTTTGAATAAATTGGATTACTCTATTTTCATCTTCAGGGAAACAATACTGTTTCAGAACAGACATTTACATTATTAGTGGCACCATACTGTACATCAGTGGTTCTCACACAGTGAGGCAAATGTATTAAGCCTGGAGAAGTGATAAAGCAGTGATAAGTGGAAAGTGATAGAGCCGATTGGCTGTTGCACTGTTAATTTACATATTGGAGCGAATTGGCTGGTGCGTTATCACCTTGCACTTATCACTGCTTTATCACTTTTCCAGGCTTAATACATCTGCCCCAGTGTACCTAGGCACCCTGAGGCACACCAGGGTCCTTGGATTGGTGGTCCAGGACCAACTCAAATTATTTATGGCCAATGTAAAATGCAAACCAGTCCTGGTGGCTGCCAATCACAAAATATGTGGACAAACAAGCAAATCTTGTCCCTCGCCACACAAGTGAACCTAAGGATGACATATAAACATAATTTACTTACTGCGAAATTTAGAAAGAAATATTAAACTAAGAAAGTTTTGGCCTAGGGGTGCCATGAACATTTTTTTATACTGTAGGGGGCCGCGATTCAAAAAAGTTTGGGAACCACTGCTGTACATCAAACGATCCTGTCCCTCTTGAGTGACTGCCCAATGGTAGAAAATGAATGCAATGTACACAATAGAACTGTGGCGTGATGACTTCACCTGCATAAACAGACTCAAACTGAGAAAGGAAAAACAATGTAAGTTTCAGCATCACCTCGTTTGTGGCATTCTGGGTCCAAGCATGTGAGGTCACTGCTTAGATCTAGAACCCTGCTCATAACACTTATGGGTGGAACTCTCACAGTGAGGCATTGTAGATGGTATTTGCTACAGTAAGAATAACTTGCTTAGTTACTTATATTTTAAGGGGGGGAATTCCAATGTTTGAAAAGTCGGTTGGGCGTCTGTTTTTTTCCTGTCTATTAGGAAAAAACAGACACCCAACTGACTTTTCAAACAATTGAATACCGCCCTAAGAATATTAATATTTCAGGTATTTTACTTATTTACAAGACTTAAAAAAGAAACCTGCAAAAAAATGAAATATAATTACTCAACCACATACTCATTGCTTTTATATTTCCAATCCTGAGTTTTCTTAAGCACATAACATGCTCTATTTAATATGTGCATAATTTATGTATAATAATTTGCGATAAATGTGACTCTTTAATGTTACCTGCGGATTTGTTTGAGGATATAGTCTCTGGAAATGTACTTGATGTTTTCATCAACCACAGAGCGGGCTCCCTCCTCCTCAGTCAGCTGCTTCTCCAGCCATTCAACAACATCCTTATTATTATCCCATAGGTATGCCTGGAAATACAAAATTACCATTATATTTAAACGTCCTTAATTTATACTGAAGGGAAAAAAATAAAAAAATAAAACAAAAACATACATGTGATCACAAGACTCAGGGGTATATTCAATTGAAGTCGGATCCATTCCGACATTCATTTGTCGGAATTGATACGACCTGGGCTATTCAATGCATTTGAATAAAAGTCGAATTGAGATGCAGGAGCTTAGAGCCGCGCGCAGATGGGGGAGAGCAGCGGCTATATAGCCGCTGCTCTCCCCCGTCTGCTCGTGGCTCTCCCCCCACCCCCGTCTCTCTGCCTCTCCCCGTCAGCGGTGACCAGGGAGAGGTAATTGCAGTGGCGGCGGAGGACTTGTCAGGCGACAGGGGATGCGGTCAGCGGTGGCGGGGTACACATCAGTGGCGGCGGAGGACCTGTCAGCGGCAGCGGCCACCCAGCTCCAGCAAGCGATGTCTCGCTTGCTGGAGCTGGGTGGATGCTGCTGTGAGCAACGGCTGTGACATCCTCCAGCACTGCTTTCCCCCCGTCTTGCTGCCCGCAGCTCTCCCCGTCTGGCTGCCCGCGGCTCCCCCCCTCTCCTCCACTAAGGTCCCTCATCTCAGTCCTACATTTTTTATGTCGGACTGAGATTGTCGGAAACGGGGCCAAATCCTGTCGAATTTGGCCCCGTTTCCCTCAAAAGTACGTGAATCCATAGAGTGGGAATATATCCTGTGGCGAATGCAGCGAGCAAGCAAGGTGGTTCCTAGCACTCCCTAGACCCCCTCCCCCGTGTGTACAGAGAATATCTTATGCGTTTTCACACCACGCATGCTCTGGAACCAAGCATGCACAAGTGCAGGCTATGCCGAGTTGTATGCAGTTTGATCACCTCTATAGTTACTGGGTTACTAGAGACTGAAATACTGGGTGGAAATTGAGCATTATCACATAGGTGATGGTCAGTGAGGATGTGTAGACGCAACCTGGGCGTAATCATGTTTCGTACCTAGCAAAGGACTGATGTAAGTGAGCACCAAACCAAGTGTCCAGACGGGGTGGCCACACCACAAAATGCGTACAGGCAAATGTACATTGTGATTTCTAATAAATAAGATTATATATATATATATATATATATATATATATATAGGAAAAAATAGCAAGGAACGCACTCACCAGATTTCATCAATATTGAAAGGTAAAAGTCTTTTTAATTCTGCTCACATGATTTACAGGGTCAGGGTCAACGTTTCGGTCCTCTCTGGAACCTTTGTCAAGACCAAAGATTTTAGGCTGCCATCTACCCTGCACAGTCACCATCTGTGGAACTATAAATACCCTAAGGGCCAGCCCACCAATCAAACAATTAATCATTGGAGATTTCAATAACGCATGATAAAACAATGAAATATTTTATACATGTCTCTCACACATATGTCAATGTTATACCATCACTCAAACCCAACTACAAGAGAGCAAAACATAGTCAAAACCACAGTGTTCCAACAATAAACAGCGGTGAACCGCACGCCGCCGCTGTGGAACGCACTAGACTTCCTGTGTCAATCGCGCACTACCGGTTGCGCATCACCTAGCAACTGGACCGGCGCGCGTCTCATAGCGTCTCTTAGCATTGCCAAATCACTGTGCTCCAGAAACAAACGGCAGTGAACCGCACGCCGCCGCTGTGGAGCGCACTAGACTTCCTGTGCCAATCGCGCACTTCCGGTTGCGCATCACCTAGCAACCGGACCGGCGCGTGTCTCGTAGCGTCTCTTAGCAACCTGGTTAGTGCGCTCCACGTAACAGCAGAGCACACCAAAGTACCATGGGCCGGGTGTACAGCACTTATAGACATAGGGAACCCACTAGAGAGCGGCATGTCATCAAAGGTCTTAACATTAGAGAACTTAGTGATTGAGCCTAAAGTGGACAAGTAATGGCATATAATGCTAATGAATTATGTGATAATATGAATCGCTGGGTGAAATGGTGACATAGGGTGGACCAATGTCCATGACATTAAACCTATATTAATATTATATTAATCTTATATTATATTAAGATTACACCGCCGTTTGTTTCTGGAGCACAGTGATTTGGCAATGCTAAGAAACGCTATGAGACGCGCGCCGGTCCAGTTGCTAGGTGATGCGCAACCGGAAGTGCGCGATTGACACAGGAAGTCTAGTGCGTTCCACAGCGGCGGCGTGCGGTTCACCGCTGTTTATTGTTGGAACACTGTGGTTTTGACTATGTTTTGCTCTCTTTTAGTTGGGTTTGAGTGATGGTATAACATTGACATATGTGTGAGAGACATGTATAAGGTATTTAATTGTTTTATCATGTGTTATTGAAATCTCCAAAGATTAATTGTTTGATTGGTGTGCTGGCCCTTAGGGTATTTATAGTTCCACAGATGGTGACTGTGCAGGGGAGATGGCAGCCTAAAATCTTTGGTCTTGACAAAGGTTCCAGAGAGGACCGAAACGTTGACCCTGACCCTGTAAATCATGTGAGCAGAATTAAAAAGACTTTTACCTTTCAATATTGATGATATCTGGTGAGTGCGTTCCTTGCTATTTTTTCCTATATTTGGGACAGTATCTGGAATGGACTGGTCTCTGGATTATGCACCCCAGTGGTTGTGAAGCTTCAATATGCGAGTGCAACTTCTTTGGATATATATATATATATATATATATATACACACACTGCTCAAAAAAATAAAGGGAACACTAAAATAACACATCCTAGATTTGAATGAATGAAATATTCTTATTAAATACTTTGTTCTTTACATAGTTGAATGTGCCGACAACAAAATCACACAAAAATGATTAATGGAAATCAAATTTATTAACCCATGGAGGTCTGGATTTGGAGTCACCCTCAAAATTAAAGTGGAAAAACACACTACAGGCTGATCCAACTTTGATGTAATGTCCTTAAAACAAGACAAAATGAGGCTCAGTAGTGTGTGTGGCCTCCACGTGCCTGTATGACCTCCCTACAACCCACACAAGTAGCTCAGGTAGTGCAGCTCATCCAGGATGGCACATCAATGCGAGCTGTGGCAAGAAGGTTTGCTGTGTCTGTCAGGGTAGTGTCCAGAGCATGGAGGCTCTACCAGGAGACAGGCCAGTACATCAGGAGACGTGGAGGAGGCCGTAGGAGGGCAACAACCCAGCAGCAGGACCACTACCTCCGCCTTTGTGCAAGGAGGAACAGGAGGAGCACTGCCAGAGCCCTGCAAAATGACCTCCAGCAAGCCACAAATGTGCATGTGTCTACTCAAATGATCAGAAACAGACTCCATGAGGGTGGTATGAGGGCCCGACGCCCACAGGTGGGGTTTGTGCTTACAGCCCAACACCGTGCAGGACGTTTGGTATTTGCTAGTGAACACCAAGATTGGCAAATTCGCCACTGGCGCCCTGTGCTCTTCACAGATGAAAGCAAGTTCTCACTGAGCACGTGACAGAGTCTGGAGACGCCAAGGAGAACGTTCTTGCTGCCTGCAACTTCCTCCAGCATGACTGGTTTGGCAGTGGGTCAGTAATGGTGTGGGGTGGCATTTCTTTGGGGGGCCGCACAGCCCTCCATGTGCTCAGCTCACCAGGGGTATCCTGACTGCCATTAGGTACCGAGATGAGATCCTCAGACCCCTTGTGAGACCAAATGCTGGTGCGGTTGCCCCTGGGTTCCTCCTAATGCAAGACAATGCTAGACCTCATGTGGCTGGAGTGTGTCAGCAGTTCCTGCAAGACGAAGGCATTGATGCTATGGACTGGCCCGCCCGTTCCCCAGACCTGAATCCAATTGAGCACATCAGGGACATCATGTCTCGCTCCATCCACCAACGCCACGTTGCACCACAGACTGTCCAGGAGTTGCAATACAAAGAAAAAATTGGAGAAAATGACTTAGCCGGTGCTGTCAGAATGTTGTTCTCATCATATTGTACCGTCAAACTTCCATTTGCATGATATTCAGTTTCACCATAGGGAAATGAAACAAAATGGCAATAGTGAAGCTTGTTTCGTAGAGAACAATACAAAACAATACATAATGAATGAGTTACAATTGTGCCAATAACTCCACCAAATGGCTCCTGGTGACTTAAAAATGCAGGCTAATTACCGGAAGACAATGGAACCGTGGCCAAACAGTTCCAAACTGTGCATGAATGGGTGCTGTAAGCTGGAACAGGTTACATCAATCTCCACGCTGGTCCCCGGCAATCGTCCTGACACTCCCTGTAGTCCCAGATGCCCCCAACGCGTTTCCACTCCTAAACTGGAGTCTTTTTCAAGGTTCCTGGTGTGTATTGACTTCCTATCACATGAACATATTTAAATGAGAATTGTCCAATCACATGCCAAGGAGCACAGGTGGAACCTAAACATCAACTTCCTACTGAGTCCTTTGGCCTCTACTGTGCCCCTCCCTATTGGCTGTGTCCATAAACAAAACCCTAATCACTATAGTAACTGAATTCCCATGATTCCCGTATCGCGTCACTTCCGGTGACGTTTTTGCCTTGTTTCCCTGGTGACCAGATGCTGGAGTTATGCGGGATTCCGATAATTATCCCGGAGTGTGTTATTCTGATGGTCTCCATGGCAGCGCTTCCTCCCCCTCGCGTCACGTTCTGTGACGCGCATCTCTCTCTCCATGGTAACCTGGTGGAACTGCGTCGCGTCACTTCCTGTGATGCGTATGCCGGTTTCCATGACAACCCGGCCCGAGCGTCAGACACAGTTCCTTACAGGCGTTCCGGGATCAGCTTTTAGATTAGTAGCGAATTTACATGGTGCTTAATAGTTGATTTACTTTAACATTCAAAGCTCCAAATGCCCCGTTTCTTTTTTAGCATCCAAAGCTCCAAATACCCCGTTTCTTTCTGTAATGAGCAAAAGGTATCTTTAATGAAAAATAAAAGGACTGTTAGAACCATAATATTAGATGACAGAATTAAATTTAAAACCATCCAAATAAAATAGATATGAATAAAGTGCAGTTTCGATATAAAGTGCTAATAGTTCTGAGTGCATAAAAACCTATTGACTTAATAAAATGCTGAGGGTGGAGGGAATGCCTATCAAAACCTCATAAAAACCATTTAATTTCAAAATCAGCATTCAAACCTCCCGGCATAAGTGTGCCTAAATTAAAAATCATTTTCATTTCAGCCTGAGCTAATTGATTTGGTAAATCTTTCCTTCTCCAATGACCTTTAATATGTTTCAGACCACAAAATTGTTTGATGGCGGTAGGATTACAACCGTGTTGTACTCTGAAGTGTTCTGAAAGTGCATGGGTTGTCAGGCCTTTTTTAATATTCCTTAAGTGCTCCCCAAGCCGTACCTTAAGGGGTCTTGAAGTCCTGCCTACGTACCATAAGCCACATGCACATTCTATTCCATAAATTACATTAGAACTATTGCAGGTAATGAAATCTATGATATTAAAACTTTTTTTATTTACCTCAACGTTGGTGATCTTACTCTTGTCAGAATTAACCCCCCTACATCCTAAACATAATCCGCACCTAAAGAAACCTTTTGATTTGATGGTTCCCATCGCTTTTTTCGGCGGGAGAGCACTCTTCACTAAATTTGATTTTAAATTGGGTGCTCGTCTGAAGATCATGATGCACTTAGGTTTTGTAGGTAATTGACTCCCTATCACTGGGTCCTTTTTGAGTATTCCCCAATGTTTCTTAATCGCAGTTTCAATGGTTTTATATTGCGAGCTAAATGAGGTTACAAAGGCCCACTCTAAATGGTCTTTTTTTTCCTTTTTTTTTGTTCGATTGAATAACTGTTCCCTATCTATGGACATGATTTTTTTCCTCGCATTATCCACCTTTTCAAAACTATACCCTGAGTTGATGAACCTATCCTGCATCTCCTCTGCCTGTATGGCAAATATCTCCGTGTCGTTGCAGTTACGCTTCAAGCGTTTAAATTGATCCTCTGGTACAGAGCTTAACCAGTCCGGCTGATGACAGCTTGTCATTTTAATATAAGTCCCCGAATCCGTTGGCTTTATGAAATTTTTCGTTCGGATTGACTCATCTTCAATAAAGACAGTAATATCTAAAAAATCGATAGTGGTGGCACTGTACGTAAAAGTAAAATGTATATTTAAAATATTGTCGTTCAGGTAAATAAAAAATTCCTTAAGGAGATCCTCTCCTCCCACCCATATAAAAAATACGTCATCTATATATCTCTTCCAGGACACCAGGTTCGCTCCAAAGGGGCAATTGTTCCAAATGTTATTTTCTTCCCATTGCCCCATGAAAATATTTGCGTAACTTGGAGCGAACCTGGTGCCCATTGCTGTGCCGACGTTCTGTAGATAAAAAATCCCGTTAAAAACAAAATAATTGTTTTCTAAAATGAACTTTACACCATTTATTAAAAATTCTTGCAAATCTGTGTTCAGGTCACTTTTCCTCAGAGTGGTAGCTAAAGCCTCAATGCCATCCTGGTGCCTAATAATAGTGTAAAGAGACTTGACGTCTGCTGTAACCAGGATGTAATTCTCTTTCCACTCAATCTGTTTTATGGTTTCCAGAAAATTCTTTGTGTCTTTCAGATGAGCCTTATTACCTATCACTAGAGGCTGAAGGTGATAATCAATGTATTCGGAGAGGTTCGATGTTATTGAACCTACTCCGGACACAATGGGGCG
Organism: Pseudophryne corroboree; assembly: GCF_028390025.1. Classification (NCBI taxonomy): domain Eukaryota; kingdom Metazoa; phylum Chordata; class Amphibia; order Anura; family Myobatrachidae; genus Pseudophryne; species Pseudophryne corroboree. The sequence goes on from NC_086445.1 coordinate 623,012,547, forward strand.
TCCTGGGGGATTAATTGGATCCTTATGGACCTTCGGCAAAATATACAACACTGGAATAGTGGGCTCTTCAATCAAAATGAATTTTTTCTCTCTTTCTTCTAGAGTTCCTTTGGTCCAAAATTCATCCACCGTTTTCATCAATTCCTTTTGTATGCGGTTAGTGGGATCCACTCTAAGTTTACTGTAAGTGAGACCATCTTCCAATTGTGACAATACCTTTTTTTCATAATTGCCTCTGGTCATTATCACGACCCCCCCCCCTTATCTGCTGGTTTGATGACTAGCTCTTCATTAGCCTTCAAATTTTTTAATGCTCCACGCTCCTTAAACGTCAAATTGGACTTTAGTTTTCTACAGTCAACTTCTTGAATTTCATCTGTCATAATTTTTAGAAAGGTCTCTATAAAATTCCCTCGGGCAAAAGTTGGATTGAAAATTGACTAGGGTTTAAATGGGGTGTTTTCAACAATAGGGGCGGGTGTCGCTAATTCCCCTTCTTTGGTTAGAAAAAACTTTTTTAGGCTGAGTTTCCTCACAAACTTATGTAAATCCACAAAGGTTTCAAATTTGTTAAGGGGGATGGAGGGGGCATACTTCAGCCCTTTTTCCAAAAGAACAAAGTATTTAATAAGAATAATTCATTCATTCAGATCTAGGATGTGTTATTTTAGTGTTCCCTTTATTTTTTTGAGCAGTGTATATATATATATATATATATATATATATATATATATAAAAATCCCTTTGAGCAACATCTCTATTACAAAATCTTGTAGGAACTCCCATATTATTCAGGGTATAATTAGGGAAGGAAATGTACCCTCTAACATCGGCATCCTTAGGTTTAATATTTTAATTAAAAGGAATAATTTTGATTTATTAAAAATATTCATAAAAAAGCTTCCATACAGCAGTGTGTGTGTGTTAAATCACACTATGTTTATTTCTTCTAGAAAAATATTAGATTGACGTAGAAAATAAGAATTTACTTACCGATAATTCTATTTCTCGGAGTCCGTAGTGGATGCTGGGGTTCCTGAAAGGACCATGGGGAATAGCGGCTCCGCAGGAGACAGGGCACAAAAAGTAAAGCTTTAGGATCAGGTGGTGTGCACTGGCTCCTCCCCCTATGACCCTCCTCCAAGCCTCAGTTTGGTACTGTGCCCGGACGAGCGTACACAATAAGGAAGGATTTATGAATCCCGGGTAAGACTCATACCAGCCACACCAATCACACTGTACAACCTGTGATCTGAACCCAGTTAACAGTATGATAACAGCGGAGCCTCTGAAAAGATGGCTCACAACAATAATAACCCGATTTTTGTAACTATGTACAAGTAATGCAGATAATCCGCACTTGGGATGGGCGCCCAGCATCCACTACGGACTCCGAGAAATAGAATTATCGGTAAGTAAATTCTTATTTTCTCTATCGTCCTAGTGGATGCTGGGGTTCCTGAAAGGACCATGGGGATTATACCAAAGCTCCCAAATGGGCGGGAGAGTGCGGATGACTCTGCAGCACCGAATGAGAGAACTCCAGGTCCTCCTTAGCCAGGGTATCAAATTTGTAGGATTTTACAAACGTGTTTGCCCCTGACTAAATAGCCGCTCGGCAAAGTTGTAAAGCCGAGACCCCTCGGGCAGCCGCCCAAGATGAGCCCACCTTCCTTGTGGAATGGGCATTTACATATTTTGGCTGTGGCAGGCCTGCCACAGAATGTGCAAGCTGAATTGTATTACACATCCAACTAGCAAAAGTCTGCTTAAAAGCAAGAGCACCCAGTTTGTTGGGTGCATACAGGATAACAGCAAGTCAGTTTTCCTGACTCCAGCCGTCCTGGAACCTATATTTTCAGGGCCCTGACCACATCTAGCAACTTGGAGTCCTCCAAGTCCCTAGTAGGCGCAAGACACCACAATAAGCTGGTTCAGGTGAAACACTGACACCACCTTAGGGAGAGAACTGGGGACGAGTCCGCAGCTCTGCCCTGTCCGAATGGACAAACAGATATGGGCTTTTTTGAGAAAAAAACCACCAATTTGACACTCGCCTGGTCCAGGCCAGGTCCAAGAGCATGTTCACTTTTCATGTGAGATGCTTCAAATCCACAGATTTGACTGGTTTTAAACCAATGTGTTTTGAGGAATCCCAGAACTACGTTGAGATCCCACAGTGCCACTGGAGGCACAAAAGGGGGTTGTATATGCAATACTCCCTTGACAAACTTCTGGACTTCAGGAACTGAAGCCAATTCTTTCTGGAAGAAAAATCGACAGGGCCGAAATTTGAACCTTAATGGACCCCAATTTGAGGCCCATAGACACTCCTGTTTGCAAGAAATGCAGGAATCGACCGAGTTGAAATTTCTTCGTGGGGCCTTCCTGGCCTCACACCACGCAACATATTTTCGCCACATGTGGTGATAATGTTGTGCGGTCACCTCCTTTCTGGCTTTGACCAGGGTAGGAATGACCTCTTCCTGAATGCCTTTTCCCTTAGGATCCGGCGTTCCACCGCCATGCCGTCAAACGCAGCTGCGGTAAGTCTTGGAACAGACATGGTACTTGCTGAAACAAGTCCCTTCTTAGCGGCAGAGGCCATATGTCCTCTGTGAGCATCTCTTGAAGTTCCGGGTACCAAGTCCTTCTTGGCCAATCCGGAGCCATGAGTATAGTTCTTACTCCTCTACGTCTTATAATTCTCAGTACCTTAGGTATGAAAAGCAGAGGATGGAACACATACACCGACTGGTACACCCACGGTGTTACCAGAACGTCCACAGCTATTGCCTGAGGGTCTCTTAACCTGGCGCAATACCTGTCCCGTTTTTTGTTCAGACGGGACGCCATCATGTCCACCTTTGGTAATTCCCAACGGTTTACAATTATGTGGAAAACTTCCCCATGAAGTTCCCACTCTGCCGGGTGGAGGTCGTGCCTACTGAGGAAGTCTGCTTCCCAGTTTCCATTCCCGGAATGAAACACTGCTGACAGTGCTATCACATGATTTTCCGCCCAGCGAAAAGTCCTTGCAGTTTTTGCCACTGCCCTCCTGCTTCTTGTGCCGCCCTGTCTATTTACGTGGGCGACTGCCGTGATGTTTTATCCCACTGGATCAATACCGGCTGACCTTGAAGCAGAGGTCTTGCTAAGCTTAGAGCATTATAAATTTACCCTTAGCTATATTTATGTGGAGAAAAATCTCCAGACTTGATCACACTCCCTGGAAATTTTTTCCTTGTGTGACTGCTCCCCAGCCTCTCGGGCTGGCCTCCGTGGTCACCAACATCCAAAACTGAATGCCGAATCTGCGGCCCTCTAGAAGATGAGCACTCTGTTACCACCACAGGAGAGACACCCTTGTCCTTGGATATAGGGTTATCCGCTGATGCATCTGAAGATGCGATCCGGACCATTTGTCCAGCAGATCCCACTGAAAAGTTCTTGCATGAAATCTGCCGAGTGGAATTGCTTCGAAGGAAGTCACCATTTTTTTTACCATGGCCCTTGTGCAATGATGCACTGATTTTAGGAGGTTCCTGACTAGCTCGGATAACTCCCTGGCTTTCTCTTCCGGGAGAAACACCTTTTTCTGGACTGTGTCCAGAATCATCCCTAAGCACAGGAGACTTGTTGTCGGGATCAGCTGCGATTTTGGAATATTTAGAATCCACCCCTGCTGTTGTAACAGTATCCGAGATAGTGCTACTCCGACCTCCAACTGTTCCCTGGACTTTGCCCTTATCAGGAGATCGTCCAAGTAAGGGATAATTAAGACGCCTTTTCTTCGAAGAAGAACCATCATTTCGGCCATTACCTTGGTAAAGACCCGGGGTGCCGTAGACAATCCAAACGGCAGCGTCTGAAACTGATAGTGACAGTTCTGTACCACGAACCTGAGGTACCCTTAGTGATAAGGGCAAATTTGGGACATGGAGGTAAGCATCCCTGATGTCTCGGGACACCAGATAGTCCCCTTCTTCCCGGTTCGTTATCACTGCTCTGAGTGACTCCATCTTGATTTGAACCTTTGTAAGTGTTCAAATTTTTTTAGATTTAGAATAGGTCTCACCTAGCCTTCTGGCTTCAGTACCACAATATAGTGTGGAATAATACCCCCTTTTCTTGTTGTAGGAGGGGTAATTTAATTATCACCTGCTGGGAATACAGCTCGTGAATTTTTTTCCCATACTGCCTCCTTGTCGGAGGGAGACCTTGGTAAAGCAGACTTCAGGAGCCTGCGCAGGGGAAACGTCTCGACATTCCAAACTGTACCCCTGGGATACTACTTGTAGGATCCAGGGGTCCTGTACGGTCTCAGCGTCATGCTGAGAGCTTGTCAGAAGCGGTGGAACGCTTCTGTTCCTGGGAATGGGCTGCCTGCTGCAGTCTTCTTCCCTTTCCTCTATCCCTGGGCAGATATGACTCTTATAGGGATGAAAGGACTGAAGCTGAAAAGACGGTGTCTTTTTCTGCAGAGATGTGACTTAGGGTAAAAACGGTGGATTTTCCAGCAGTTGCCGTGGCCACCAGGTCCGATGGACCGACCCCAAATAACTCCTCTTCCTTTATACGGCAATACACCTTTGTGCCGTTTGGAATCTGCATCACCTGACCACTGTCGTGTCCATAAACATCTTCTGGCAGATATGGACATCGCACTTACTCTTGATGCCAGAGTGCAAATATCCCTCTGTGCATCTCGCATATATAGAAATACATCCTTTAAATGCTCTATAGTCAATAAAATACTGTCCCTGTCAAGGGTATCAATATTTTTAGTCAGGGAATCCGACCAAGCCACCCCAGCTCTGCACATCCAGGCTGAGGCGATCGCTGGTCGCAGTATAACACCAGTATGTGTGTAT